>NC_060124.1:470748878-471349435 GCF_021461395.2 Schistocerca americana | reverse complement strand
CTCTCTCTCTCGCGCTCTCGCTCGCTCTCTCTCTCTCTCTCTCTCTCTCTCTCTCTCTCTCTCTCTCTCGCGCTCTCGCTCGCTCTCTCTCTCTCTCTCTCTCTCTCTCTCTCTCTCGCGCTCTCGCTCTCTCTCTCTCTCTCTCTCTCTCTCTCTCTCTCTCTCTCTCTCTCTCGCGCTCTCGCTCGCTCTCTCTCTCTCTCTCTCGCGCTCTCGCTCGCTCTCTCTCTCTCTCTCTCCGCGCTCTCGCTCTCTCTAAGGGGACTACAGAGATATAATTTTTTCGTGTCGTCTGACACTGTGACCACTGCAAATTGTCAGAAAAGAATACACGTTCTGGGTTTCCCCCCAGATACAGTTCTGCTGCGTTACGGATAACAGCTTGCGGATAAAATGGCGCGGAAACTGTAAAACTAAGACTGTCGATATTTTTAAAAATATCGTGAATCCGATATACCGATGTTTAAAAAATGTCTTTATTGGCTCTCGATATGTCGATATATAGATGTATTGGCGGAAAAAATATCGACGCATCTGCCTATAAAAATATCAGCTGTACGTTGTAAAGACACTGCCAGTTTTAGAGCTGTATAGATAAGTTTTGATTTATTAGTAGATATTCTGTATATCAACAAGGTAGCAGGCTACCTATACCACTTCGAGCAAGAATTTAAAGGAAAACGATGCACGTTGAAGCTTCGCGATAATCGGTTTGCTAACAATGGTAACTAGATGTAAGTGGCACGATAAAAGGTGTCCGATGGGTCCATCGTTCGGTTTGCTCGCATATCGGATTTGCCCGGGACACTTCATGTAGACTTCCTTGTTTTTTTCATTTCTGCCTACGCCGGCGACCTAGCAGTTGTAGGGTCAAAATTGCGTGATGGAGCTAAATGTTGCAGTTCCTGTTGGCAGTGGCAGGCGCCGATTACGTCAGCATTTCCTCTCTCGCGTCTCCGCCCACAGCAACGACCAATCTTTCATTTACATTTTTGTTCTTCATTTTCAGCAACTGCTTTTGAAGAATTTCGATGTGAAGAAAACGCACACAAGTTGCGTTACAAATAGTTTTTTAAAGCAATTGGTGTGCTGTGTCTTCACATCGGAAATCTTGTTATTACATTCACACCTTCGCCTCCCAGTGCAATCGGACTTGTTCTGTGTGCCACCTACAATTGCTTCACACTGTCAAAGAGAAGGATTGGACATCATGAAATCTGTAAACGTAGTAAGACTCCTTCACACAGAGAAAGTAAAATTATATCCTATTACAATTTCAAAAGAATAGCTTCAAATATTTCCCGAAAACTGTAAAAAATAAATATATATAATATTTTTATTTTATATCAGCACTCGATGTGACCGGTTTGATATCGAATTATCTTGGAAGTATTTGTGACTGATATACACTCCTGGAAATTGAAATAAGAACACCGTGAATTCATTGTCCCAGGAAGGGGAAACTTTGACACATTCCTGGAGTCAGATACATCACATGATCACACTGACAGAACCACAGGCACATAGACACAGGCAACAGAGCATGCACAATGTCGGCACTAGTACAGTGTATATCCACCTTTCGCAGCAATGCAGGCTGCTATTCTCCCATGGAGACGATCGTAGAGATGCTGGATGTAGTCCTGTGGAACGGCTTGCCATGCCATTTCCACCTGGCGCCTCAGTTGGACCAGCGTTCGTGCTGGACGTGCAGACCGCGTGAGACGACGCTTCATCCAGTCCCAAACATGCTCAATGGGGGACAGATCCGGAGATCTTGCTGGCCAGGGTAGTTGACTTACACCTTCTAGAGCACGTTGGGTGGCACGGGATACATGCGGACGTGCATTGTCCTGTTGGAACAGCAAGTTCCCTTGCCGGTCTCGGAATGGTAGAACGATGGGTTCGATGACGGTTTGGATGTACCGTGCACTATTCAGTGTCCCCTCGACGATCACCAGTGGTGTACGGCCAGTGTAGGAGATCGCTCCCCACACCATGATGCCGGGTGTTGGCCCTGTGTGCCTCGGTCATATGCAGTCCTGATTGTGGCGCTCACCTGCACGGCGCCAAACACGCATACGACCATCATTGGCACCAAGGCAGAAGCGACTCTCATCGCTGAAGACGACACGTCTCCATTCGTCCCTCCATTCACGCCTGTCGCGACACCACTGGAGGCGGGCTGCACGATGTTGGGGCGTGAGCGGAAGACGGCCTAACGGCGTGTGGGACCGTAGCCCAGCTTCATGGAGACGGTTGCGAATGGTCCTCGCCAATACCCCAGGAGCAACAGTGTCCCTAATTTGCTGGGAAGTGGCGGTGCGGTCCCCTACGGCACTGCGTAGGATCCTACGGTCTTGGCGTGCATCCGTGCGTCGCTGCGGTCCGATCCCAGGTCGAGGGGCACGTGCACCTTCCGCCGACCACTGGTGACAACATCGATGTACTGTGGAGACCTCACGCCCCACGTGTTGAGCAATTCGGCGGTACGTCCACCCGGCCTCCCGCATGCCCACTATACGCCCTCGCTCAAAGTCCGTCAACTGCACATACGGTTCACGTCCACGCTGTCGCGGCATGCTACCAGTGTTAAAGACTGCGATGGAGCTCCGTATGCCACGGCAAGCTGGCTGACACTGACGGCGGCGGTGCACAAATGCTGCGCAGCTAGCGCCATTCGACGGCCAACACCGCGGTTCCTGGTGTGTCCGCTGTGCCGTGCGTGTGATCATTGCTTGTACAGCCCTCTCGCAGTGTCCGGAGCAAGTATGGTGGGTCTGACACACCGGTGTCAATGTGTTCTTTTTTCCATTTCCAGGAGTGTATATCGATATTTTCTGGAAAATTCGACATATCAATATTTTATCGGCAGCCCTAGTGGAAACGTCCTCCAAAGTTAAAGTACGAGGGACAGTACAAGTCTTGTGGACAAAATTTCTAAATTAGCCTCAGATTCACCGCCAACAATTTGACCAAGGCCCCACAGAGGTGAGTGATGACGATCGCGAAGCTAGGCCGTCGACATGCGTCCCGACGACACTGTTCAGGCAATCGAGGAACTGGCTCGCAGCAATGTCAGAACGCCCACACAGCGATTATCCAGTGGCACCGTAACCAATGAGAGGATTTCTACCATCGAGGAACTGAATCACTTCTACAGTGTTCCGACCATTATTTACAGTGACTTGATAATGATGTCGAAAAACAGTGTTTTATATATCTGTGTCACTTTGAAAAGTAGTGCAGCATTAAACAGAAGTTACTTGGCCTGCCATAATAATGTGTAATTTACTCTTTGAAGTCCCCTCCTACTTATTTTTACGGAACTTTAAATGTTGTATGTATCATGGAGCGTAAAGACACCGTCACAGCTGGGTGTCATGGATGCCATGTTGCTGTCTTACAGTAGTTAGTGTCGGAGTGATTTCGAATTCAGAACTCTACAGGCATAGTTTAAGAGACGAATGTAAACTCATTAAAACAACGTTCTTGCTGTTCCCTTCGCACACATCTACTTGTAAGTTCAGAGACAGCTGAAACTGTTTACGAACAGCCTGAAGGAAAAGATTTTTTGATTTATCCGTTCTACGTTTGTGTGCGCGTCTCGGAAGATCTGAGTGGAACCCACCCTAGGTGCTATACGATACCACTCACGCTGTACATAAAGTGAGGGAACGTAGGTATGTTCGAAATCAAGCCTCACAAAAACCACCTGCTTTTCATACTTCCAACTTATAACGGACCACTGTCACTTTCTCCCGTTTGTCGGAAGTCTTCTAAAACATCTGTTAACTATTTGCTCGCCTACTTATAGCAGGCTGTGTCCCGTTACAATCAGTGGTGCCTGAGTCAGATAGCAACTCTCCGAAAGAGTGGCAAAAATAAATCCAAACTTAGAATATGGGTAGACGACTGTAGCAGTAGTAAGCGACTAGTATTTCAGAGCCCATCAGCCCTCTCTGCTATGTGACAGGAAAGGTCATTGATGCCACAAGCTCAATCATTGAAGAGCCGTCACGTAAAGTTGTTGTCGTTGTTGTTGTTGTCGTTGTTGTTGTTGTCGTTGTTGTTGTTGTCGTCGTCGTTGTTGTTGTCGTTGTTGTTGTTGTTGTTGTTGTCGTTGTTGTTGTTGTTGTCGTTGTTGTTGTCGTTGTCGTTGTCGTTGTCGTTGTCGTTGTCGTTGTCGTTGTCGTTGTTGTCGTTGTCGTTGTCGTTGTTGTCGTTGTCGTTGTCGTTGTCGTTGTCGTTGTCGTTGTCGTTGTCGTTGTCGTTGTCGTTGTCGTTGTCGTTGTCGTTGTCGTTGTCGTTGTCGTTGTCGTTGTCGTTGTCGTTGTCGTTGTCGTTGTCGTTGTCGTTGTCGTTGTCGTTGTCGTTGTCGTTGTCGTTGTTGTTGTTGTTGTTGTCATTGTTGTTGTTGTTGTTGTCATTGTTGTTGTTGTTGTTGTTGTTGTTGTCATTGTTGTTGTTGTTGTTGTTGTTGTTGTCGTTGTTGTTGTTGTTGTTGTTGTTGTCATTGTTGTTGTTGTTGTTGTCATTGTTGTTGTTGTTGTTGTGGTGGTCTTCAGTCAGAAGACTGTATTTGTCTCTTGGTCTCTCTCTACAGTTTTTACCCCCACACTTGCGCCAACAATAAACTGATGATCCCTTGATGTCTAGGGTGTCCAGTCCCTTCTTTATAACGTAAATTTGTTTCCTCCCCAATCATATTCAGTACCTCCTCATTGGTTACACGTTCTACTCACCTAATCATCAGCATTCTTTTGTAGCACCACATTTAAAAAGCTTCTATTCTCTTCTTGTCGTAACTCTTTATCGTCTACTTTCCAATTCCATATAAGGCTGCACTCTGGACAAATATGTTCAGAAAATACTTCCTACCATGTAAATCTATATTCGATGTTAACAAATTTCTCTTCTTCTGAAACGCTTTTCTTGCCATTGCCAGTCTACATTTTACCTTCTCTCCGGCCGTCATAATTTATTTTTCAGCCCAAATAGCAAAACTCATCTATTACTTTTACTGTATCGTCTCCTATCCCAATTCCCTCAGCATCGACTGCATTCCATTACACTTGTTTTGTTTTTATTGATGTTCTTCTTCTGTCCTCTTTTCGAGACGTTGTCCGTACGTTCAACTGCTCTTCCAAGTTCTTTGATATCTCTGACAAAATTACAATGTAATCGGCATATCTCAGATTTTCTGTTTCTTCTCCCTGAACTTTTATTCCTACTCTAAATTTTCCCTTGTTTCCTTCACTGCTTGCTCAATGTACAGCTTGAATAACATTGGGATACGCTGCAACCCTGTCTCACTCCTTTGTCAACCATCGCTTCCTTTTTATGACCCACTACTCTTATAACTGCCGTCTGGTTTGTGTACGAGCTGTAAACAGCCTTTTACTCCCGTATATTAAACCGCGCTACTTTCAATATTTCAAAGTCTGTATTCTAGTCAGCATTGTTAAACGCTTTCTCTACGTCTAAAAATGCTATAAATGTATATTTGCCTTTCCTTAGCCAATATTGTAAGGTAATTCATACTATCAGTATTGACTTGCGTGTCCCGACATTTCTCCGCAACCCAAACCGATCACCCCCGAGGTTGGCTTTTACCAATTTATCCATTCTTCTCTAAATAATTCGTGCTAGTATTTTGTAACCATGACTTGTTAAACTGACACTCTGGTCATATTCTCACATGTAAGTACCTGCTTTCTGTGGAATTGGAATTATTACATCATTCTTCGTAACTGTACTTAGAGCAGAGGTACGAACATATAACGTGTGAAGTTGTAACGTTTTTTATTTGTGTGCAGTCCTAATGTTATTATGGAATATGATGTCTGGCTTTGTATGTGTAAAGTAAAAGTATCAGATGGTTACAATACGTTATACGTGACGTCACAAATGTGCTTGAAAATGACTTACGGTCTTTATTAGCTATTTGCAGGATTTAAATAAAGAATGTTTCCTTTACAGACTATAACGGACCATGTTTTCTTTTATAAAATATTTCGACGCTGTGAAAGGTGCAATTTTCTACAACAGCTATAACGGCCCCAGAGCGCATTAGTTTCGGCAATGTGTTGCCAACGTTCCAGTTTATCACTTCTGACCACCACAAGGCAGGATCACCTTATTGCGCACAGTGCACTTCGTAACGCCTTCATACACTAATGCGCCAAAGAAACTGGTGTAGGTATGCGTATTGAAATACAGAATATGTAAACAGGCAGAATACAGCGCTACGGTCGGCAACGCCTATACGAGGTGGTCCATTGATAGTGACCGGGCCAAATATCTCACGAAATAAGCGTCAAACGAAAAAACTACAAAGAACGAAACTTGTCTAGCGCGAAGGGGGAAACCAGATGGCGCTATGGTTGGCCCGCTAGATGACACTGCCATAGGTCAAACGGATATCAACTGCGTTTTTTTAAATAGGAACCCTCATTTTTTATTACATATTCTTGTAGTACGTAAATAAATATGAATGTTTTAGTTGGACCACTTTTTTCGCTTTGTGATAGATGGCGCTGTAATAGTCACAAACACATGGCTCACAATTTTAGACGAAGACTTGGTAACAGGTAGATTTTGTAATTAAAATACAGAAGGTAGGTACGTTTGAGCGTTTTATTTCGGTTGTTCCAATGTGATACATGTACCTTTGTGAACTTATCATTTCTGAGAACGCATGCTGTTACACCGTGATTACCTGTAAATACCACATTAATGCAATAAATGCACAAAATGATGTCCGTCAACCTCAATGCATTTGGAATTTCTCTCAACAGCGAGTAGTTCGCCTTCCGTGATGTTCGCACATGCATTGACAATGCGCTAACGCATTTTGTCAGGCGTTGTCGGTGAATCACGATAGCAAATGTCTTTCAACATTCCCCACAGAAAGAAGTCCGGGGACGCCAGATCCGGTGAACGTGCGGGCCAATCCACCTGTTATGAAATATGCTATTCAGTACCGCTTCAACCGCACGCGAGCTATGTGCCGGATATCCATCATGTTGGAAGTACATCGCCATTCCGTCATGCAGTGAAACATCTTGTAGTAACATCGGTAGAACATTACGTAGGAAATCAGCATACATTGCACCATTTAGATTGCCATTGATAAAATGGGGACGATTATCCTTCTTCCCATAATGCCGCACCATACATTAACCCGCTAAGGTCGCTGATGTTTCACTTCTCGCATCCATCGTGGATTTTCCGTTACCCTGTAGTGCATATTATGCTAGTTTACGTTACCGCTGATGGTGAATGACGCTTCGTCGCTAAACAGAACGCGTGCAAAAAATCTGTCATCGTCCCGCAATTTCTCTTGTGTCCAGTGGCAGAACAGTACACGACGTTCAAAGTCGTCGCCATGCAATTCTTGGTGCATAAAAATATCGTACGGGTGCAATCGATGTTGTTGTAGCATTCTCAACACCCACGTTTCTGAGATTCCCGATTCTCGCGCAATTCGTCTGCTACTGATGTGCGAATTAGCCGCGACAGCAGCTAAAGCACCTACTTGGGCATCATCATTTGTTGCAGGTCGTGGTTGACGTTTCACATGTGGCTGAACGCTTCCTGTTTCCTTAAATAACGTAACTATCCGGCGAACGGTCCGGACACTTGGATGATGTCGTCCAGGATACCGAGCAGCATACATAGCACACGCCCATTGGGCATTTTGATCACAATAGCTATACATCAACACGATATCGACCTTTTCCGCAATTGGTAAACGGTCCATTTTAACACGGGTAATGTATCACGAAGCAAATACCGTCCGCACCGGCGGAATGTACCACGTACTTATACGTTTGTGACTATTACAGCGCCATCTATCACAAAGCGAAAAAAGTGGTCCATCTAAAACATTCACATTTCTTTACGCACTACACGGATATGTAATAAAAATGGGGGTTCCTATTTAAGAAACGCAGTTGATATCCGTTTTACCTATGGCAGTGTCATCTAGCGGGCCAACCATAGCGCCATCTGGTTTCCCCCCTCAAGTTAGACGAGTTTCGTTCTTTGTAGTTTTTTCGCATGATTATTTCGTGAGATATTTGGTGATTCAGCTGCCACTACCAAGGGAATTTATGCAACCCTCAACTCTTTCAAAAACCACGTTTAAGATTTCAATATCCTCTCTCTCGCTATGCTCAAACTGTTAGTCATACAGAAAAAATAAACAAGACTTTTTTGTAGGATGTACTGGGCTACTTTTCCGTAGGGGGACTACGGTATCTGTGTTATTCAACCAAAAGCGTTTGAAGGTCACTTTTGTACATTTTTCTTGAATAATTCGATAACTGTGGCCTCTAGCGAAAACGCACCAGTACAAAATTTAACTACATTAAATTTCCTACGGTAAGGTCCTGTTATTTTTTACCATGGGACTGTTCATAATGTCTAAAAACACCCGTATGATGATTCTCCAGTTGCTGCTGAAGTTCCTGATAACGGCTGCCTTAGTAGCAGTAATGGCCTCGTCGCCACCTCGTTAAGCTACTCGGTGTGGGTAGTATAAGTACTGTATAACTGGGCACTTAGCGATGCGGTGACTGGTGGAATGCTTAAGGGACCAAACTGCTGTGGTCATTGGTCTCTAGACTTACACACTACTTTAAACTAACTTACACTAAGAACAACACACACAGCTTTGCCCGAGGAAGGACTCTAAGCTCCCGCGGGAGACTGTGGGACTAATAGTTCGCACGTAGCGAGTGAGAAAATATGAAAATCATGTGTGTGGTATTTGATGGTGTTGCGCATTGCATAAAACCCATAGGTAGAAACAGCTGAATCACCCTGTGTATACGCACAGTATATACAGGACAAATAATACGAATCTACTTCACATGTCCGATGTTTGCTGGCAGTTCACAATGAACATCTTTAGTGGTTGAATGCTATGTATGTAAAAGATAACAACTTGTAACAAGATACTTGTGCTTGCCTGCCATGTTTACGGACTTACCACTTCGGTCTGGCACGCTGAAATGTTTTGGGATTCCTCTCTCTCAATCAAACACAGCATCTCACCCAATATAAAATCCTCGCAAATGTGTTCGTAAGAATGTAATGAACATAGCTTCTTGGAAACTGTTCATGATAATGAATGCCTGGTTGGACTGTTATTCATGTCAGTAATAATAGCCAATTTTTATCTGAATACTCGGTGCTAAAGTTACGTAGATCATTACACAGTAAACAACCGATTGTAGAGAGAAGTCGGTGAGCTTGATTTATTTATTGACGGCCATAGAATTGACATCTATCGCCAGTTTGCTGAGGACTGACTCGACACATGTCACATCTTCTCTACGTTGGTCACGTAACTGTAAAGGACTTGGACAAAATGCGATACAGACCAGAAAAAGATAGTCTATTGAAATGTGGTGCTACTGAAATATGCTAAAGGTGAGGTAGTGATGATGATACCGTGTGGCTAGGGCCTCCCGTCGGGCAGACCGTTCGCCTGGTGCAAGTCTTTCAAGTTGACGCCACGTCGGCAACTTGTTGTTGATAAGGACAACAAAACACCCAGTCCCTGAGCGGAGGGAATCTCTGACCCAGCCAGGAATCGAACCCGGGCCGTTAGGTATGACATACCGTCGCGCTGACCACTCAGCTACCAGGGGCGGACGGGTTAGATGGTAAGACTGGATAACTAAATAGATAACTGAGGAGCAAGCAAATTTATGGTACAAGTTGTGGCACATCTTACGAATGGTGGAAGGAAACTTCCTGAGGCATGAAGGAATAGTGAGTTTGGTGATTGGACTTAACTGCTGTGGTCATCATGCCCCTAGAACTTAAAACTACTTAAACCTAACTAACCTAAGGACATCACACACATCCATGCCCGAGGCCGGATTCGAACCTGCGACCGTAGCGGTCGCGCGGTTCCACACTGTAGCGTCTCGAATATGTCACCTGAGTTCATTTTCATTAGTCGCTTCTCTATTCACTCTTTGCGTCTGGTATTGCGCGACCACCCAAGTGCTCGTCACAGTACACGCTGTTCTTTGAAGGTTTTGTAACATGGTGTTATGTGCTGTTCGTGATTCTGTAGGGGTTCATGCGGGTCAAAAGTCCATAGAGGGCCACTCGCCTTTTCCTCGATGATTATGGCTTCTCAGAAACGGTCAGTTCACTTTTGTGTACGATCCTGTAGGCGCCATCCTCTTCTCTTATTGGCTCTGGTATCCTCCTCAGGACATTCCTTGAGCTCTAGTTTCCTGATTGGATTCTTCCTATTGATTAAGAGACATTCAGAGGTGTGTAACGTGGAGGGCCTTACTACTGAATTGTGGTGTCTGAGTTTCTTGGAAACGTAGTTAGCTCGTAAATGCTTGACTGTATTGTAAAGTTGGTGGAATTCAGGGGGCACATTATTTTATCGTGTGTTCTCTGTACTAGACACTAAGTCTTGTCTTTTGGTACATTCAGTATTCGAGAAAGGTACTAGGAGTAATCCACTACATTGAAGGGCCATATCATTAACGTCGATATGCAGCAGAATTTTGGAACATATGTTGTGTTCGAACATTATGAATTTCCTCGAAGTGAACGGTCTACTGGCACAAAGTCAGCACAGATTTAGAAAACATAGTTTTTGTGAAACATAACTAGCTCTTTACACGCACTAAGTGTTGAGGGCTGTTGATAAGGGATTTCAAATTGATTCCGCATTTCTAGATTTCCAAAAGGCTTTTGACACTGTACCACACAAGCGGCTTGTAGTGAACTTGCGTGCTTATGGAATATCGTCTCAGTTATGTGACTGGATTCGTGATTTCCCGTCAGAGAGGTCATAATTCGTAGTAATTGACGGAAAGTCATCGAGTAAAACAGAAGTGATTTCCGGCATTCGCCAAAGTAGTATTATAGGCCCACTGCCGTTCCTTATGTATATAAACGATTTAGGAGACAATCTGAGCAGTCGTCTTTGATTGTTTGCAGATGATGCTCTCGTTTGTCGTCTAGTAAAATCATCAGAAGATCAAAACAAATTGTAAAACGATTTAGAAAGGATGTCTGAATGGTGCGAAAATTGGCAACTGACCCTAAATAATGAAAAGTGTGAGGTCATCCACATGAGTATTAAAAGGAATCCGTTAAACTTCGGTTACACGATAAAGCAGTCAAATGTAAAGCCCATAAATTTAACTAAATATATAGGAATTACAATTAAGAACAATTTGAATTGGAAAGAACACGAAGAAAATGTTGTGGGGAAGGCAAACCAAAGACTGCGTTTCATTGGGAGGACACTTAGAAAATGCAACAGATCTACAAAAGAGACTGCATACACTACGTTTGTCCGTCCTCTTCTGGAGTACTGCTGCACGGTGTGGGATCCTTACCAGACAGGATTAACGGAGTACATCTAGAAAGTTCAAAGAAAACCAGCACGTTTCGTAGTATCGCGAAATAGGGGAGAGAGTGTTACAGACATGATACGGGACGTGGGATGGACACCATTAAAACAGACGTTCTTCGTTGCGGTGGAATCTTCTTAAGATGTTTCAATCACAACTTCTACTCGCAATGCGGAATATTTTATTGGCGCCGACCAACATAGGAAGAAACGATCACCATAATTATTTATTTTATTTTTATTTTTGTTATTTATTTATTTATTCGTATGGCTCACATGCAGCTTAAAATTGCAAGCATATAACGTTAGTAATACTATATATAAAAGGAACATGAAAATAGAAAACTACGTATAAAATTAATTAAATGACAATATCTTGGATCCAGATCCATATAAGAGCCGTATATCCAGCTTTGATGAGGCCGCTCCAAGTCCCCAGGTAGGAACGCAAGCGATATTCATCTCCAATGTGTGCGATTGTCTGGTTCGGAGCCGCACAGTCAAAAACTGGAGACGCTTTAGCAGCCCATTTGTAAAGAGAGTCTGCGCATCGTCCATGCCCAGTGCGAGCTCTGTTCAATTTGAACCACAGTTTCCTGCCGAGTTCTGTGCCAGCAGTATCACAGTTACCGAGGGAGGTGGCGCAGTGGCTAGCACACTGGACTCGCGGAGGACGACGGTTCAATCCCGCGCCCAGCCATCCTGATTTAGGTTTTCTTTGAGTTCCCCAAAATCGCTCAAGGCAAACGTCGGGATGGTTCCTTTGAAAGGGCAAGGTCGACTTCCTTCCCTAATCCGATGAGACGGATGACCTAGCTGTTTGGTCGCCTCCCTGAAACAACCGAACGGACCCAGTATCGCAGTTATACTGATGTTCTTCAGGATTTTCAATAAATTAACAGCTCTGGTCCCACAGGTCTCTCATCCCGGTATTACTGGCAAGTAGCAATCGTCATAATAAAATAAGGGAAATCATTGCTCGGACGTAAAAATATAGTTCTTAGTTTTCTCCGTCTGCAGTTCGACAGTGTAACAAAAGAAAATTATTGTAAAGGTGGTTCAATGAACCCTCTGCCAGGCAGAATATCGATATCGATGTAGATGTAGATGTAGATGAGCGCTGAATGCCTTACTTGTGTCATCTCGTGAATGCACTAGGCGTTACTGAAACTGGTTAATAAATACACTACGGGCCATTAAAATTGCTACACAAAGAAGAAATGAAGATGATAAACGGGTATTCATTGGACAAATATATTATACTAGAACTGACATGTGATTACATTTTCACGCAATTTGGGTGCGTAGATCCTGAGAAATCAGTACCCAGAACAACCACCCCTGGCCGTAATAAAGGCCTTGATAAGGCTGGGCATTGAGTGAAACAGAGCTTGGATGGCGTGTACAGGTATAGCTGACCATGCAGCTTCAACACGATACCACAATGCATCAAGAGTAGTGGCTGGCGCAATGTGACGAGCCAGTTGCTCGGCCACCATTGACCAGACCTTTTCAATTGGTGAGAGATATGGAGAATGTGCTGGACAGGGCAGCAGTCGAACATTTTCTGTATCCAGAAAGGCCCATAAAGGAGGTACAACATGCGGTAGTGCATTATCCTGCTGAAATGTAGGGTTTCGCAGGGTTCGAATGAAGGGTTGAGCCACGTGTCGTAACACATCTGAAATGTAACGTCCACTGTTCAAAGTGCCATCAGTGCGAACAAGAGGTGACAGAGACGTGTAACCAATGGCACCCCATACCATCATGCCGGGTGATACGCCAGTATGGCGATGACGAATAAACGCTTCCAATGTGCGTTCACCGGGCTGTCTCCAAACACCGATGCGACCAACAAGATGCTGTAAACAGAACCTATATTCATCCGAAGAAATGACGTTTTGCCATTCGTGCACCCGGGTTCGTCGTTGAGTACACCATCGCAGGCGCTCCTGTCTGTGATGGAGCGTCAAGGTTAACCGCACCCACGGTCTCCGAGCTGATAGTCCATGCTGCAGCAAACGTCGTCGAACTGTTCGTGAAAATGGTTGTTGTCTTGCAAAAGTCCCCATCTGTTGACTCAGGGATCGAGACGTGGCTGCACGATCCGTTACAGCCATGCGGATAAGATGCCTGTCATCTCGACTGCTAGTGATACGAGGCCGTCGGGATCCAGCACAGCGTTACGCATTACCCTCCTGAACCCACCGATTCCATATTTTGCTAACAGTCTTTGGATTTCGAGCAACGCGAGCAGCAATGTCGCGATACGATAAACCGAAATCGCGATAGGCTACAATCCGACCTTTATCAAAGTCGGAAACGTGGTGGTACGCATTTCTCCTCCTTACACGAGGCATCACAACAACGTTTCACCAGGCAACGCCGGTCAACTGCTGTTTGTGTATGAGAGATCGGTTGGAAACTTTCCTCATGCCAGCACGTTGTAGGTGTCTCCGCCGGCGCCAACCTTGTGTGAATGCTGTGAGAAGCTTATCATTTGCATATCACAGCATCTTCTTCCTGTCGGTTAAATTTCGCGTCTGTAACACGTCATCTTCGTAGTGTAGCAATTTTAATGGTCAGTAGTGTATACTTAAACACTGTTATGGATTTACTCTCACCGAACCCCAGCCAGTTTCCACTCCCACCGTTTCCCGCGTAACACCTGCTCCGTTAGAGAGCTAGAGGAGGAGTGCTGAAAAGCAAGTTCCCACAGCGGTTCCAAATACTTGCAGCGAGCACTCTGCTGTAGGACTAGCGGGACTGTGTTACCCGGTACAGAGCTCTCGAGCCAGCGCGCTCAGGAGACGGCGCTAGCGTCTGTCTCTATCTACCGCCTGCGGTCGGACCACGAGCAGACTACGGGAGCGGCCGCGGCAGTCTCAAGGCCCCCCGGTTTCGCACGACCTATTCGCTGTTCTTTCTACGCGCGGCACAGCGCCTCTCAGTGTGGTCTTCGCCTCCGACAGGCCAGCACCGCGCAGTTGTCAGCTTGTGACCGCCATGGGGGACTGGCTGCTAGCTTTGGGGTGGGCGCGCCCACCTGCTAACGTGAGTACCACCTGTTACCGCTACCAGCAGAATGCTACAACGCCGGGGCTGTGATGCGACAGCCACGGGGCTGGATATTTCAATAGAATTATCTGATACAAGTCTTAATGGTACCGAAGAGTGATATTTTCTTTAACATACAATTTATTGTTGCCGTGGTCGTTTTCAGTCCACAGACTGGTTTGATGCAGCCCTCCGTGCTACTCTATCCTATGAAAGCCTCTTCATCTCCAAATAACTAGCGCAACCTACACCCTTCTAAAACATCTTAGTGTATCCACCTCTTTGTCTTCCTCTATGATTTTTAACCTCCACGCTTCCCTCCAGTACTAAATTGGTGATCCCTTGATGATGCCTCAGAACGTGTCCTACCAGCCAATCCCTTCTTCTAGTCAAGTTGGGCTACAAATTCCTCTTCTCCCCAATTCTGTTCTGTATCTCCTCAATAGTTACATGATCTACCCATCTAATCTTCAGCTTTCTTCTGTAGCACCACATTTCACTTCCATAAATGGCTAGGCCCCAAACCACTGCCGGCCGGCGTGGTCGAGCGGTTCTAGGCGCTTCAGTCTGGAAACGCGCGACAGCTACGGTCGCAGGTTCGAATCCTGCCTCGGGCTTGGATGTGTGTGATGTCCTTAGGTTAGTTAGGTTTAAGTAGTTCTAAGTTCTAGGGGACTGATGACCACAGAAGTTAAGTCCCACAGTGCTCAGAGCCATTTCAACCATTTGAGCCCAAACTACTACTTTCAGAAAAGACTGTCGGACACTTAAATCTATACTCGATGTTAACAAATTTCTCCTACAGAAACGCTTTCCTTGCCATCGCCAGTCTAAATTTTACATCCTCTCTACTTCTACCATTATCCATTACATTTTGCTGCCCAAGTAGCGAAACTCACCTACTACTTTAAGTGTCTCATTTCCTAATGTAATTCCCTCAGCATCACCTGATGTAATTCGACTACCTTCCATTACCCTCGTTTTTCTTTCGTTGATATTCATCTTATATCCTTCTTTCAAGACACTATCCATTCCATTCAGCTGCTCTTCCAAGTCCTTTGCTGTCTGACAGAATTACAATGTCAACGGCAAACCTCAAATTTTTATTTCTTCTCCATGGATTTTAATACCTACTCCGAATTTTTCTTTTGTTTCCTTCACTGCTTTCTCAATGTACAGATTGTTAACATCGGGGATAGCCTACAATCCTATCTCACTCCCTCCTCAACCACTGCTTCCCTGTCGTATCCCTTGACTCTAATATCTGCCATCTGGTTCCTATACAAATTATAAATACTTCTTCGCTCCCTACGCTTTACCCCTGCCACCTTCAGAATTTCAAGAGAGTATTCCAGTCAACATTGTCAAAAACTTTCCCCAAGTATACAAATGCTATAAGAGTACATTTGCCTTTCCTTAACCTCTCTGCTAAGACAAGTCGTATGGTCAGTGTTGCCTCGCGTGTTCCTACAGAATCCAAACTGATCTTCCCAGAGGTCGACTTCTACTAGCTCTCCCATTCGTCTGTATAGTATTAGTGGTAGTATTTTGCAAATTGTGACTTATTAAACTGATGGCTTGGTAATTCTCTCACCTGCCAGTACATGCTTCCTTTGGAATTGGAACTATTACATTCTTCTTGAAGTCTGAGGTTATTTCGCCTGTCTCATACTTCTTGCTCACCACGTGGAACAGTTTTGTCATGTCTAGCTCTCCTAAGGGTGTCAGTAGTTCTTAGATCTACCTTTATTAATGTTTTCAAAAGGTGCGCTGGATGCAGCCATCAAGACACTGGACTAGTACTGCGAAGTACAGTGGTCCTAATCCCCCGTTCTGCTAGATGCGTCTTCCAATACTAGTCATCAGGATAGCTCGGACTCATTTTTGTCGCTTTTCTGTCTCAGCGAACACGTAATGTCCCCATCGTGTAGTCAGCTTTCACGACACTGGATCCCGTGATAGGCGCGATGTTGGAAAGGTTTCTCATAGTCCAATAAGAGCCTCTAACAACGACCGTGACGTTTACAGTTGGCTAGGGTGTAAATTGGCTTCGTGATGTACGCGATCGAAAAACGAACCGGCAGTCCACAATCTCCACCTTCAAGTCAAGAGGCAGGTAACTACAGGCTATGTAAAAGCCGTTCTGATCCAACCCCCACGTGCCGCACCGCTCTCGTCTCAAATACGAAAAGATATTCATTCTGTAACCTTTTTAACCGTTTTGTTAACGAGTGAAACCTGGCGTGTAACACTACTGCAGTGAACACTTCTCCGAATTCACTGCAAAATGTTTGGTTATTTAACCCTCCTACCTCAAGGTCTTTTTTTTTTTTTGTCTCACTGAGTACTGTTGAAGTCATATAGACTCCAAGTAATTAACAGCGGATATATTGGCAGTATTTTAATGAACTAACGTTACAGTGGTTCAGTGTTACAGTAATGATACTATTTTCATAAATATTACATTCAACAAATAAAAATAAATTTAGATTGAGGTCATGTAGACCTTAGTGGTACTCAGTGCGAAAAACCATGAATAAATTTTAATGTGCTGTGAATATAAAACTGAAGAAAATATCATTGGGTACAATTGACTCAGACAGAGAAATTCACATATTTTGAAAAAATAACTTTCAAAACAAGGGATATACTATCTTCCAATGTATTATGGCGCCGTATTGACCCCACTTGTTCTAGGAAGGATACAACAACAGCTGAGAGAAGAAACCATAATAACAGGTACAAAAATAAAGAGCTGTTCAACATAACATTTATCATTTTATTTTCGTAAATGTTACATTCAAGAAGTACGCGGACGATTTATTAATCTCAATGGTACTCAGCACAAAAACCATGAATAAACTTTAATGTGTCGCAAATATAAAAATGAACAAAACATTATTGGATACAATTGACTCAGAGGGAGAAACTCATATATTTTAAAAATGTTTTTGAAAACAAGGGATTCATATTTCCAAACTGCTTATAGGGCCAAATTGACCCCAGTCATACTAAGAGGGTTTTTCTTTTTTGGGTCATCAGTCTTCTGACTTGTTTGATGCGGCCCGCCACGAATTTCTCTCCTGTAACAACCTCTTCATCTCAAGTGTAGCGCTTGCAACCTACGTCCTCAGTTATTTGCTGCACGTATTCCATTTTCTGTCTTCCTCTACAGTTTCTGCCCTCTACAGTTCCCTCTAGTACCATGGAAGTCATACTCTGATGTCTTAACAGATGTCCTATCATCCTGTCCCTTCTCCTTGTCAGTGTTTTCCACATATTCCTTTCCTCCCCGATTCTGCGCAGAACCTCCTCATTACTTACTTTGTCAGTCCACCTAATTTTCAACATGCGCCTGTAGCACCACAGCTCAAATGCTTCGATTTTCTTCTGTCCCGGTTTTCCCACTGTCCATGTTTCACTACCATACAACGCTGTGCTCCAGACGTACATTCTCAGAAATTTCTTTCTCAAATTAAGGCCGGCATTTGATACTAGTAGACTTCTCTTGGCGAGAAATGCCCTTTTTGTCTGCGCTAGCCTGCTTTTGATGTCCTCCTTGCTCCGTCCATCATAGGTTATTTTGCTACCCAAGTAGCAGAATTTCTTAGCCCAGACGGATCTGTCCAATGTGGATACGAAGTATCAAGTCAACATTCAGTGATGGCAAGCAGGTGCAAACTAATTTTACATAGTGGTAGTGTGAAGTGAAGGAAGCCTCTAGGTGGTATTACAGTCGTGGCTATTATGAACGTCATAATTTTTCGTATACCAAATACAGCACAATTAATAAAAACCCTAGGCATTAACAGAGCATACTTTCATTGTTCCTTTATTGCATTACTTAGCTTGCTTTACACTAAATAAGCCAACTGTAAGAATTCAGTCTTTATAATAATAACTAGGAGCTAGTGTGTGACGATGCCGTTTATCTCACTGACATTTTGTTTTCGATATGTAGTTTCACGTCACACGACGACAGAAATCAGGCGTCTACTTTATCTACAAAACAGTTTTGTTGGCGTGGCATTTCAAATCATTTCATGTAATCCACATGGGCCGTTGCTACAATAAATCTTCAGTGAATTGGAAAACCTCTAAAAGGATATACTATTTTTTCCGGCAGTGTATTTCCGCCGATTTTCAACAGGGAGTCTACAACTTCAACCTGGAAAGAAACAACAATCAAAGCAAAGCAAGTAGTAGTCCAGCAGGAAACGCTGTTCTCAATTTTTTTCTAAGACTGTAAAACGAATTCTTTTTCTTGGTTACCTGTCAAAGGGTAAGTGAATAACTAGAGAATACAATACAAGTTTTCTGGACGAAATGAATGGAACAGTACGTGAGACACGTCGCGCCAAAAGACAAAAGAACAGCGTCTTTAGTTGCTTGCCAATACAACTGATTTGCCAGCCGGAAAACTGAAGGATTTGATGTGCGAATTGTCGAACGTACACCACATTTAACAGATTTATCACTCACTGAATTTTTTATCTATTTGCGCATCTAATGAAATTTGTAAGCGTAAAGCATTTTGAGTACAATTAAGCGATTTCATGGCAGTCGTAGATGGGCATATTTGAACTGCTCCCGGAATTACTTCGCAGTGAGTGGCCATTGTAACACTGGTCAAGGCACGTCGACACAAAACAGAACTAAATCTAAAATCTGATTTCTGACCCCACAACAAGATATCTTCGTCCTGGTCTCCCGCTGGTCTAATCATTTGGTACACAACAAGCGACCTGTGCCAATTGTTAGTGACTCTTCGTAGCTTGCAGAACTGCATTTTCACTTAACAGCGCAGTATGTGCTGATATAAAAATTCCTGACACATTAAAACTGTATGCCGGACCGCGACTCGAACTCCGGACGTTTGCCTTTCGCCGGCAAGTGCTCTACAGACTGAGCTACCCAAGCATGAAACGGCAGATAGGCATCCGATCCGAACCATGCATGGTCAGTAATACATTTCCCAAAATACAGTCAAAAGATGATACCGGACAACACATGACATTTCACGTATGATAGAGTGAAACAATTGTCAAAATACGCGGGGAAACAAAGAACTAAAAGACACACAATCCTTGGGAGTCGTCTACATACTGAAATATATTGGCTGGCTCTGAGCACTATGGGACTCAACATCTGAGCACTATGGGACTCAACATCTGAGGTCATCAGTCCCCTAGAACTTAGAACTACTTAAACCTAGCTAACCTAAGGACATCACACACATCCATGCCCGAGGCAGGATTCGAACCTGCGACCGTAGCGGTCGCGTGGTTCCAGACTGAAGCGCCTAGAACAGCTCGGCCACACCGGCCGGCCCTGAAATAGATTGGCAGGCGTCAAACAGAACTGCAGGCTGCACCCAAGGTTTTACCGAGAGTGACATGTTTCTATGCGCAAATGCACCTTGGAAATCGTGACATATGAAGTATTAGTTTTATGTGACTCGAAGATACAGATCCAGGGTATGAAACCGGTCATCTTAGTGTGAAAACACAATAAACAGCTATTGCAGATTTTCACTTTCACTCAGTAGTATAGACTATTTTACCATCTCTTATTTTTGTTTGATTGTCCTTCAGGTTATAATTAAACTTTCGCTGCTTGAGAGGACCCACACAAAAAATTAGTGATCGGAAGAGAAATAACGAATGAATCGTTGAGAGAAACACATTTTCATTTCCACATGTGAGGGTGACATTTTTTAATTGCGTTACGTTTCTGGTTACAAACGGTGTCCAGGGTGACGACCATCTGCGTTCCATCCGTAAGGGTGCAATTTCACAATTGTTCGCAGTACTTTTCGAACGGTGAAACACGGAGGTGCAATTTCACAATTGTTCGCAGTACTTCCAAATGATTGGAAAAGAGCACAGGTAGTCCCAGTGTTCAAGAAGGGTCGTCGAGCAGATGCGCAAAACTATAGACCTATATCTCTGACGTCGATCTGTTGTAGAATTTTAGAACATGTTTTTGCTCGAGTATCATGTCGTTTTTGGAAACCCAGAATCTACTATGTAGGAATCAACATGGATTCCGGAAACAGCGATCCTGTGAGACCCAACTTGCTTTATTTGTTCATGAGACCCAGAAAATATTAGATACAGGCTCCCAGGTAGATGCTATCTTACTTGACTTCCGGAAGGCGTTCGATACAGTTCCGCACTGTCGCCTGATAAACAAAGTAAGAGCCTACGGAATATCAGACCAGCTGTGTGGCTGGATTGAAGAGTATTTAGCAAACAGATCACAGCATGTTGTTATCAATGGAGAGACGTCTACAGACGTTAAAGTAACCTCTGGCGTGCCACAGGGGAGTGTTATGGGACCATTGCTTTTCACAATATATATAAATGACCTAGTAGATAGTGTCGGAAGTCCCATGCGGCTTTTCGCGGATGATGCTGTAGTATGCAGAGAAGTTGCATTAGAAAATTGTAGCGAAATGCAGGAAGATCTGCAGCGGATAGGCACTTGGTGCAGGGAGTGGCAACTGACCCTTAACATACACAAATGTAATGTATTGCGAATACATAGAAAGAAGGATCCTTTATTGTATGATTATATGATAGCGGAACAAACACTGGTAGCAGTTACTTCTGTAAAATATCTGGGAGTATGCGTGCGGAACGATTTGAAGTGGAATGATCATATAAAATTAATTGTTGGTAAGGAGAGTACCAGGTTGAGATTCATTGGGAGAGTCCTTCGAAAATGTAGTCCATCAACAAAAGAGGTGGCTTACAAAACACTCGTTCGACCTATACTTGAGTATTGCTCATCAGTGTGGGATCCGTACGAGATCGGGTTGACGGAGGAGATAGAGAAGATCCAAAGAAGAGCGGCGCGTTTCGTCAAGGGGTTATCTGGTAAGCGTGATAGCGTTACGAAGATGTTTAGCAAACTCAAGTGGCAGACTCTGCAAGAGAGGCGCTCTGCATCGCGATGGAGGTTGCTCGCCAGGTTTCGAGAGGGTGCGTTTCTGGATGAGGTATCGAATATATTGCTTCCCCCTACTTATACCTCCCGAGGAGATCACGAATGTAAAATTAGAGAGAGTAGAGCGCGCAGGGAGGCTTTCAGACAGTCGTTCTTCAGGCGAACCATACGCGACTGGAACAGGAAAGGGGGGTAATGACAGTGGCACGTAAAGTGCCCTCCGCCACACACCGTTGGGTGGCTTGCGCAGTATAAATGTAGATGTAGATGTAGATGTGCTTTGCGAACGGTGAACTACGGAATGTTTAGATGTCGTGACACCTCTCGTGCACTGCCTTAAGATCACACACCGTGTCCAGCACTCTCAATCACGGCAACAGTAATTTCAACAATTAGTGACGCAATTGGTCGTCAGCCTTTTCCAAGAGCAATTCCCAGATCGCCAGTTAATTCGAACTTTCGAATCACGGTCCTCAACACCGGAGTGGAAAGAGGATCTCTCCGTGTTCTTTTAATGCGTTGCAGTTGCAGCAGAACTGTGTAAACACCCTTCCGAGTAAAGCCCTTGTCACCTTGTCCGGGCCCATTTTGACTGACTGCAACGGTAATGCACACTGATGTTTGTGTTTCAGCTCTACCAGTACCGGCGCGTAACGCAATGCATGACACTAGCACAGCGTAAATCATGAGAACGCAGTCTGAAGATCGTAGCTATAAAATTGGGTACCAATATGGTAAACAGTTTTCCGTCTACACTGACTCCAGAAGTACGTGATACTCCCGGCATAGTGCGTCGACCCCTCGGCAGTGACAACACAGGGAAGGTGTTTCCCGACAGAGCGCCGTACGTAGTGCGCCGTTGCTTTAGGTTACGCGTGCCAGGCTAGCTGATACTGGGCCAGTCTAATAGAGATGGGTCGAACTCGTTCATTCCAGTGAAGTACTTCATTCATTTCACTCTTTGCCGTGAAGCGTTCAAATGAAGTAGTTCATTCATGAAGTACGGAAGCCTGGCGAAGTTGTCCAGTTCGCCGCTCAGCCGCGGCTACGCTCGCTTCGCCTCGCTCGTACAATAAAGCTTCGTAATACTTCATAATTTTACCAACAGATGGCCGAACTATGAAGTAAGGTCCACGTAACGCTTTGCGTCTTACAGCGTCTGAGGTAACTTAAAATACAGCATGGTCGAAGGGGACAAAGGAAAGATAAACAGAGAAGCCTGTCACATATAAAGAAGGTATTACGTTTAACCTTGCTCGACATTTTTTCATGAAGCGCCAAAAAGAGTCTTCATCTGCCAAGTGAAACCTTATTTGTTGTGTTTATGGACTGAAAACTAGGGCTACTAACGAAATTAAGTCCAATTTTATGTTCCTTTTAAAATTTAATCCAAAATAGAATGAGTATGTTTACCACTGTCACAAAGTTTATATACCTACGTTAAGTAATTATTCAGAAGTTTTCCTGTAGATTTTATTTTTGTTGAGAATAATAACCCTCTAAATTCAAAACGTAAACTGTCATCTGTAGTTATTGGTACGATTCCAGGTAAAGTCCCTCTTTATTTTATTCGGAAAGCAATTTTTGTGTCTGTTCACGCTTATGCAATGGCTAGCAACTCGCGATCGCGTAGAAGTAGTGAAATTTGGGGTTTCTTCGCCGATTTAGGTGATGGGAAAGCAAAGTGCAACAGTTGTTGTAAGTGTATTTCACCGCGCGATTCGTCGACAGGCAGTAGAGGGAGGACTGAAGTGAAGGGAGAATGAGTGACGTAGCGCCAATGTAGTGGGAGAGGGGAAGAGAGTGAGTGAACGAACTAGAAAAAAAGTGTGGAGTGTGCTATCTGTGGAGAGTTTGAAGTACCAGTTCATTGAAATTGAGTGGTTAGTTCACACTTCACTGGAGTGAAGCGTTCATTTGAACGACTCATTCACGAGCTCCCCACCACTACAGTCTAATGCGTTGTACGCAGCATGCTAGTAACTCAATTGCTGCAAAGTCAGATAAGGCGGTTACAAAGTACGCTAGAAAGCTACAAGTGCGCTCCAATGCCGAGGGAGATGAACTGTTAAGTGAAACAATGTGAAAAACATATTGCTGGTTGTTTTTCTGCGTTTCGCAGAGTTCTGGAGCAAATAATCCGCTTCTTAATCAACCATTATACGGCGTGTTCAAAAAGTCTCTCCGCAGTGCCGTATGATTGTTAGCCGCGCGTGGCGTATGCCGTAGTGAATATACCGAAATGAAACTCTGTGAAATACAAGTTATTAATTCACTGAATATTCATTTTTACTTACAAATTTTCACATTAAATTTTGAAAGTGTCCCCTCTGTTATTGAATACACAATTCAATTCGCCTAATCACATTTCCAAACACAAACTGTAACATTTCTTCCGTAACAGAAGCAGTGGAAGTGGATATTGCAGTTTTCAATTTATCGATGGATTTTGGACGGTTTTCATAGACAGTTGCTTTCGCTGCACCCCAGAAAAAAAGTCAGGTGGTGTTAGGTCAGGCGATCGAGCAGGCCAGTCCCTGTGAAATTATTCACTGACGAGGCGTGGTTTCATTTATCCAGGTACATGAACTCGCAAAATTCTCGTATGTGGAGTACTGCAAATTCATTGTGTATTCATGAGGAACAACTTCATTCTGTGAAAATAGGAGTTTGGATTGCAATTTCTAGACGTCGGATTGTGGGCCCCATATTTTTCAACGAAACAATAAACGCAAAACGATACCTCAGTGATATTCTGTACCCATTCATAGGAGAACTTGTGTTAAGTGAAATACTGAACGGTTATTTTCAACAAGGTGGTGCAACCACGCATACAACTCGCGTTTCGGTGTCGCTGCTTGCTGCTGTTGCTGGTGATTGCTTCATTAAGAATATCCTTCCCATTTTGTTGAATGATTTTTATTTTTTTTTTTTTTTTTTTTTTTTTTTTTTTTTTTTTTTTTTTTTTTTGCGTGGCATTCATAGACTGCCGAAGAGGTGGGACAAATGTATAAATAGCAACGGAGATTATTTTGAATATTGTTTATCAGTTTCAAACAACATACGTGTAATTATTGCAGTCAAATTCCGGTTTCATACTTCTGCAGCTGGTAGCACGTGTGGATTTCAAATGCGGAACGTATTTAAGTCTTGCGTCCTTTCCGACGCAAAAGGCCCTGTCCTGTTCCCGCGCCGTAAAATTCATGCTCCTGGGAACACCTGGCTTAACGGAGCTTCGCGATTTGTGTGAGTACTGAGATACGTTTTGGTTTCTATATGTTATATGTTTCATGTCTGTTGTCTTTCACCTACGGCTATTCGAAGAGCCATCAAAATTGCAGTATTTTTAGATGTAATTACTGCGACACCTCTTCCGATTGCATTCATAATATTTCACCTTTGTACAAGCCTTCTCAAACGCTTCAGATATATAACGATGACACCAATGTCGTACGTCCATTAGGATGGTTCATCACTCCAAGTTAGATTTTCCAGTCCTTCCAGTTTTCCACCATACATTCCCTAGCTGCGTACGAAGCATTTACACTGCCAGAAAAAAAGATTAGAACCTCTTGAAGGACGATATATTTTGTAAACAGTCGTCGCCAGTTGTGTAAAGGCCTCGTCGCTACTGCTGTGGAGGTCGAGTTGCCACTGTTGTTACGGTAGGTCGAGTTTGTGAGTTTGTGAAACGGCTTCTGGTGCAGTACACCGCTAAGACAATTTCTCCCTGCCACTATTACACATCTATGCCCCAGCATCAGGTAACAGGATACGAGCACGAAGGTTCTACAACACTCCAACAAATTAGTAACGAAGTTACACAATTGAGTTCAAAAGGTTTTCTTATCTTTGTGACTTGTCGAATAATGAAGTCTGCAACATTGCATGTAAAGCAACACAAAAAGGCGCTCAGTTGCTAAGTGCAAATAATCGTAGGTAAACTTCACAGTACATAGGAAGTGCAATTTACAACTGTCTGTTCACTTCTGAGAGTTCACTAAATGATGTTCCCTGTGTAAGTCACACCTGGATGGTGATCTATAAACAAGTGAGCGAGAGCTGCTCTTCTATCTTGCGAGTATGCTTCTGTCCGTTGTGGTCTGGTCATTGGCGGTTTTTACTGGGCCAACAATTGACCAAAGCGAAGTCGATATCTTCATCCTCAGCGCCGCCCGTGGCGCTGGTGGAACTCGCGCATGCAGCGAGTGTCTATGGCTCGCATCTTTGCTTTTGAACTGGATGTGCCTTGTTCGGACGATACAGCAATATCAACTTTGGTGCGATGATAGAATATCCCACATTATAAAAGGCAGATGCAGTCGCAAACTACTGGAAATGGGAGAATGTTTCCGTTGAACGCATCCGCGTTATTCCAATGGTTGCAGCCGTTACTCGAACGAATCTATAGTAACCCCGAGCTCTCAGAGCCTCTTCGGAGTGACTGTTTACGGGAGATAATTTCATACATAACGAGTTGTCCGACACAATAGCCATTAAAGCGAATAGTATCTGAAGGAAAATGTAACATTAAGAGCCAAGACGTCCACAACCACGCAGATATAGGTGGTGAAAAAATTTAGGGATACAAAATATTTCGTGATCTGAAGAGGAATGCTACAGAAGATAAACGTGAGAGACCATCAAAACTAACACACAGTCAACTGAAAAGAGAACACACAGAACCATTAAACATGATAGACAGCTTACGTAAATCCGTTTACAAAGCTAGACGGAAAATTCTGCCCAAATAATCTACTACTATTCCAGAGGTTCTTGTTGTTCTGAATGGATTACGCGTGAAAACTACAGAGTATGTGGATTTGTTGTTACATAATGATGCTGACAAAATTACTTTAACATTGTACGAACCTCGAAACCTGAAAATAGTTTGTCACTATGACACAATATATCTTGATGGGACATTCAAGTATTGCACAACGGTATTTCGTCTGCAGATTACAATCCAATGTATTGTTAGTGGACAATACGTTCCAATGGTTTCTCTATTTTTTGAACGATAAGAAAACTTCATCTTAGCAGACATGTATTAAACAGTTGTTGATAAATGCGATAACCTAGGTCAACTATGTTTTCAGACTTAGAAAAAAGCATTAACAAATCACGAAGTGAAATTTGGACTAATGTAACAATCCAAGGATGTAAATTTTATGCAACAACACACAGCTGGCAGCGATAGATACAAACATTCGGACTTGGACATGACTATTATTCCAGAAATGAAACCGGCAAGTTTCTGTCTCATATATTCCGTTTGCCAACGCTGGATTCTGATATGATTGGTGGGTATTTGGTTGAGAACTTAATGGTAGTGACGCCTGTGTCTACAAAACTATATGATACGATATTGACTGTGTTGGTAAGAACGATGCAGTGTTGCTTCGGACATGCATGCAGTTAGGAATACGAATAACCATCAGGTGTATAAGGGAATGACGACAAGGAAAATCTGTGCCGGACCGGTATACGAATCCGGATTTCCCGCTTTACGTGAGCGCTCGCGTTAACCGAGTTGACTGTTTGTGCGCGACTCCGGGCCAGATCCAAACATCACAACACCTGTACTGCTCCACGCATTACGTAATTCCCGTACAGGGGAGGATATTTTACTCTACTGACCATTAAAATTGCTACACCACTAAGATGACGTGCTACAGAAGCAAAATTTAACCGACAGGAAGAAGATGCTGTGATACGGAAATGATTAGCTTTTCAGAGCATTCACACAAGGTTGGCGCCGGTGGCGACACCTACAAAGTGCTGACATGAGCAAAGTTTCCAACCGATTTCTCATACACAAACAGCAGTTGACCGGGGTTGCCTGGTGAAACGTTCTTGTGATGCCTCGTGTAAGGAGGAGAAATGCCTACCATCACGTTTCCGACTTTGATAAAGGTCGGATTGTAGCCTATCCGATTGCGGTTTATCGTATCGCGACATTGCTGCTCGCATTGGTCGAGATCCAATGAGTGTTAGCAGAATATCGAATCGGTGGGCTCAGGATGTTAATACGGAACGCCGTGCTGGATCCCAACGGCCTCGTATTACTAGCAGTCGAGATGACAGGCATCTTATTCGCATGGCTGTAACGGATCGTGCAGCCACGTCTCGATCCCTGAGTCAACAGGCGTGGCGCGGGAACGCGCGGACACGGAATTTAGCGGCAGTCAGTAGTTAGCCAGTGGGTGTGTTGCACCTTCCATCGAGCTACGGACCCCCTTGAAGATGTCTCCCGCAGTCTGAGACGAAACGTTGGGAATTGACAGAGAATTCATCAACCGACCACGGCATAACAGCCCGGATAATTATAATGGGCATCATATTTCCGGCCGTGAAAATCTACATTTTAGTATTATGTACAATAGCCAGTCCTACTCCTGCAGCCCAGATAAGTACAAATTTTCTGACATACCGAAGCAAATTCAATTCGACACCAAATTTGCAATGTGTTCACAGAACAGCAAGATAAAGGAAAGTTCTCGTCTTGCTTTAAACGCACAATGAATAAGCCGATCTTGAAAGTTGGAAAAATTTCAGGAATGCAATATATCAGTTTAGTTTCTTATAAAATAAAACCTCGAAGAGCAAACCAAAATGAAAAATATTGTCAATTTCAAAGAGAGATATACATACTATGCCAGTATCCCAATACATTTGCGAATATATTTAAAAAATCACAAAAAAATGTGAATTTGTCGTTATCACAAGTATGGTGACGAGTTCTCGAATCACATTGTGACAAATGACGAAACATGGATTGCGCAATACTCTCCAAAGAATAAACATCAATCCAGTGGGTGGTATGATTCAATCTCCCCGACGAAACCACGAAAATTCAAATAAAAACGTGCATCACAGAAAATCATGGCCACGGGGTTTTGGGACCAGAAAGATACTCTTCTGTTAGACCTTTTGCCTAGAGGAATGACAGTTAATGCTGAGAAGTACTGTGAGATATTATTAAACCTTAGGCGCTCTTCCAAATCGCCGGCGGGGACAGCTCTCTAGCCCGGCCTCGCGTTACGGCAACAACGAAGATGCAACTGGACAAGTCTCATTGGCAATTACTGGATCATCGATCACCCACCATACAGCCCTGATTTAAGCACCATGACACATTCATCCGTTTCCAAAACTGAATGCATTTATGGTGGAAAGCGCTTGGAAAATGATGACACGTTGAAAGAAACTGTTACTAACTGGTTTAACGGTCAGGCGACAGAGTTCTTTGATACTGCGATCCGAAAGCTGGTGCCACGACTTGACAAATGTTCATGGTTACTACGTTCAAAAATGAAAAAAAATATGCGTATTGTAGTTTGTGATACAATTTATGTTTAAAGATAAAGTTTCCGTTACAAATCGGTTATTAGTTTACAAATTACCCTCGTAGAACGAAAGAGAAATTTTCGGATCTCAGCTGCATATAGGCACTGCATTAAATATAACGGCGACTGTGAACATTTGTGCTGCACCTGTCTCGAACCCGAAAAACTGTTGTTTTTAATTATCGATTACATTTCACGTTTCCGGTCATTTCTTTTCTAGGTACCTGAAGTTAATTACTTGTTTCGATAATATATCACAAATTTTCACTATTTTGTTTCTTGGTTGTCTTGGTCATTTCCGCTTGTATCTTCATTCCACCGTCCTCACGCTTTGTGTAGTACGCCTCGGTAACTGTGGTGGCAGCGTGTTTGAATGCCAATCGAAGGGGCCAGGGTTCGAGTCCTAGCCAGATCGGAGATTTTATTTGCTCGGACATACTGGGCGTTGTGCTGTCATCATCATCACTGACGCGCAAAAGTCGCCTCAATGGCATCACACACAAAGATTTTCAGCAGATGGCGAGCCGCCACACGACAGAGGGAGTCAGTAGGTGTTCTGTACTTTAACTTACGTTAAACGTCTTTCATTTCCACTAAGTATTATCATGTCCTCAGCGAATCTTGCACATTTGATTATCCCCCTCCCTACTGTCACCTGACTTTTTCTTAGAAGCGGTTTGTCATTAAATTGTCTAAATAGATATTAAACAGAGTAGGTGAAATACAACAGCCTTGTCTAACCCCCTCAGCCAATTTTAATTTGTTCTATCATCTCGTTTTCTGTCCTTTTGTTTTTGTGATGTTTCATACGTAGACTGCTCCATTGTCTTTCCAGTTAACTTAAGTCTGCTTGAGGATTTCTAAAACGCTTATTCCATCTGTCTCCATCACAGCCTCATAGCGAGTTACACGCCGGTAGTTACTTTGTGTAGACTTATTTTGCACCGATGCTTACTCCTGACTGATTACTGTCCAATTTAAATTTCTCTCTTGCACTGACTTTTCTGCGCTGCATCAAACTGATCCATTATAGACATCAAACATTTCTTTATTTCTGCTTTATATCCTCAACTTTACTGACTTTCGTACAGCCCGAAATTCATCTTAAATGTAGTGGGTACATATGTGCTACCTGAAGCGACGTATGAAAATTTGTGCCGCACAAGGACTCGAACCCAAATGGTGTGAGACGCGCATCAGTTTGGGTTGGTCCAGGGAGCGCGCTTTGGTAACCTAAGTGGTAAGCCGACCTTTCGTGACAAGCGGAAATCCCCGCTCGAGACCCGATCCGGCATAAATTTTCATATGGCGTTTTAGATACTGAATCTATATCTATAACAGTTACGTTAAATTTCAGGAATAAATTTCAATATCTGAAACTGCTGTTCGTCGTCAGATGTTTATAAATCCTGCAACTGCCGTTAAACGGATAAGCGATTCGTGCATAATTTATTTCTCCACTTTCAAACCGTTTTTAAATGGTAATCTGTGACGATAAATGTCTCTGCTTAATCTTGCTTCCAGAATTAATTACCTTATATACTCTCCGTTTATACAGTACATCCCGTAAGTGGATTTTTACTTTCGTTGTTGATGTTAGTACGTCGTGCTGGTAGTCTTGTGTACACTTTAACCCTTGCCTGAAATACGAGAATTTACTTCGTTGTTTTGTTCTCTACACAGGCTCTATGCCTAGTTTCAACTGCCGCACGTGGTCTTTTTTGTCTTCCGAGCTCGTTAAAGCCCGCAGCAATATCTCAACAACTGTTTTCACCAGTGACAGCGAGCTGCTAAACAAGTGTACTGCGCTGCCTTGAAGCTGATGTTGTTTTTGCCTTTTCTGCTCTCTATGGTCTTTTTGTTTCACTTGTTTGTCAGAGCTGCAGTGTGCTCAGATTTAATAGGGTTCGATGAAGGGAATCTGGCTGGAAGACTCGGAAACTGCGGCAACATCTATATTGCACACCGAGCGGGCGTACCAGGCGCATTCGTCTCCGTATACTCACGAGAGAAAAGTGTTTCTGAAGCCTCACGTTCGAATCCGCGGCGCTTTGACTCACACTACACTGTCCACCAGCCCGTTTGGCTGTGCACGCGTGAAGTGATGTTAAAAACGTGCGGTCTCTTTGCGCAAGTGTGTAGAAAATTTTGGCGACTGATGAGAAATCCCAAAGGGAGACCCAAATGGTTTAATTTTGGGTCCACTTCTATTCCATATACATGTGAATGACTTTCCACTTAACATTCAACAAGTAGAATTGGTACGTTTCGCAGACGATATTAGTTTTATTATAAATCACATCAAAGGAGAAAAAAAGGAAGAGATGTTTAATTATGTTTTTCGAAGAACTATTAAGTGGTTTTCTGAATCTGGACACTCCCTTAATTTTGATAAAAAACACTATATTCAGTTACGTACAACAAATAGTCATACCGATAACTGAAGCAGGACATGAACAGAGCCAGTAAATAGGGTAGAATGCTCCAAATTTTTGGGTTTACAAGTTGTTTAAAACATGAACTAGAGGAAGCATTTTACGGAGTTTCTGAAACAATTAAGTGTAGTTACTTTTTCTCTTCGTGAAAAATGCTAGAAACAAACGAATTAACCTATTGAAATACCTTGCACATTTCCACTCATTAATGTCTTTTGGGATAATTTTATGGGGTAACCCACTATTTAGAAAGACTGATTGCCCAGAAGCAAGCAGTAAGAGTAGTACGTGGTATTCGTGTAGGTACTCCTTCAAGGGGCTAGGTATTTTAACGGCACCGTCAGAATTCGCTAATGAAATTAATCATAAATAATTCATCACAATTTAAGAAGAGTAGTAACAACACCGACGGAAAAAATGAGATTTATTACCTATTACTGAAGCTGTCGGTGACTCAGAAGTTCAATACGCAGCAATAAAAATTTTCGGTCTTTTGCCCAATAACATAAATTGTCTGACAGGTGGCAAAGTGAAGTTGGAATCTAACCTAAAATCATTTCTCCTGGATAACTCCTTCTATTTAAAAACTGGTACGCTGTAAAAAAAAAATAAAAAAATACCGTAAGTCTTTAAGTGCAGCGGCATCAGTTGGACGAAAAAATAACGTGTTCGTTAATGAAGAAGAGATGCAGATGATAAACGGATATTCATTGGACAAACATATAATACTAGAACTGACATATGATTGCATTTTCACGCAATTTGGGTGCATAGATACTGAGAAATCAGTACCCACAACAACCACTTCTGGCCGTAATAACTGCCTTGATACGCCTGGGTATTGAGTCAAACAGAGCTTGGATGGCGTGTACAGGCACAGCTGCCCATGCAGCTTCAACACGATACCACAGTTCATCAAGAGCAGTGACTGGCGTATTGTGACGAGCCAGTAGCTCAGCCACTATTGACCAGACGTTATCAATTCGTGAGAGATCTAGAGACTGTGCTGACCAGGGCAGCAGTCGAACATTACCTGTATCCAGATAGGCTCGTACAGGACCTGCACCATGCGGTCGTGCATTATCCTGCTGAAACGTAGGGTTTCGCCGGGATCGAATGAAGGGTAGAGCCACGGGTCGTAACACATCTGAAATGTACTGTCCACTGTTGAAAGTGCCGTCAATGCGAACAAGAGGTGACTGAGATGTGTAACCAATGGCAGCCCATACCATCACGCCAGGTGATATGCCAGTATGGCGATGACGAATACATGCTTCCAATGTGCGTTCACCGCGATGTCGCCAAACACGGATGCGACCATCATGATGCTGTAAACAGAACCTGGATTCATCCGAAAAAATGACGTTTTGCCATTCGTGCACCCAGGTTCGTCGTTGAGTAAACCACCGCAGGCGCTCCTGTTTCTGATGCAGCGTCAAGGGTAACCGCAGCCACGGTCTCAGAGCTGATAGTCCATGCTGCTGCAAACGTCGTCGAACTGTTCGTGCAGATGGTTGTTGTCTTGCAAACGTCCCCATCTGTTGACTCAGGGATCGAGACGTAGCTGCACGATCCGTTATAGCCATGCGGATAAGATGCCTGTCATCTCGACTGCTAGTGATACGATGCTGTTGGGATCCAGCACGGCGTTCCGTATTACCCTCCTGAACCCACCGATTGCATATTCTGCTAGCAGTCATTGGATCTCGACCAACGCGAGCAGCAATGTCGCGATACGATAAACCTCAATCGCGATAGGCTACAATCCGACCTTAATCAAAGTCGGAAACGTGATGGTAAGCATTTCTACTCCTTACACAAGGCATCACAACAATGTTTCACCGGGAAACGCCGGTCAACTGCTGTTTGTATATGACGTATCGGTTGGAAACTTTCTTCGTGTCAGCACGTTATAGGTGTCGCCAACGGCGCCAACCTTGTGTGAATGCTAAGAAAAGCTGATCTTTTGCATATCACAGCATCTTCTTCCTGTCGGTTAAATGTCGCGTCTGTAGCACGTCATCTTCGTGGTGTAGCAATTTTAATGGCCAGTAGTGTATTCATGTCCAGTAAACTGAATCGTTCCACATCATTTCGATAAAAGAATCGTTCAGACGATCGATGGAACATGTAACTAAATAACTGTGAAAACATTGTCACAGTAGTACTAAATAAACACCCTCGACATTGTTGTGTTTCTAACCACTATTCTTGTGTAATCTCAGACATGCTAGACTTAGAACTACTTAAACCTAACTAACCTAAGGACTTCACACACATCCATGCCCGAGGCTGGATTCGAACCTGCGACCGTAGCGGTCGCGCGGTTCCTGACTGTAGCGCCTAGAACCGCTCGGCCACAACGGCCGGCGAATAATTTTAATTTAATTACGGTGCACATATATTTCTTAGTTAATTAAAAAACGACAACCTTCTTCTTTCTTGTACTAAACTTAAAATTTTCGCACAGTCCATGTTTTACGTGTGGGAACAACGCCCAGTTCGATTGAAGTAAATAAACTGATTGGGTTCCGCCGACCGAAGACAGAAGTCTGTTCGTTCGGCCGCTGAGATCGGTTGCACCGAGACTGTGCGCGTACTGGCTTAGTGATTTGAAAAGATCGGCCGATGTCGACCGTTGACGGAGTGCTCCGATGGCGGTAGTACTGCGACCGCAGCCTGTGAAAGCCGACCACTCGCCCGAACGCACCGTCTCGGTCCAGCGCTCGGCACGCGTAATGCGGCTTACAGTTCCGCCCTCTGCGGTTGCAAGCCTAGGAGCGCGGAGAACATTAGCCTTCAACCGCAGACAAAGAGCCGGACAGGCAAGCGGATCGAGCAGGCTGTACTTCGTCACGGTAACCACAGCTAAGACGAAAATCGCTTGCTTGTCCTGGACTTCGATTTGAAACTTTTTTGACTCGCGTTCTACTAAGTTTTCGAATATCAATTTTGCGTCGATCTTGGTTTGCCCGCGCTTCATCGTTTGTAGCAATGAGTCTGGTTAGTGTCAGGCTACCACACATTAGTGTCTTAAATTCTCAATCCGCAGTGAAACTGCAGAGGCACACGCACAAGCGTTATTTCAGCTTTTACTGGCAGCCTTAACACGAATAAACTATTTGTAACCTTGTACAAAGTAACCACCGTTTAGAAGAGAAGGTGTAAAAACGGACGCAGTTGTAAAAAGGTCCCTACGCACCCACCAATTTATCGGCCGACCGACCAACCGACCAATTTCGTGGGAACCTACACACGTCTCGACCGACTACTCTCAGCGATTTGTTTCACTTAAGTTCATTGAGTTTACGTTCTACACTCATGCTCATAAATTAAGGGTAATGCTCATACATGGTGAAACAACGCTCTGGTGGGCGGTTTGCAGGTATAAATCATCTCGGGGTATGACCATGCGGTGCATTTGACCTGAGATCGTCGCATGACGGCGCTGGGATCAGTCCACATACGCAGAGGTGTGTTCGTGCATGTCAGAGTACGGTGCAGCGAGTAAGTGTGCAGACGTTTTTAGACGTGCTAATGGTGACTGTGTGTTGAAAATGGCTCAAAGTACACATATTGATGACGTTATGAGGGATGGAATACTAGGGCAGCTGGAGGCTGGTCAAACACAGCAGTTCGTAGCACGGGTCCTCCGTGTGCCACAAAGTGTGATCTCACGATTATAGCAATGATGCCAGCAGACAGGAAACGTGTCCAGGCGCTACAGTACGGGACGTCCACAGTGTACAACACCACAAGAAGACAGACTTCTCACAATTAGTGCCCTCAGATGGCCACGTAGTACTGCAGGTAGCCTTGCTCGGGCCTTACCGCAGACAGTGGAACAGTTGTCTCCAGACACACAGTCTACAGACGACTGAACAGACATGGTTTATTCTCCCAGAGACGTGCAAGGTGCATTCCACTCACCTCTGGTCACAGGAGAGCCCGTAAAGCCAGGTGTCAAGAACACAGTACATGGTCATTGGAACAGTGGTCCCAGGTTATGTTCACGGACGAGTCCAGGTGTAGTCTGAACAGTGATTCTCTGAACAGTGAACCAGGAACCAGATACAAACCCCTTAATGTCCTTGAAAGGGTCCTGTACGGAGGTCGTGGTTTGATGGTGTGGGGTAGGATTATGACTGGTGTACGTATACCCCTGGATGTCTTTGACAGAGGAACTGTAACAGGTCAGGTGTATCGGGACGTCATTTTGCATCAGTATGTCCGCCTTTTCAGGGGTGCAGTGGGTCCCACCTTCCTCCTGATGGATGATAACGCACGGCTCCACCGAGCTGCCGTTGTGGAGGAGTGCCTTGAAACACAAGGAATGGAGTGGCCTGCCTGTTCTCAAGACCTAAACCCCATCGAGCACGTCTGGGATGCTCTCGGTCGATGTATCGCTGCATGTCTTCAAACCCCTAGGACACTTCAGGAGCATCGACAGGCACTGGAGCAAGAATGGGAGGCTATACCCCAGCAGCTGCTCGACCACCTGATCCAGAGTATGCCAACCAGTTGTGCGGCCTGTGTACATGTGCATGGTGATCATATCCCTTATTGATGTAGGGGTACATGCGCAGGAAACAGTGGCGTTTTGTAGCACATGTGTTTCGGGACGGTTTTCTCAACTTATCACCAATACCGTGGACTAACAAATCTGTGTCGTGTGTGTTCCCTATGTGCCAATGCTATTAGCGCCAGTTTTGTATAGTGCCATCTTGTGTAGCACCTCATTCTGCAATTATCCTTAATTTATGAGCATGAGTGTATTACCTCTCGCTTTCTTTCATGCAGAAACAAAAATGGATGTTTGCGTTGGCTATTTTAGAGGTAACAAGGCCAAAAAAACGAAAGAAAGCTGTGGGCCAAGAAGTGGCTAATGCACGGAAAGAACTTTACCCACGTTCTGTTACTTAAGGAGCTGAGAGCCGATGATTTTCGTAATTTTCTAAGAATAGATGAATCATGTATTTAGGAGCTGCTGAACATCGTCAAAAACATTCTTAACGAAAATAATACAGTTATGAGAGAGGCTGTGAGCTGGGACAATAAGCTGCATTGTTATTCCTAGCCAGTGGCCTCCAATGCTGTTGTATCCCCACAATTAGAACCTAAAATGATTCCCGAAACTTGCAAAGTGATTTATAGTTGACTGAAGAAAAACATCATAGTAAAGAAGAAGTAAATAAAACAAAGGACGTTCATGTAAACGTTATTAATCTGTTTACATATGTAGCATAAAATATGACCTGTAAGTTCGAGAATCTCATTTAATTCGAAGGAGAAAGACTATACAGGTTGATAGCGCACATCATCCAATAAATACAACAGATACATAAGAAATGAAGCAGTTAACAACTGTAAGAACTACAAAAAGAATCTCACACCTTGCTTTTCACAGCAGAGGACTTTAACAGTTCTAAAAATGAAGCAAGTATGTTTTACAAATTAACGTCCATCGTGTGTCGATATTTTGGTTGTTAGTTTCATTTCCGGAAAGTACCGGAAATAAAACCTAAAAACTTTTACGTCTCTCACGAAGCCATTATGCATTCGTTACAAATAATGAAAAAAAATGCTTCATTTCTTCCATCTGTATTGCTATTCTCCCTGTACGACGTGTCCAACAAACATCTGCAGTCTTTAAATTTGTCCTCCAAGTTCTGTCTGCCTCGCACACTGTCACATACTTTAGAACAGCCATAATCCCGCGCCCAGTGACAAAAAACGAATTCTTGCCGGCCAGTTGGCATGTCAACGCTACACACGGCACAATTTGTTGAGTGAAGTGGTGCGGGATTCGGCTGTCGGGTCGTCCTTCAGGCTCGATATTTCGACAAGGAAAGTTCGTTAGTCGGTCAAAACGCCTATACACGTCTATTTCGTTGGTCGGTCTGCCGATGCTTCTGTGGGGTCCTTAAATATGGGAACTTAAAGTAATTTCATGGTGTTTTTCTAAAAATAGGATCCTAACCTACTTTTAGAAACATGTCTTTAGTCACTCAATCCCTTAGGTTCCATATGATAGCATCCATCCTGCTTAGGTGGGCTTGGTGCAAATATTAGCGCCCATTTAAACACCGCAATTTTCCCGTCTGTTTCAAATGTAGTTTCTCCGTTTGACTTACACTGAAGAGCCAAAGAAACTGGTGCACCATCCTAATATCGTGTAGGGCCCCCGAGAGCATGCAGAAGTGCCGCAACACGACGTCGCAAGAACTCGACTAATGTCTGAAGTAGTGCGGCGGGAACTGACACCATGAATCCGTAAGAGTACGAGGGAGTTGAGAACTCTTCTGAACAACACTTTGCAAGGCATCCCAGATATGTTCAATACTGTTCATGTCTGCGGAGCTCGGTGGCCAGCGGAAGTGTTTAAACACAGAAGGCAGTTCCCAGGGCCAATATGTAGAATTTCTGGACGTGTTGGGTGCTGCTGTAATTGCCCAAGTTCGCCAGATAGCGGAATGGACATGAATGGATGCAGGCGATCAGACAGGATGCTTACGTACGTATCACCTGTGAGTCGTATCTAGACGTATCACGGATCCCATATCACTCCAGCTGCACATGCCCTATATCATTACAGCGCCTCCACCAGCTTCAACAGGCCCCTGCTGACATGCAGGGTCCATGGATTCATGAGGTTGTCTCCATACCCGTAAACGTCCATCCGCTCGATACAATTTGAACGAGACTCGTCCGACCAGGCAACTTGTTTCCAGTCATCGACAGTCCAACGTCGGTGTTGACGGGCCCAGGCGAGGCGTAAAGCTTCGTGTCGTGCAGTCATCAAGAGTACAAGAGTGGGCCTTTGGCTCAGAAAGCCCATATCGATCATGTTTCGTTGAATGTTTCGCACGGTGACCTGATTGCTCAGCGATGAAATCTGTACCAGTTTGCGGGAGGTTTGAACTTCTCTCACGTTGAATGATTCTCTTCAGTCGTCGTCGGTCCCGTTCTTGCAGGATCTTTTTCCGGCCGCAGCAATGTCGGAGATTTGATGTTTTACTGGACTGTTGACATTCACGATTCACTCGTGAAATGGTCGTAAGAGAAAATCCCCATTTCATCGCTGCCTCGGCGATGCTGTGTCGCATCGCTCGTGCGCCGGCTATTAACAGCACGTTCAAACTCACTTAAATCTTCATAACCTGCCATTGTAGCAGCAGTAACCGATCTAACAACTGCGCCAGACACTTGTTGTCTTGTATAGGTGTTACCGACCCCAGCGCCGTATTCTGCCTGTTTACCTATCTCTATATTTGAATACGCATGCCTATATCAGTTTCTTTGGCGCTTCAGTCTGTTATCCCCTGGTCCCAAATTAAAGAAGAGAACCATCACTCGGCGACGCGAAATCGGAAGTGCTGGGACACGTATCAGTTGGACAAATGCTGTCAAGAAGTCTTTGAGTCTGAGCTTGCAGGCCAGCTGAGAGGCAGGTGAAAGGAGAGTAAAGGCCTTCAGAAAAAGAAAATTAAAGCCACGAAATGGTCTGATTCATCAGCCTCTTGCGCCTCTCTCCTCGTGGACACCGATAATGAATCGGATATCAACGATGAGGATACAAAAGACTTGAACATAACAATCTGCCTGTTTTGTGCTGAAATGTTCTTTCCCAGTACTTGCGGGGAAGTGTGGGTTTAATGCGTTATATGTCAAGGACTGCAAGAGCATTTAATTTTGCGATCTCTGTAAATATAATTTTATTTCACTTTCATTTAAAATGCTTCAATACAAAAGGTGTTTTTTGTTGATTAGTATACCGTTTTGAATTTTTTTATCCAGTTTTATTACGTCATTATAAAAGACTTAAACTTTTTAGAGAGGACCCATATTTAAAGCCCATTCTTTTCATTGCTTTTTTACGAGTTTCTTGTCGATCTTGGTATAGAATAGAAGTGATTGATACTGATCATTACTTTGCTGCTGCTGTTAATGAAGGTCAAATCTTTAGCATTTTTCCAAAAGACAGTACCTTTAAGGTTAAAACAAATAAGAGCGTTCATATTCACACCCTTTCCTCAATGTGTAAAGTCTTCTGCTTTGTCCACTTCTGAGATTGGCTGATAATTTTAGAAAAAAGCTGAGGACGTAATACTACTAGCAGGTTGATTTTTCACGTCGCTGAGGAAATGTTAGTCACAGATCACGATTCTCCTGTGGTTTTTCTTATTTCTGTCGAATGTAGCTGCTGCAGTTAATACTCCTGCCGACACATTTGTAAATTGATGTTTTTATTTTGATTTTATAGTCTGCAATCAGTCCGTAGACTATGTTTTTCTGGAGGTTGTTATGGAGAAACGCTTGATTTTGTGTTTGTCTTTGCTATGGGATTAGGCGAAGTCCTTATCGCTTTAAGTTATTGCTAACTGACTTTTCTCTATACAAAAAAATTTGTTGTTCCTCTCTGTGTCCACATCTCTACAGTTTCTAAATTAATTTTTTTATTTTTTTTTTATTTCTTAATACTCACTGCCGTGCCGGCCAGAGTGGCCGAGCGGTTAAAGGCGCTACAGTATGGAACCGCACGACCGCTACGGTCGCAGGTTCGAATCCTGCCTCGGGCATGGATGTGTGTGATGTCCTTAGGTTAGTTAGGTTTAAGTAGTTCTAAGTTCTAGGGGACTTATGACCACAGCAGTTGAGTCCCGTAGTGCTCAGAGCCATTTGAACTCACTGCCGTGGAAGCCTAAAGGAATGATAAAACATGGAGGATTTGCCAGACTGTGCCTTTTATTTTTAATTTACATTTGTACTTTACTAAACACTTTTCGGTGAAGAACGGAGATACATCTCGCATCACAATGACTTACCCTTTTTCCTGGCCCATTCATGAATGCTGCATGGCGCATTGGTAAGACCAATATGAGTCGAAATGATTTTTACTGTCGTAGTTACATCTTCATTATGTGGACTGATAATTCGGCTATCAAAGCTTATAGGTTCCGAAATAAGTTGTCGTAAATGGAAGCAACAAAGAATCTTTCAGAAAACAGATGTGCCAGGTGCCTTAAGTGTCACTGAGGGTGGTTCTTCACTTCGTGTAATTTGTGTTGAATTTTCAGATGAGAGGATTGTAGTAATATTTTTGTCGTTTAATTATAAATTTCAAATTTCAGAATCAAAGTATGTGACGTAAACGGCATTCCGTTTGTAAAGGCAGAGACATTCTGGTCTTGTTCGCAGGGCTCAATTGCGCGTTGGTTTTCGCAGTCACTGCAACGGCGGAATACGCCGCTCCGTTTTGTTAGCACAGCAGCAACCTTTCTGGCGCGACTGTTCAGCAGTGTCGGCGGCGGTGCTGGGGGTTTCCCAAGAGGCCCGCTACGTGCTTCGTCTACGATCCACGGTTTAATACAGGTACACACCCAGAATCGCCTGACTTTCCTTATGAAGCTGAAGCGAGTTTGGTAGACGAGTTTCGTCAGCTAGAGCAAGTGCTACTGTTGATTGTCAAGCCCCGCTCAGCGTCTTAGCTGCGTAGTGCACCTGACATTGCATTAACAGCTGCAGAGACACTGAAGTCCGCCAGATAAGCAGCTTGTGTTCTGGTAGGTTGGCGGTTACGACTCAGCTATGTAGTAACACGGTCATCAGCTGCCGCCCGGCCTTGGCGGGCTCTGAGCCCGTGTTTAGCGTCACCACGTGACGCGCATGCGCAGTATGATGCCACGCGCCAGAGCCTGCAGTTCACCTTTTCTGTCCTCTGGTTCATAGAGTTGGGCAACACGATTCTTTTTCCCGATTCTGTTCCTACGATTCAATCTCATATTGCGAATCGATTCCTACGATTCTTTCTAGTCTGCGATGGCACGATTCTTATGGAATTTAAAAAGGTCTAAATCTTACTCACAGATGGCAGGACATGTCTGACATTTTCAATGGGGTTAGAATCGAACTGTGTCATGATAAGCCAGAAGGAGTTTATTTATGAGTAAACATGCATATAACCTTACAAGTGTGATTCTCGATTTATACGTGTAATGCCTTAATTGATGAAAGGTCACGTTTGATTTGATTGTATCTATTGTTTTATTTCAGTATGCCAGAAAAGAGGAGTCGTTCTGTCCGAGAAGTGGTGCAAAATTGCTTCCTTTGTTCACACGCATCCTCGACTTGACTGCCATCTGGCGGTCGCAATCATTCGGCACGACACGGCATGATTCGGAAGTTGCGTTCGAAGCATAGCGTACTAAGAATCGATGAATCGTTGGAACTTGGAATCGTCACTACTCGGAAACAAGCAATCGTTCTAACGATTATTTTGAACGACAATTCGTCCGTATCACGATTCGATTCTTAAGATTCTTTATTTAGAGTCGTTCAAATGAACGACTCATTCACGAATCGCCACAACTCTACTGGTTTACATTAGAGATGGGTCGAACTCGTTCAGTCCCGTGAACTACTTCATTCATTTCACTCTTTGCCGTGAAGCTTTCAAATGAAGTAGTTCATTCATGAAGTACGGAAGCCTGGCGAAGTTGCCTAGTTCGCCGCTCAGCCGCGGCTACGCTGGCATCGCCTCGCTCGTACAATAAAGCTTCGTAATACTTCATAAGTTTACCAACAGATGGCCGAACTATGCAGTAACGTGCACGCAACGTTTTACACATTTACAGCGTCGAGTTAACTTGAACAGAGCATGGTCGAAGGGGACAAAGGAAAGATAAACAGAGAAGCCTGTCACATATAAAGAAGGTATTACGTTTAATGAAGCTCGACATTTTCTCACGAAGCGCCCAAAAAAGTCTTTATCTGCCAAGTGAAACCTTATTTGTTGTATTCATGGACTGAAAACTACAAAATAGAATGAGTATGTTTACCACTGTCACAGTCTATATACCTATGTTAAGTAATTATTCAGAAGTTTTCTTGTAGATTTTATTTTTGTTGAGAGTAATAACCCTCAAAATTCAAAACGTAAACTGTCACTCACCTGTAGTCATTGGTACCATTTCACGTAAAATCGCTCTTTATTTTATTCGGAAAGCAGTTTTTATGTTTATTCACGCTTATACAATGGCTAGCAACTCGCGATCGCGTAAAAGTAGTGAAATTTGGGGTTTCTTCGCCGATTTAGGTGATGGGAAAGCAAAGTGCAACTGTTGTTCTAAGAGTATTTCGCCGCGCGATTCGTCGACAGGCAGTAGAGGGAGGACTGAAGTGAAGGGAGAATGAGTGACGTAGCGCCGATGTAGTGGGAGAGGGAGAGGGGAAGAGAGTGAGTGAACTAGAAAAAAGTGTGGAGTGTGCTATCTGTGAAGAGCTTGAAGTACCAGTTCATTGAAATTGAGTGGTTAGTTCACACTTCACTGGAGCGAAGCGTTCATTTGAACGACTCATTCACGAGCTCCCCATCACTAGTTTACATCTATTAGTGCGATACCGTCACTGGTATTTTAAATCTCTGTTGTTTTGCTTCGGAGCTGTGTTGTTTCTTTGAGGACAGTGCTTCATTCGATTACTGTTAAGGTCGGCACATACTCTACTGTTTGTCATGGTCAATTCACCTGCTTAGACACGAATTACCCATTTTTTTCTTGCCTCCACACCACTCACGAGGAGAACACAACAACTGCCATAATCTGATTTCCCAGAAACTTCACATGGTGGAAGAGGGGTCAAAATAAGCGAACAAGTGTCTCGGTTTATCCGTAGACACTCGACCATTTCCGAAAAAAACCACGATCGAAGTTTACGAGGTGTTTTCCAGGTACTTAATGTCTTTTACCGCGCGGCATTATCAGACGAAATGGTGGCGCAGTGGTTAGCAGTTAATTTTGGGCGCTGTGTTCGAAAACCGACTATTATTTTTATTTTTGTTTTTCATTTAAGTACCGATGTCTGTAGAAGATTACTATACAAATTTTTTCCACAGTAGATTCATATAACGTTTCCTTATTCGTCCGTTAATTGTTTTTCAGATGAATCAATTAAAAATAATAAAAAACTTAATAAAATGTGTTAGGTGAAATTCTTGTGGTGTATCTTGATTCGTAATCAACTGTAAGCACCAGTTTTCGGAAAAGTGATCCGTTATGCATGGTTTGCCGCGAAATTATTGCCAACGCATTGAATCTTCACTGATGTAAATGGTTTCTTTCCCGAATGAGATTCACACGAACAAATGTCATTGTGGCAAAACTGCATTCGCGCGATGCTCGTGGTGTCTGTATCGAATGTTTCTGCGACTGGTATTATTCAAAGGAATGCATCAAATTTTTTTGAAGTACAAACATAAGAATAAAATACAAGAATTGATGTAAGATTCAAACGTATGAATATGAGAATTTAAAATGGTTGTACCCCAGAAAATACCATAAATGCTCGTATTATATAGTAAATATATGACATGTTGTGAAAGCCATTTACAATTTTACAGTTAATGCCCTTGTATCCTCCAGCTTGGTAAGGAACATTCGTGTGGTAACCTTCTACGGACATGGTTACATAAATGAAACAAATAAATAAAACAAATAAATAAAAATAAATCGAGTTTCAAACAGGGGGCGTAAATGTGAGAGGCTGAGATTAACGAGCGCTAAAACGCATGGAAAATACATCGAACACTTCGGCCGTCTATTTCTGAGAAACGGCTCAGTGTCTACGGATAAGACGAGACACGTGTTCGCTTTTTTACGTCACGGCCATGTCCAAAACCACGGGCATACCTAGCGGGGGATGGGGAAAAGCAGCTGTCCTCACCCCACCCCTACTCACCAGAAAAAAAATACGAGCCCAGTAAAGCAAACCCACATCTGGCCCGCCACACAGAGTGCATTAAGAGTCAGTTTTGAAGAACTCAAAACAAGGGTAGTAGCAGCTGTAGTCAGTCATTCCTCGTGAAATCTCGAAGCTACTTCGCCTTCGCCGCGATTCTACTTGTAACTAAAGATGCCAGACGGTATTGGATCTGAAAGCCTCCAGTACCTTCAGTACATGATTTTTTTTCTCATGTTACCAGCCAATGTAAAAAAACTACAAACGTAAGTATACAAAGCAGTCACATGTGTCTGAACATTACCTACCTGACAGCGAAATTAAGTACGTTGTAAGTATTAGGCATTGTACCTGTTATGAAGTGCAAGCATTAGTAATGTTTAGTGATTAATAAACATAGGGTTTAATAGTTTCGGATTGTATTTTCTAAGAAATTCTACTTCGTTTCTTCCATTTCTCCCCCTTCCCCGAAACTACAATATGATTTGCTTCACTTGTACGCATCTGGTGGCTGGGTGGTCAGCGCGACGGAATGTCATACCTAACGGCCCGGGTTCGATTCCCGGCTGGGTCGGAGATTTTCTCCGCTGAGGGACTGGGTGTTGTGTTGTCCTTATCATCGTCATTTCATCCCCATCGACACGCAAGTCGCCGAAGTGGCGTCAACTCGAAAGACTTGCACGGGGCGAACGGTTTACCCGACGGGAGGCCTTGCAACACGGCATTTCCATTTTTCTTATTTGCTTCACGTATCCACCCCCTCCCTCCCCCCCCCCCCCCACCCTCCCTACCTACTGCACGCAGATTCTCCTGTTTCCAGTAAACTGACAAGTGATTCTATTTTCTAAGAAATTCTACTTCGTTTCTTCCATTTCTCCCCCTTCCCCGAAACTACAATAGCGTATCAAGCTGTATGACTGCCTAGTACAAAGCAGTAGTTATAAACAGCAGTTGTGTAGGAGCAGTGGATTTTTTAAAGCAATTGCTTTTGGTAATTCCTTAAGTTATCAGTTAGAATAAATCGGAGCTAGTCATAATTTGTTGTTAGCATACTTCGCAGAGGCTGCTTCTGCTGTTAATGTATAACTTCACGCTTTCCATATCCCTTCAGACTCTCATTCTCGGCCGGCCGGTGTGGCCCAGCGGTTCTAGGCGCTTCAGTCAGGAACCGCGCGACCGCTACGGTCGCAGGTTCGAATCCTCCCTCGGGCATGGATGTGTGTGATGTCCTTAGGTTAGTTAGGTTTAATTAGTTCTAAGTTCTAGGCGACTGATGACCTCAGAAGTTAAGTCGCATAGTGCTCTGAGCCATTTGAACCATTTTTCTTATTCTCGACGGGATTTGTAGAAAACGATACATGAATGGATGTATGACTGAAGAGCGGTTTACTTATGTAAAGTTATTTCGTGAGTCCCATGGTGAACCTGAATATCTGTGTAGTTATTTGTACCTGGGGAATGAGAAAATTAAAAAAAGAAAGAAAATCAATCCCAGTAATAAATCAAACTCATTTATTTCGATTCGACAGCTTCTTGCATTACACTGCCATTAAGTAATTTATTCCATCCCGTCTCCCTGATCGTGACTGCCTCAGTTACGCCCAATTTTAGGGTTCTGTACCTAAACCGGTAAAAAAAAGTCTTATAGGATCATTTTGTTGTCCGTCGTCCGTCTTTTAATACCCCTTTTTCTCAGGAACGGATAATGCTGAAATTTTCGTCAAATACAAAGATCTACTGTCCCTTGGCGGTAGAAATAATTTAGGCTTCTATGTGAATGCGATCCAAAGATACGGCCAAATGTGTCATATACTTTGACGCTCGCAAACTCACTAATTAAAAGCTGTAGATGAACTATGTATGTACATGTCCGGATTGGTGGTCCAGCGGCGAAGAGCGCGCTTTGAGACCAAGAGGTCGCGTGATTGAATCACTGTCGGACCACTGGTTTTTCAGTCTTCATTTTAACCCAGATTTCAACTGTCAACAATGTAAAGCCGCCAAAACCAACACATGGTTCGAATTCAAAATCAAAAATGGTTCAAATGGCTCTGAGCACTATGGGACTTAACATCTGAGGTCATCAGTCCCCTACAACTTAGAACTACTTAAACCTAACTAACCTAAAGACATCACACGCATCCATGCCCGACGCAGGATTCGAACCGGCGACCGAAGCGGCCGGGCGGTTCCAGACTGAAGCGCCTAGAACCGCTCGGCCACAACGGCCGGCGTTCGAATTCAGTCTTAAACTGTGAGACCCCTTTCTCCAGTTGGATAACTGGGGCAGGTCATGGTCACGCAAGTCACCGAAGTGGCGTCCAGCAGAAAGACTTGTACCAGGCTATTGGGCCACACGAAATTGTTACTATTAGCATCTATATGCATAATTAAGTCTGTACGGAAGCCTCAGAATGCGAGTCGTACACGCACTTGTCCGGTTTCTCTACCGTATGTGACGTGAAGGCCACCGTGTTTTGTTTCGCCGATTTCTTATGACCTCTCTTGGTATTTACTTATTCGCTACCTGCATGGAAAGAACTTTGAAATATGAAACAGCATTTCCTTGCTTCCGCGGATATGCAGCAAATTAATCTTGCAACATAAAACTCTGGGTTGATAGGTTCACACAGAGAAGTAACAATGAAATAATAATTTCCTTTACATTTTGTTTCATTTTGAGCACGTAAATTATAGGAGTCCTAGACATACACTCCTATACAGTACTAAGTTTGACTCTGGAATCTTTTCCCATAGTATTATTCCGCCTCATGAAACGACAGCTGATTGCGAATGGCTTAGCTCGACAGAGAAGCGTGTAATTCAATTACCCGGTGAACACAAACGGATTTGTCTTCATTACTCATCCCATCTGCCCCCCAGTGATCTGCAGCATTCTTCTATAGCGCCACGTTCCAGTAACTCTTCCTATTTGAACTGTTTCCCTTTCGTACAAAACTATACTCCAGACAAGTACCTCTAGGAAAGACTTGATAACATTTAAATTTATGTTTGATGTTGACCAATTTATCGGTAGAGAGGAAGAAAAGTGAACGCCCAAAGAACTAAAAATATGTCGTTCCCATTTCTTTTTTGAGGAATGCTTCTCTGGTTTTGCCTGTCCACTACACCGGCCATTGTCAGTTATTTTTCTGTCCCGACAGCGAAAATAATCAACTACATTTAGTGCCTCATTTCCTAATCTACGTCCTTCAGCATCAGGCATAACTCTAATTCACAGCGTTATCTGCGTTTTACTGTTGTTAAGGTTTATCGTCTATCCTCTTTTCAAGACGCTGTCCACTCCATTCGACTGATCTTCCAAGTCCAAACTGCAAAGTTTTCATTTCTTCTTCGTTAATTTTATCTCTCGTTTCAAAATTTTATCTCTCGTTTCAAAATTTCATCTGTCGTTTCAAAATTTCATCTGTCGTTTCAAAATTTCATCTGTCGTTTCAAAATTTCATCTGTCGTTTCAAAATTTCATCTGTCGTTTCAAAATTTCATCTGTCGTTTCAAAATTTCATCTGTCGTTTCAAAATTTCATCTGTCGTTTCAAAATTTCATCTGTCGTTTCAAAATTTCATCTGTCGTTTCAAAATTTCATCTGTCGTTTCAAAATTTCATCTGTCGTTTCAAAATTTCATCTGTCGTTTCAAAATTTCATCTGTCGTTTCAAAATTTCATCTGTCGTTTCAAAATTTCATCTGTCGTTTCAAAATTTCATCTGTCGTTTCAAAATTTCATCTGTCGTTTCAAAATTTCATCTGTCGTTTCAAAATTTCATCTGTCGTTTCAAAATTTCATCTGTCGTTTCAAAATTTCATCTGTCGTTCCGTGACCAGCCTTCCTAGGCAAAGGTCCCGAGTTCGAGTCTCGGTCCGGCACACAGTTTTAATCTGCCAAGAAGTTTCAGGTTTTCAATTCTTCAGTATATCTTCTAAGATGCTATCAGTATTGTCTCACGTGTTCCTACATTTTCCCAAGGCCCACTTCTACCCATCCTTCCATCCTTCCGTTCTTCCGTGGACATCTAAGGAGCTATACTGTGCAACTTTTCAAAACGAAGCATCATTCTTCAGTATATTTAAGATCATCTCTCATCTGTTTCCGATAAGTGATGGCAGTCGGTACGAAAACCGGTTATCGGATAGGAAAGCCTGATCCAAGCCGGTGTAAGCTTCGTACCAGAAAGCCGGAGACCAAGCTGCTCCATCCTGTTAGTCACCGAAGATTGTTAACGTGTGTGGGGCAGTTGCGACTGGTAGCTACAGTCCATCCATTGATGCGCGACTCCAAATACTGTTGGTCAGTACAGCCAGACCGGATGTGGCGACCACGCTCCAGCACGTGCTCGTGTTCCGTGACCAGCCTTCCTGTGTTTGCAGGATGGTACGTCATGCAAAGGGCGCAGAAAAGTTCGCTTTCCTGTCTCTCAAAGCTGGGCCTTTCGGACGTCTGTACTCAAATGAAAATCTGCTACTACGTATGTAAATATGCTGCTGGATGTTTCGTGGGAGAGTAGGCAAGCTTAGCCGCTACTCGACAGAGGCCACTCGGTGTTCACGAGGGCCTTCAGTGAGTAATGCAATTCATTTTTTTCCTGATAGCATCCAGGATTCCGTCATTCCCCACTCTTTTGGCTACAAAACCCTATTTTTCGTCATAATCTCTGTTCTTTCGCCACCTTACTGGGAGCGCCTATGTTCCTGCATGGTACCACTCTACTGGCCGACATCGGAACCAACTTCTTGCTGCATCAATAATCACCTCGTCATCCACGTACTGCCTTCCGCGGAGTGCATTCTTCATTGTGTGAAACACCTGGAAGCTACTTATGTTCTTCTGTTAATCGACGAGGTAACCCAACGGACACACACACACCGAGTACCGCAGCTCGTGAGCGAGTGTGTCAGCCCTGTCAACCGAAACGTCCAATTGCACAGCGAGGTGTTTGTGTTCCCTCGATCACCTCGAATGAGAGTGTCCGCACGTTCCAGTATGGCAGATTTCACAGCTGCATGCGGCCGGCCTTCACGTGGGAGACCTTGGTGCAATGATGAAAATGCCTCACCCAACGACTCATCGTGCGTTTGTTCGCTGCCAGATATCCGTAGACATTCAGCAAGCGCCTATGAATATCTGCGATGCTCTGGTTTTACGACAAAAGGAACACAATGACACCTCTCTGCTTGCAACGCATCTCCATTACAGACGTCATTTTAAAGGCTACGTGTAGCACCGCCACCTATCGGAACTTCATGAAACTGTAGGGACTGAAGCGGCAATGTTCCACGGTGTCCCACAACAAATTCCGTAGGCCTATCTTTTCAACAGAAAAAGCGGTAGAGGATCTCGATCATTCTTTGGCACGTCATCATATCACAATTATCTGCGAGCTTGGGTTTCTCTCTGTGATTCAGGTACTAATGAAGATGATTTCGAGCCGTCTGATGTTAATGCATTATAAGTTCAGCATCTGTCAGTGACTGTTTCGATCATTAAGCACTCTACACTTCTGTAAAATAATGTGCCGTTTTTCATTTAACTTACGTGTACTGGAAACGAAAGACATTTCTAAAGGTTTTGTTAGTCTCAAAGGGAAGTGTTACTTGTATTATGAGTACAAGAAAGATTCAAAGGAAGTTATCGAGCGATGCGGGGCTTCGGTTAAGTCACTGTACTTGCATTCAGGTTTATATCCGTTCAGCATATCCAGATTTACGTTTTTTGTGCTTTGCCGAAATATTGTTTGTGTTCCATCTGTAATGATTGTATCGTCGACCTGACGATAAACACTAATCTCCCCTCGAAGTAAATTCAAATGGTTCAAATGGCTCTAAGCGCTACAGGACTTACCATGAGAGGTCATCAGCCCCCTAGACTTAGAACTATTTAAACCTAACTAACCTAAAGACATCGCAGACATCCATGCCCGAGGCAGGGTTCGAACCTGCGACCGTAGCAGCAGCGCGGTTCCGGACTTAAGCGCCTAGAACCGTTCGTCCACAGCGGCCGGCCATAGATGACTCCGAAACAGTCTTCGACCAAGATGGATTATTACATCTGATCTACTGCCAGAGAGTGGTACGCAGAACCTCGCTGAATAAAACTCCAAGAACTATGGGTTACGGTGGTGTAAGGAATGCCTAGATATATACCATCGTGGAGACATAACTACAGTATTAAAATAAATGAACGTAACAGTTTTAGCGTCGAGTGATTAAACGGAAATCATTATTGTCTGTGTCTACGGAAAACTATTTCTGACATAGTATATTCATGTAAGAGAAAACTGTGTAACACAACAAAGAATTACAGACATTGGCTGCGAGTGGGCAGTGGGTTAAATCAGCAGGGAAAGTCGAAAATTTGTGTCGGACCGGGATTCGAACCCGGGTCACCTGCTTACTAGGCGGATATTCTGACTAGTAAGCCATCCAGACGTCGTGGCCATCACCACTACACTGACTCCCCTAGCACGCCTCCTGTCAGACCCATATTCCCAACTGAAAGATCAGGCACCACGTATATGTAATTAAGGCGAGGACGGCCGACGATCTCTTCAGTGCGGATACACAACAGGCCCGAATTCTTACAGGAATCTGAGAAATGCCGTGAGTGATGAGAATAACGGGCTGCGGCAGTACGTTAATAGTATGTGGATGAGTTGAGAATTTTGTTCTGGCGGGAGGCGTTTTAAGCTAGTCCGTGCAGACGCGCTGACCATTGTGTTCGGATGGTTTTGTGGTCAGAACACATGCCTCGTATACAGGAGAGCTGGGTGCGAATCCCAGTCCAGCACGAATTTTCACCTTTCCCCATTGATTTATATCAATGCCGACTCACAACCAATGTCTGTTATTTCTTTGTGTGTTAGTTCATGGTGGCTGCTGGATCAAAATGCTGTCTGTTCTTTCGCACATGTCCGAAAGAACAGGCACCACATATATAGAAAACTATGACCTAGATCTGGGTTCGAAACGGCACACCTTGCTGTAGTGGGTAGCACTTCTCGAAATGAACCATCCAGATACACTTGTCATCTTACTCCGATCTGTAACAAAACAACTGTCACAGACATCCTACTGTCACCAAATGTCTGCCATTCCTGAGCCATCCAATGTACTTGTGCAGTTTTTCTCCGACAGGAAGAACATAAGTCAGTCTTCGAGACTAGAGGGAGGGAGGGAGAGAGAGAGAGAGAGAGAGAGAGAGAGAGAGAGAGAGAGAGAGAGAGAGAGAGAGAGGGGGGGAGATAGATTCCACCAACAAATGACTAGCACTTTTGTTCGCCTTTTCATCACAACATTCTTTAAAAAGTATGAGATATTTCTGAAAAAAAAACACAAAAAACTTACAATCGGCTTGGAGAAACATACACGCGTTGTTAAATTTCCTAAGCAAGTACGCTGAACACTCAGTGAATCTATTGTACTTAGAATAAAAACTTATGTTTTTGAAGAATTGCGGTTGGAACCCACGAGGAAGCGTTGTGTTATGTGAAACTGCCCATGTTGCGAAAAACTTTCCTCCTCAAGTATATTTGCAACTGATCTAACCACAAATTTTTCGATTTCTCCCAAACTATTAGAATTCTGACTTGAAATGTACAGATAAAAGTTCCTTACTTCCTAGTGTTCTAACGTCACTGCCAGGTTCGAAAAGAATCCTGCGGGAAGACTTTTGACCGGGATTAATTCTCAAACGGAGTCATAGTGACTGTAGTGGACTGGCCAGACAGCCAATCCACTATGACCGGTAGCCGAAAGGCAGGCGTTAAGCTCACGCAGGCTGGCATGAGGTCTGGAACATAACAATGAAATGAGAACTTAAAAAAACGGACGTAACTGGTAGAATACTTAACTTTAATCCACGATTGGTGAACATCTCTCTTGACTGTACATGCTTCACAAGATAAATATCAAATGCTATGGCGCCTTGCTAGGTCGTAGCAAATGACGTAGCTGAAGGCTATGCTAACTATCGTCTCGGCAAATGAGAGCGTAGTTGTCAGTCGAGCATCGCTAGCAAAGTAGGCTGTGCAACTGGGGCGAGTGCCAGGACGTCTCTCTAGACCTGCCGTGTGGTGGCGCTCGGTCTGCAATCACTGACAGTGGCGACACGCAGGTCCGACGTATACTAACGGACCGCAGCCGATTTAAAGGCTACCACCTAGCAACTGTGGTGTCTGGCGGTGACACCACAGTGACTAAACCCTTTCACAGAAGCATTCGTATTCTTCGAATGGGCCCAGAATCAGTACGCCGAAGTTCGCCGAATTCTGTGGCGTTCAAGGTCTGATCTTTCCTTGAGAGACGCAAAAGAGAATTTAAATGTGTTGTCGTATTGCAAATACACTGATGGAAAAAAATCCCAACACCAAGAAGGAGATTTCGTGCCAGTCGGTTAAGAGTGGAGCTAATAGCACCATTATGAGGATGTAAATCAGGTTTGCTAAAGAAGGCGCTGTAACGGTCGTGCACGTTAGTTACCTTTGAGCCGGCCGGAGTGGCCGAGCGGTTCTAGGCGCTACAGTCTGGAACCGCGCGACCGCTACGGTCGCAGGTTCGAATCCTGCCTCGGGCATGGATGTGTGTGATGTCCATAGGTTAGTTAGGTTTAAGTAGTTATAAGTTCTAGGGGACTGATGACCTCAGCAGTTAAGTCCCATAGTGCTCAGAGCCATTTGAACCATTTGAAGTTACCTTTGAGACTGGACTTAGTGAGTTGAGGTTAGTCAAGAATCCCTTAAGACTCCAAAGACGCCATTATGGTAGATATCGAAATAGATGACAGAGTGACAGAAAAACAATTAAAATCGCTCAACAGAGGAAAGGCCCCTGGACCTGATGGGATACCAGTTCGATTTTACACAGCGTACGCGAAGAACTTGACCCCCTTCTTGCAGCGGTGTACCGTAGGTCTCTAGAAGAGCGTAGAGTTCCAAAGGATTGGAAAAGGGCACAGGTCATCCCCGTTTTTAAGAAGGGATGTCGAACATACGTGCAGAACTATAGACCTATATCTCTAACGTCGATCAGTTGTAGAATTTTGGAACACGTATTATGTTAGAGTATAATGACTTTTCTGGAGACTAGAAATCTACTCTGTAGGAATCAGCATGGGTTTCGAAAAAGCCGATCGTGTGAAACCCAGCTCGTGCTATTCGTCGACGAGACTCAGAGGGCCATAGACACGGGTTCCCAGGTAGATGCCGTGTTTCTTGACTTCCGCAAGGCGTTCGATACAGTTCCCCACAGTCATTTAATGAACAAAGTAAGAGCATATGGACTATCAGACCAATTGTGTGATTGGATTGAAGAGTTCATAGATAACATAACGCAGCATGCCATTCTCAATGGAGAGGTGTCTTCCGAAGTAAGAGTGATTTCAGGTGTGCCGCAGGGGAGTGTCGTAGGACCGTTGCTATTCACAATATACGTAAATGACCTTGTGGATGACATCGGAAGTTCACTGAGGCTTTTTGCGGATGGTGCTGTGGTATATCGAGAGGTCGTAACAATGGAAAATTGTACTGAAATGCAGGAGGATGTGCAACGAATTGACGCATGCTGCAGGGAATGGCAATTGAATCTCAATGTAGACACGTTTAATGTGCTGCGAATACGTAGAAAGATCCTTTATCATTTAGCTACAATATAACAGGTCAGCAACTGGAAGCAGTTATTTCCATAAATTATCTGGGAGTAGGCATTAGGAGTGATTTAAAATGGAATGACCATATACAATTAATCGTCGGTAAAGCAGATGCCAGACTGAGTTTCAGTGGAAGAATCCTAAGGAAATGCAATCCGCAAGCAAACGAAGTAGGTTACAGTACACTTGTTCTCCCACTGCTTGAATACTGCTCACGGGTGTGGGATCCGTACCAGATAGGGTTGACAGAAGAGATTGAGAAGACCCAACGGATAGCAGCGCGCTTCGTTACAGGATCATTTAGTAATCGCGAAGGCGTTACTGAGATCATAGATAAACGCCAGTGGAAGACTCTGCAAGAGAGACGCTCAGTAGCTCGGTACGGACTTTTGTTGAAGTTTCGAGAACATACCTTCACCGAGGAGTCAAGCAGTATATTGCTCCCTCCTACGTATATCTCGCGAAGAGACCATGAGGATAAAATCAGAGAGATTAGAGCCCACACAGAGGCATACTGACAATCTTTCTTTCCACGAACAATAGGAGACTGGAAAAGAAGGGAGAACCCACAGAGGTACTCGAAGTACCCTCCGCCATACACCGTCCGGTGGCTTGCGGAGTATGGATGTGGATGTAGATTCGCTGAGTTTGAACAAGGTGGTGTAATAGGGCTACGAGAAGCTGGATGTTTCTTCCGCGATACTGCAGAAAGACTTTGCAGGAATGCAGCCACTTTACGTGATTCCTGGTAGCAGTGGTCACGGGAAGGTACGGTCACAAGATGACCGGGCACCGGACGGCCACGTGTCACTACTGAGAGGTAAGATAATCGTGTTCGGCGTGTGGCTATGGCGCATCGTACTGCATCTGCAGCAACAATTTGAGCAGCATTTGGCACCACAAATAAACGACGAACTGTTACAAATCTGTTACTTTGAGGACAGCTCCAAGCCAGGCGCCCTGTAGCGTGCATTCCATTGACCTCAAACCACCGCCGTTTACGTCTTCAGCGCCGTCAAGCGAGAACCGATTGGAGGGCGGAGCGGAGGTCGGTTGTTTTTTTTTTCTGATAAAAGCCGGTTCTGCCTCGGTACCAGTGATGGCCGTGCGTTGGTTAGGAGCGTCTGCAACCAGCCCGTCTACGGCCTTGACAAGCAAGACCTACACATACAGGTATGGTCTGGGGTGCGATTTCGTACGACAGTAGGAGCACTCTCGTGGTTATCCCACGCACTGTGACTGCAAAACTGTACGTCAGTCTGCTATTAAGCTGCCCTCTGACATCGACCTGTTGTAGAATTTTAGAACGTGTTTTTTGCTCGAGTATCATGTCATTTCTGGAAACCCAGAATCTGCTCTGTAGGAATCGACATGGATTCCGGAAACAGCGATCGTGTGAAATCCAACTCACTTTATTTGTTCATGACACCCAGAAAATATTAGATACAGGCTCCCAGGTACATGCCATTTTCCTTGACTTCCGGAATGCGTCTGATACAGTTCCGCACTTCCGCCTGATAAACAAAGTAAGAGGCTACGGAATATCAGGTCAGCTGTGTGGCTGGATTGAAGAGTTTTTTAAGCAAACAACACAGCATGTTGTTCTCAATGGAGAGGCGTCTACACACGTTTAAGTAACCTCTGGCGTGCCACAGGGGAATGTTATAGGACCGTTGCTTTTCACAATATATATAAATGACTTAGTAGATAGTGTCGGAAGTTCCATGCGGCTTTTCGCGGATGATGCTGTAGTATAGGGAGAAGTTGCAGCATTAGAAAATTGCAGCGAAAAACAGGAAGATCTGGCATAGGCACTTGGTGCAGGGAGTGGCAACTGGCCCTTAACATAGACAAATGTAATATACCGCGAATACATAGAAAGAAGGATCCTTTATTGTATGATTATATGATAGCGGAACAAACACTGGTAGCAGTTACTTCCGTAAAATATCTGGGAGTATGGGTGCGGAACGATTTGAAGTGGAATGATCACATAAAATTAATTGTTGGTAAGGCGGGTGCCAGGTTGAGATTCATTGGGATAGTCCTTAGAAAATGTAGTCCATCAACAAAGGAGGTGGCTTGCAAAACACTCATTCGACCTATACTTGAGTACTGGTCATCAGTGTGGGATCCGTACCGGGTCGGGTTGACAGAGGAGATAGAGAAGATCCAAAGAAGAGCGGCGCGTTTCGTCAAAGGGTTATCTGGTAAGCGTAATAGCGTTACGAAGATGTTTAGCAAACTCAAGTGGCAGACTCTGCAAGAGAGGCGCTCTGCATCGCGGTGTAGCTTGCCGTCCAGATTTCGAGAGGGTGCGTTTCTGGATGAGGTATCGAATATATTGCTTCCCCCTACTTATACCTCCCGAGGAGATTACGAATGTAAAATTAGAGAGATTCGAGCACGCACAGAGGCTTTCCGGCAGTCGTTCTTCCCGCGAACAGTATGTGATTGGATCAGGAAAGGGAGGTAATGACAGTAGCACGTTAAGTGCCCTCCGCCACACACCGTTGGGTGGCTTGCGGAGTACAAATGTAGATGTAGATAACGTTCTCCCATGTAACCCAACAGGCTCTACAGAATGTCGACATGTTGCATTGGCCTGTTCGATCACCAGATCTGTCTCTAATCGACCACGTACGAAACATCATTGGACGACAAATCCAGCATCAACTGGCATTAACCTTCCCTGTACTGCCCAACCAAGTGCAACGGGCATGGAACTCCATCCCAAAGACCGACATCCGGCACCTGTACCACACAATGCATCCTTGTATTCAACAATCTGGCGGTTACAGCGGTTATTAATATACCAACATTTCACATTTGCAATGGCTTATATCACGCTTACATTAACCTTTGATCTTCCAAGGTAAATCACTTAAATATCCTACTTAGACAAATGTTGTTGTTCTGGTCTTCAGTCCTGAGACTGGTTTGATGCAGCTTTCCGTACTACTCTATCCTCTGCAAGCTGCTTCATCTCCCAGTACGTACTGCAGCCTACAGCCTTCATTCTTGGTCTCCCTCTACGATTTTTACCCTCCACGCTGCCCTCCAATACTAAATTGATGATCCCTTGATGCCTCAGAACATGTCCTACCAACCGATCCCTTCTTCTAGTCAAGTTGTGCCACAAACTTCTCTTCTCCCCAATCCTATTCAATACTTCATCATTAGTTACGTGATCTACCCATCTAATCTTCAGTATTCTTCTGTAGCACCACATTTCAAAAGCTTCTATTCTCTTCTTGTCCAAACTATTTACCGTCCATGTTTCACTTCCATACATGGCTACACTCCATACAAATACTTTCAGAAATAACTTCCTGACACTTAAATCTATACTCGATGTTAACAAATTTCTCTTCTTCAGAAACGCTTTCCTTGCCATTGCCAGTCTACAATTTATATCCTCTCTACTTCGTCCATCATCAGATATTTTGCTGCCCAAATAGCAGAACTCCTTTACTACTTTAAATGTTTCATTTCCTAATCTAATACCCTCACCATCACCCGAATAACTCGACTACATTCCATTATCCTCGTTTTGCTTTTGTTGATGTTAATCTTATATCCTCCCTTCAAGACACCATCCATTCCGTTCAACTGCTCTTCCAAGTTCTTTGCTGTCTCTGATAGAATTACAATGTCATCGGCGAACCTCAAAGTTTTTATTTCTTCTCCATGGATTTTAATACCTACTCCAAATGTTTCTTTTGTTTCCTTTACTGCTTGCTCAATATACAGATTGAATAACATCGGGGAGAGGCTACAACCCAGTCTCACTCCCTTCCCAACCACTGCTTCCCGTTCATGCCCCTCGACTCTTGTAACTGCCATCTGGTTTCTGTACAAGTTGTAAATAGCCTTTCGCTCCCTGTATTTTACCCCTGCCACCTTCAGAATTTGAAAAAGAGTATTCCAGTCAACATTGTCAAAAGCTTTCTGTATTCCAGTCAACATTGTCAAAAGCTTTCTCTAAGTCTACAAATGCTAGAAACGTAGGTTTGCTTTTTCTTAATCTAACTTCTAAGATAAGTCGTAGGGTCAGTATTGCCTCACGTGTTCCAGTATTTCTACGGAATCCAAACTGATCTGCCCCGAGGTCGGCTTCTACCAGTTTTTCCATTCGTCTGTAAAGAATTCGCGTTAGTATTTAGACAAATGTATTCCTGACATTTCATTACTCTGCATTAACTAACTTTTGGTTTTTGGGTTCATTTCGTCGGTGTATCAAAATGTAAAGGTACAAATGTGTATCTGGAACTAATGTAGGTGTGGATCTCATCCACATGAAAAGAAAAATTTCGAATGCGTGCTGTACGAATCCCGATGGGGGACGCACACGGTAGCGATTAGTTGTGGCGGATCGTGCTTGTGTGTTCCCACAGTTTGTCTCTCTTGGCCGGAAGCGTTGTTACGATACGCAGACTAGCGCGAGGAAAACGACCGGATGCAGTTGCGTGAGTGACCTGGTGTCGACTGCAAGCTACACTTTCAGACAAAAACTGGTCTGGAAAGGAAGCGGTTCCAGTCACGAGATGAGAGTTTACAAACGCAGTGATTAATACTGCGCGTCAACCTGATGTATGGAGGGGAGACTGGCGGCTCACAAATTACATAAATCTTGCGAGCATACAATATTAACGTCTTGCGATTTTTCTGGTTTTTGTTGAAGCACTTTTGGAAAGAGAACAAGACTGGTTTAAAAGGTGCAGATAAATAAGTTGTAAGACGTAAGTAAAACCTGGCATTGACTTGAATTTTTTGATAGCGATCAGTTCTATACCAGTCATACTGGGAAGAAATTGTTAGGTGTAAACGGAAGATGTGCGGAGCAACTTTTCAGTTTACTGGGTTATTTTGAACCTCCATATGGTAATCAGTACACAGTTAATAGCTGAAAACACAGTAAGATAAGTTATATCTGCAATAGAGTGTAAGAATCTAAGACAGAGATACATCAGCTGCATGGACAGTACATTGTTAATATCTGCAGTCATTCTTGAATAGTTGCTACTTTAATTACGTTTATCATGTAGATACGTGTAATATTGTAAGTCTTTCATCAAACATGCTCCATCTATTCGCATTACACATAATCAAACGCGTTTAAGAAAAGAGACAATGTTTTAACTGCACGATTTTAATAAAATGTGTTTACTACCAGCGTATTTAGGCTGTCTTACTATTTATTCTATTTACAAATGTCGATTGTGATTTATCACTTAATTTCAATCGCCGTTGAAGTTGATACACTACTGGCCATTAAAATTGCCACACCAAGAAGAAATACAAATCATAAACGCGTATTCATTGGACACATATATTATACTAGAACTGACATGTCATTACATTTTCACACAATTTGGGTGCATAGATCCTGAGAAATCAGTACCCAGAACAACCACCTCTGGTCGTAATAACGGCCTTGATACGCCTGCGCATTGAGTCAAACAGAGCTTGGATGGCGTGTACAGGTACAGCTCCCCATGCAGCTTCAACACGATACCACAGTTCATCAAGAGTGGTGACTGGCGTATTGTGACGAGCCAGTTGCTCGGCCACCATTGACCGGACGTTTTCAATTGGTGAGAGATCTGGAGAATGTGCTGGTCAGGGCAGCAGTCGAACATTTTCTGTATCCAGAAAGGCCCGTACAGGACCTGCAACATGCGGTCGTGCGTTATCCTGCTGAAATGTAGTGTTTCGCAGGGATCGAATGAAGGGTAGAGCCACGGGTCGTAACACATCTGAAATGTAACGACCACTGTTCAAAGTGCCGTCAATGCGAACAAGAGGTGACCGAGACGTGTAACCAATGGCACCCCGTACAGTCACGCCGGGTGATGCGCCAGTATGGCGATGACGAATACTCGTTTACAATGTGCGTTCACCGCGATGTCGCCAAACACGGATGCTACCAACATGATGCTGTAAACAGAACCTGGATTCACCCGAAAAAATGACGTTTTGCCATTCGTGCACCCAGGTTCGTCGTAGAGTACACCACCGCAGACGCTCCTGTCTGTGATGCAGCGTCAAGGGTAACCGCAACCACCCGTTACAGCCAAGCGGTTAAGATGCCTGTCATCTCGACTGTTAGTGATGCGAGGCCGTTGGGACCCAGCACGGCGTTCCGTATTACCCTCCTGAACCCACCGATTCCATATTCTGCTAACAGTCATTGGATCTCGACCAACGCGAGCAGCAACGTCGCGATACGATAAACCGCAATCGCGATAGGCTACAATCCGACCTTTATCAAAGTCGGAAACGTGATGGTACGCATTTCTCCTCCTTACACGAGGCATCACAAGAACGTTTTACCAGGCTACGCCAGTCAACTGCTGTTTGTCTATGAGAAATCGGTGGGAAACTTACCTGATGTCAGCACATTGTAGGTATCGCCACTGGCGCCAACCTTGTGTGAATGCTATGAAAAGCTGATCATGTGCATATTACAGCAGCATCATCTTCCTGTCGGTTAAATTTCGCGTCTGTAGCACATTATCTTCGTGGTGTAGCAATTTTAATGGACGGTAGCGTACATCGATCCCAGCGCTTGGGAACGGGTAGAAATTCCTGGGTTGCTGACGGATCGAGTTTACCACGATGTCTCCACTTTCTCGTCACAGGTGAATCTCTTACATTTTAGAGATTGTTTTAAGGGCCACTGATGTGCGATTGATATGGGGTCATATCGAGGGTCTAGAAAGTATGTTCCAGGACCTCCCATCGAAAGTTTTGAAGGAACTCGAATGTATTCTTACCCATATACGGCCTACCATTGTTCTGGAAAGGCAGTATCCCTTTCGAGAGCTTGCCTCTGCGGTTGCTCTTGATGCCCTGTTTGGGCCTCAGCAACATATTGCAATCCTGCTTAGCGCTAACTTTTGGATCCTGTGGTAGCCAGTCGATGAGTAGAGGACCATCTTCCTCGAAAAAGAAACAGAGCATCACTTTTTCAGCCTTCGAGGCAGTGCAGCCTGTTTTTGGCTAATGGGTGTAAGTATGCCGCCACGCCATGTTAATCCGTTTGGAGGGGGGGTCGAAGCGATGACACCACGTTTCATCAGATGCCATAATCTGAGCAATCAAATCCGTTCTTCGCTCCACGTGTCTAACAGGTGGGACCGAGCGAGGTGGCGCAGTGGTTAGTACACTGGACTCGCATTCGGGAGGACGACGGTTCAATCCCGTCGCCAATCATCCTGATTTAGGTTTTCAGTGATTTCCCTAAATCGTTTCAGGCAAATGTCGGGTTGGTTCCTTTAACAGGGCACGGCCGATTTCCTTCCCAATCCTTCTCTAACCTGAGCTTGCGCTCCGTCTCTAATGACCTCGTTGTCGACGGGACGTTAAACACTAACCACCTACCTACCTAACAGGTGGGCCAAGCACGCCCCCCATTCTTGCCATATTCTGACTCTCTGAAACATGCATGGCCGGCCGCGGTGGTCTAGCGGTTCTAGGCGCTCAGTCTGGAACTGCGCGACTGCTACGGTCGCAGGTTCGAATCCTGCCTCGGGCATGGATGTTTGTGATGTCCTTAGGTTAGTTAGGTTTAAGTAGTTCTAAGTTCTAGGGGACTGATGACCTCAGCAGTTAAGTCCCATAGTGCTCAGAGCCATTTGAACCATTTTTTGGGTTCGATTCCAGATCGTGCTAACTTTTTAAATAAACGTTTATCTTCCACGATCATTTCTGTGAAGCGTGAAGTACATAAAGATCAAAAAACATTTTTTTTAATTTAAACTATCTTTATTAAAACTCTTTTATGAGAGATCGGTAACTATGAATTTATATTTGTAATGAAAACTGGAGTTTTATGTGTGATATGTAATTAGAAATAAGAGAAATCGCACTTTTCATTAAAATGGAAATTATGTATGTGTTAATTAGCATTTAAGTCAAGAGTATTATATTTAAATGTAGTAGGTATTCGAAATGAAAGATAAAAGAACGAAAAAAATGACTGAAATGAGACTTTAATCAGCGATTGCCAGTCCCGAGAGCTACTTAATTTTTCCCATTTTTATGTACTTCACGCTTCAGAGAAATAATCGTAGAACATACATCTTTGTTTAAAAATGTCTGTCAGCTGGGAATTGAACACAGGCCCCCGCCATAGCAGGCAAACATTCTACCACCGTGCCATGCTGCCCAACGAAAAGTATTTTGGGGTATTACAGACACGGGGAAAACTCCAATGTCGATTTCCTCGAGAATATTTGAGAGTTGCATCGAACTGCTTTGGAATATTGGTATTTGAGTTTCAAATTTCACGTATCATAAGCACAAAAAATTACAAAAATCTGATTGCCATGCGATCTCCTTGTCAGAATGTCTATTGCGTGCAGTCTCCTTCGCACCGTTCACTCAGAAGCTGGTTAAGACGGACCTACACTATGTGATCAAAAGTATCCGCACACCTCGCTGAAAATGACTTAAAAGTTCGTGGCGCCCTCCATCGAGAATGCTGGAATTCATTATGCTGTTGGCCCACCATAAACCTTGATGACAGCTTCCACTCTCACAGGCATATGTTCAATCAGGTGCTGGAAGGTTTCTTGGGAATGGCAGCCCATTCTCCACGGGGTACTGCACTGAGGAGAGGTATCGATGAAGGCCGGTGAGGCCTGGCACGAAGTCGGCGTTCCAAAACATCCCAGAGGTGTTCTATAGGATTCAGATCAGGACTCTGTGCAGGCCAGTCCATTACAGGGATGTTATTGTCGTGTAACAACCGCGCCACAGGCCGTGCATTATGAACAGGTGCTCGATCGTGTTGAAAGACGCAATCGCCATCACCGAATTGCTCTTCAACAGTGGGAAGCAAGAAGGTGCTTAAAACAGCAATGTAGGCCTGTGCTGTGATAGTGCCAGACAAAACAACGAGGGGTGCAAACGCCCTCCACGAAAAGCACGACCACGCAGTAACACCACCGCCACCGAACTTTACTGTTGGCACTACACACGCTGGCAGATGACGTTCAAAATGGCTCTGAGCACTATGGGACTCAACTGCTGTGGTCATAAGTCCCCTAGAACTTAGAACTACTTAAACCTAACAAACCTAAGGACAGCACACAACACCCAGCCAACACGAGGCAGAGATGACGTTCACCGGGTATTTGCCATACCCACACCTTGCCTTCGGATAGCCACACTGTCTACAGTGATTTGTCACTCCAAACAACGTTTTTCCACTGTTGAATCGTCCAATGTTTACGCTCCTTACACCAAGCGAGGCGTCGTTCGGCATTTATGGCGGTGATGTGTGGCTCGCCTCCCGCCTAACTGTCATAGTACTCGCAGTGGATCCTGATGCAGTTTGGAATGCCTGTGTGATGGTCTGAATAGATGTCTGCCTCCTACACATTACGACCCTCTTCAGCTGTCTGCGTTCTCTGTCAGTCAACAGACGAGGTCGGCCTGTACACTTTTGTGCTGTACGTGTCCCTTCACGTTTCCACTTCATTATCACACCGGAATCAGTGGACCTAGGGATGTTTAGGAGTGTGGAAATCTCACGTACAGACGTATGACACAAATGACACCCAATCAACTGATCACGTTCGAAGTCATTGAGTTCCGCGGAGCGCCTCATTCTGCTCTCTCACGATTCCTAGTGACTACTGAGGTCGCTGATATGGAGTACTTGGCAGTAGGTGGCAGCACAATGCACCTAATATGAAAAACGTATGTTTTTGGGGGTGTCCGGATACTTCTGAGTACGTAGTATACATTCACTGACAACAGCAGTTCCTGTCGAGTTTAAAATCGGATGTCATTGATAAGCCTTTGCACTCGCCTTCAGTCCCTGTCAGGTTATTTTTATAACCACTGCTTTTACGCCGTGTTTGTGGTTGCCAGTAATACAGCACTCCTTGTAGATAAGTTGGACGGTCAGCGTTAACAGGCCAACATGTAGTGCAAATTTATTCACATTGTGCTCGTAGGCACGTACAAACAGAACAGCTGATTCCTGTCATTGCGTCACGTGTTCATATCGACCGATCTTACTGCGCTGATTTCATAGAACCGACTGACATATAAACATCACTTCACTGCCATGGCTTATGTCAGCGGTGGGGAATCACATGACCGTGTGGCACGAGTTTTACACCGCTAACCGTGCTGCAAAGGCACCAGCACGTTTATGGCGGTGGTTTTATTCGTCTTGGTTACTGAGTTCGTTAAGACTTCAAATCGGTAACCTCGCGGTTGAAGCTCGACGCACGTTCGGCCAAGGATCTCTGCTGACCATTAGAAAGGCTTTCACGGTTAACGGAATTGCGCTTACTTAAAAAATAACGAGTTGCGCGGGGCTAGGATTGCTGTTAACGAGTTGCGTGAGGCTAGGATTGCTGTTTATGGCTTCAAATCTGCCCATCCCTAACAAGCCCTCGGTTACAAATCTCTTTCTAACTGGCTGGAAAAGCGGATTTAACAAACTTGTAACATGCAAAAGTATAACACATTCATTAGCAGGATGTTTTTTGTGGCTGTCGTGCCCAGATCGTCACTCCACTTCCTAACTTTTATTTCTACTCGTCTTCGTCTGTGTCACTAAAGCTCCTGTTTGAGAAGTGTGTCGACAAACATTCCTATGAAATTTAAATTCTGCTGTTAACGTGTGTCTGATTGAACTTGGCCTCCATATCTCGTATGCTCCTTGCTACCAGGCAACTGATCGTCCTGGAAGGGTCTCCACATCTGGACTTGTGCATGAGAGGAATATCCAATTAGTTTGTTTATACGGATGCCACTCGCTTTTTATTAGCAGAATACGAGAAACCGCACAATTTTATTCTGCTTTATGAATCACAAGTAATCTCCAATCTTCACACTTTCATAAAAACAAAACAATGAACTGCGCATTTGCGTAATTACTATCAAATTGTTCACAGTTACATACCCACATAACCAGAAATTACTAAAGACTTAACTGACACCGAGCGCAGTCTGTTGACTTCAGAGACTGCCGAACTACCTCTGCCCTTACAGCCAAACCATTTCGCCCGTCCGCGATGCGAACATCACCGAAGTGCTTCGTATTCCTTTTCGTTTAGAAGTTGTTTATTATTCTGCTGGTTATTAACGCCTGTGAAAAACAATGGAATGGTAGCACGCTACTGAGAGATGCTGTTTAGTTTTTCTCATATTAATAACAGAAGATTATAATTTTGGCGCTCAACTTCCGAACACAGCAGCCAATCGCGGAGAAGGACCACAATTTAGGCGGTCTTTTCGCGACACATATACCGAACAAACCATCCGTCATCGGTACGTCACACCCCCCGGCGGGTCCGGGGTAAGAATAGGCCCGAGGTATTCCTGCCTGTCGTAAGAGGCGACTAAAACGAGTTTCAACCGTTTCGGCCTTCCATGTAATGGTCCCCCTTGGGGTTTGACCTCCATTTTTCAAAATTCTACAGAAGTACGAGCCTTTTGGGGAAGGACACCTTACATGGTGTACCACTGGTCCTAAGTGCACTAAGACCTTGTCACTCAGCATTGCACCGGCGTTGTAACCTTATCCACTATTCCTCAAATTGGGCCTCAACGCCTGATGGGTTGTAAAAGTTACGCCCATAGTGCATCTCCATCTGCACCAGCGATCGTGATGGACTTTCCATGGCACCAGAAATCCAGCACGGTAGCCAGCCCGTTGTGGTGGGGTCGTCATGTACCCTCTAGGTTGTAGTCCCCTGACAACACAGGGATCGTACTGCCGATACCTGAGCTGCACCCTCCCCACGTCGGCCAAGGAGTAGATGTCCGTCTCCTTGGGGCATCAGGACTCCCGGCAATGGTCATCCTGCCAGGTGGCCCATGCTGCGGCTGGGTGGCGCCCGTGGGGAGAGCCCCTGGTCGGAGTGGGTGGTATCGGGGCGGACGTTTCGCAGATGAAACGTCAACATGTATCTGGTCGCTCTGCGGCCGAGTCTTTCAAAAGAAAAGTTACCGTTTCTAGTTCTGGTTCTCCTGCCCTTTCCCCCTTGGCCACTCCATGGGAGGAGGGACAGGCCCGCCGGCTTGGGGCGAAGTACTTCCCCCGCTATTTGGTCTGTTCTCGAACCGATGGGGGGACGTTCGCCACCTCCAAGCCCATGTTCTTTGTTCAGCACATTGAGGACGTCTTCGGGGAAATCGAGGCTCTCAGCAAGATGCGATCAGGGTCCGTCCTTATAAAGACCACCTCCGCCACACAGTCGGCGGCGCTCCAGGCGTGCGACCGCCTAGGGGACATCCCAGTGTCCATTGTCCCGCATCTGGCACTGAATAGGACGCAGGGGGTTATTTTTCATCGTGACCTCCTGCTACAATCTGATGAGGAGCTCAGGCCCAACCTGGAGCGCCGAGGCGTGCATTTCGTCTGGCGAGTCCAGCGCGGCCCCAAAGACCGTCGCATCGACACCGGGGCCTTTATCCTCGCCTTCGAGGGGGACGTTCTCCCGGAGAAGGTGAAGGTGATGTGCTACTGGTGTGACGTGCAACCTTACGTCCCGCCTCCTATGCGCTGTTTTAGGTGTTTGCGCTTTGGGCACATGTCATCACGGTGTGAGGCTGAGCCCCTTTGTGGCGATTGTGGACGTCCTCTTCGTGAGGAACATACATGCACCCCACCACCTCGGTGCGTTAATTGTCCTGGCGTCCACTCGCCTAGATCCTCAGACTGCCCCGCATATCAGAAGGAGAAAAAGATACAAGAAATCAAAACTTTGGATCGGCTCTCTTATTCTGACGCCCGGAAGAAGTACGACCGCCTCCATCCCGTGCCATTGACCACCTCGTTTGCCTCAGTTGTGTCCACTCCTTCCGCGGTATCCTCACCCCTATCCTGTCCCCCCTCCACCTCCTCCACCCATGAGGGGGCTCTGCCTCCGCCTCCCAAATCCCTCCCTACCAAATCCTCCTCCCCCGTGGCCCCCACCCCCTCTGCCCCAGGGGCCACCCTTCCTCCTCCTCCTCCTCCTCCTCCTCCCCCCACGCCACCTGAGAAGCGATCCTCTTCTCAGGCATCCATCGGGGAAACGTTCCGGACCCCAGCTTCCGAGGTCCGGCGTTCCAAAACGGACACCGCGCCTGAGGACCTTCTTCGGGTCCAGCCCACCATCCCTGTGCCTCCTCGGCCTTCCAAGAAGGCCTCCAAGAAGAAGTCTCTCTCCCCCTCTCCACCCCGGCGCGTTTCGTCTGACGCTCCATCTGTGAGTCGCTGCTCCCGGCCGTCCTCAGTTTCGCCGGGACGCTCTGCTGCCAGGCGCTCCGCCGGCCTTTCGTCGGCAAATGATGCGGCCCGTCCTACACAACCAGGGACAGCGGCCGCAGCTGGCGACGAGTCGATGGAACCGGATCCGCCTCCCGTCGGTTGTAGCGTAGTTTCCTCGCAATCTGGCCCTCCGCGGCCGTCGAGGTGACCAGCTCTTCCCCCGTCTCGTTGCTCCAACCTTTTGACTAGCGATGGCGTTGTTTCATTGGAACATACGAGGTATCCGATCTAATCGGGAGGAATTACAACTGCTCCTCCGCCTGCACTGTCCGCTCGTCCTTGGTCTCCAGGAAACCAAGTTGCGCCCGACTGACCGTATTGCCTTTACCCACTATACGTCGGAGCGGTATGACCTCACCCCTGTGGACGGTATCCCAGCTCATGGTGGGGTCATGTTGCTCGTTCGGGACGATGTTTATTACCATCCCATCCCATTGACCACCCCACTCCAAGCAATAGCTGTCCGCATTACTCTTTCTGCTTTTACTTTTCAGTTTGTACCATGTACACTCCACCATCATCTGCTGTTAGTCGGGCTGACATGATGCATCTGATCGTTCAGCTTCCCCCGACGTTTTTATTGTTTGGCGACTTCAATGCCCATCATCCCCTTTGGGGCTCTCCTGCGTCCTGTCCAAGAGGCTCACTCTTGGCGGATGTCTTCAACCATCTCAATCTTGTCTGCCTCAATACCGGCGCCCCGACTTTACTTTCGGACTCTACTCATACCTACTCCCACTTGGACCTCTCAATCTGTTCTACCACTCTTGCCCGTCGGTTCGAGTGGTATGTCCTTTCTGACACCTATTCGAGCGACCACTTCCTCTGTGTCGTTCGTCTCCTGCACCACACCCCATCCCCACGTCCTTCGAGCTGGAACATACTGAAAGCTGACTGGGGACTGTACTCATCCCTGGCGACCTTTCCGGACCACGATTTTTCCAGTTGTGACAGTCAGGTCGAATACCTCACGGCTGTTATCATCAATGCTGCCGAACGTTCCATTCCTCGTACTACTACTTCTTCACGTCGCGTTTCCGTCCCCTGGTGGAACGAGGCTTGTAGGGACGCTATCCGTGCTCGACGACGTGCTTTACGCACCTTTCGCCGCCATCCTACGTTGGCGAATTGTATAGAATACAAACGACTCCGAGCGCAATGCCGTAGAGTCATCAAAGACAGCAAAAAAGCTTGTTGGGCCTCTTTCACCAGCTCCTTTAATAGTTTCACTCCCTCTTCTGTAGTTTGGGGTAGCCTGCGCCGGCTGTCGGGCATTAAGGCCCACTCCTCTGTACCTGGCCTGACCTCAGGTAATGAGGTCCTTGTTGATCCTGTGGCTGTCTCCAACGCCTTTGGCCGCTTTTTCGCGGAGGTTTCAAGCTCCGCCCATTACCATCCTGCCTTCCTTCCCAGGAAAGAGGCAGAAGAGGCTCGGCGGCCTTCCTTCCACTCGCTGAATCTGGAAACTTATAATGCCCCCTTTACTATGCGGGAACTCGAACGTGCGCTTGCACTGTCCCGGTCCTCTGCTCTGGGGCCAGATGCCATTCACGTTCAGATGCTGGCACACCTTTCTCCGGCGGGCAAAAGCTTCCTTCTTCGTACCTACAATCGCGTCTGGACCGAAGGTCAAGTCCCCATGCGTTGGCGTGACGCCGTTGTTGTTCCTATACCCAAACCTGGGAAGGATAGACACCTTCCTTCTAGTTACCGCCCCATTTCTCTTACAAGCTGTGTCTGTAAGGTGATGGAGCGCATGGTTAATGCTCGGTTAGTCTGGATTCTTGAATCTCGACGACTACTTACTAATATCCAATGCGGCTTTCGTCGCCGCCGCTCCGCTGTTGACCACCTTGTGACCTTGTCGACATTCATCATGAACAACTTTTTGCGAAGGCGCCAAACGGTAGCCGTGTTCTTCGACTTGGAGAAGGCTTATGATACCTGTTGGAGAGGAGGTATCCTCCGCACTATGCACAGGTGGGGCCTACGCGGTCGCCTGCCCCTTTTTATTGATTCCTTTTTAACGGATCGAAAGTTTAGGGTACGTGTGGGTTCCGTATTGTCCGACGTCTTCCTCCAGGAGAACGGAGTGCCTCAGGGCTCCGTCTTGAGCGTAGCCCTTTTTGCCATAGCGATCAATCCAGTTATGGATTGCATTCCACCTAATGTCTCAGGCTCCCTCTTTGTCGATGACTTCGCGATCTACTGCAGTGCCCAGAGAACATGCCTCCTGGAGCGCTGCCTTCAGCGTTGTCTAGACAGCCTCTACTCATGGAGCGTGGCAAATGGCTTCCGGTTCTCTGAAGAGAAGACAGTTTGTATCAACTTTTGGCGATATAAAGCGTTCCTTCCGCCATCCTTACATCTCGGTCCCGTTGTTCTCCCATTCGTGGACACAACTGAGTTTTTAGGGCTCACGTTGGACAGGAAACTGTGTTGGTCTCCACATGTCTCTTATTTGGCGGCCCGTTGTACACGTTCCCTTAATGTCCTAAGAGTTCTTAGCGGTTCATCTTGGGGAGCGGATCGCACTGTCCTGCTTCGCCTGTATCGGTCCATAGTCCGATCGAAGCTGGATTATGGGAGCTTCGTCTACTCGTCCGCTCGGCCGTCCCTCTTACGCCGGCTCAACTCCATCCACCATTGGGGATACGTCTTGCGACCGGAGCCTTCTACACTAGTCCTGTGGAGAGTCTTTATGCTGAAGCTGCCGAGTTACCATTGACGTACTGCTGTGTCGGTATGCCTGCCGGTTGTTGTCTATGCCCGACCACCCCTCTTACGAGTCCTTCTTCGCCGATTCTCTCGACCGTCAGTACGGGTTGTATGTGTCTGCCCTGCTGCCACCCGGAGTCCGCTTCCGTCGCCTGCTTCGACAATTGGATTTTGCCCTCCCTACCACCTTCAGAGAGGGTGAGAGCCCGACACCACCTTGGCTCCAGGCTCCGGTTCATATTTATCTTGACCTCAGCTCACTCCCGAAGGAGGGTACTCCGGCTGCAGTGTATTGCTCACGGTTTGTCGAACTTCGTGCTCGACTTGCCGGTCACACCTTTATTTACACCGATGGCTCCAAAACTGACGATGGTGTCGGCTGTGCCTTTGTCGTCGGGTCCGCCACCTTTAAATACCGGCTCCTCGACCAATGTTCCAGCTTTACGGCCGAGCTTTTTGCTCTCCATCAGGCCGTTCAGTATGCCCGCCGGCACCGCCATTCATCGTATGTACTCTGCTCTGACTCGCTCAGTGCTCTTCAGAGCCTTGGAGCTCCCTATCCGGTCCATCCCTTGATTCAACGGATACAGCAGTCCCTCCATTCTTTCGCTAATAATGGTGGTTCTGTCAGCTTTCTGTGGGTTCCCGGACATGTAGGAGTGCCTGGGAATGAGGCTGCGGATGCTGCAGCCAAGGCTGCAGTCCTCCTGCCTCGGCCAGCCTCCCATTGTGTCCCGTCATCTGACGTTCGTGGGGATGTATGTAAGAGGCTTGTGTCATTGTGGTGGGATGCTTGGTCATCCCTCCAAGGAAACAAGCTCCGGGCAGTAAAACCGCTCCCAACTGCTTGGACAACATCCTCCCGACCATCTCGGCGTGAGGAGGTCCTTCTGACCAGGTTGCGGATTGGGCATTGCCGGTTTAGCCACCGCTACCTGCTCTCCGGTGATCCAGCCCCGCAGTGCCCTTGTGGTCAGGCATTAACAGTGCGCCATGTTATATTGTCGTGTCCCCGTTTTAATCAATTTCGTGTTATCCTGTTCCTGTCATCTACTTTACCGGATGTTTTAGCTGATGACGCTCGAGCAGCTGCTCGTATTCTGCGTTTTATAACTTTAACTGGCTTGTCAAAAGACATTTAACCTTTTTACTTATTTTATCTGCATCTTTGTCAGGTACTTCTGGTGTCCCCCCATCCCCTTGAGTTTTAGCAGATTCCATTTGCTCTAACACCAGTGACTGGGCGCTAATGACCTCAGCAGTTGAGCGCCCTTAAACCCTACCAAAAAAAAAAAAAAAAAAGGTACGTCACACCACACTGTCATCTTCCCACTGCTGGCTTCTCACCTGTTCTAAGAAGAGCTTCTTGTAGCCGAGTATGATGGCTGTAAAACCAGAAATATTACACAGTATCCAAGATATTGAGGACCAGCTACAACAGTTCTGGGCCAGTTTCCCTCACGAGAGGATGCAACGGCTTTATAATACTCTTCCCTACTGATTCAGTACATGCATCCAGGTGAGTGGTGGTGCATCGTCATACAATAAGTCTTTTGTAAATTTGACTCAATTTTTTATTTTCAGTAATAACATCCCCTCTCAAACCAACATACCCTCTCAAACCGTGAAGTTTAATTTCGTTTCCTCTTTCCCGTACAGGTGCCTCATTTTGTTGGCCAGGCGGTGTATTATGTTTGTTGAGTACTTTACAAAACGAGGGCTCCATCTGTTTCGAGCGATACGGCATGGAGAAAGCGCGTTGTGGAGCCGCCGAAGACTCCAGCGTACCCATGCACAGGGCTGAGATAAACATAGAACTTGAAATGGGGCCGAGATCCTCAACTGGTAGTTGCGGAGTAGCCAGTGTTGCTCTCTACCCAAACTAGGGTAGGTTTGGTGTAGTACTTAAATGATGTAGTAAATGGTAGGATTATCAGTAGTAATGGTAGCACTGGCAGGGAGAGAAACATGAATGAATGTGTGGGACAAACTGGGAGCCGACGATTTCTTTTTTTGTTTTGTCTGATTGATCTGGGTCTCCATACCGGAGTATCACCCGGCTTGATAGGTTACACGTCTCGGTCATCTCTTGTTCGCATTGACGGCACTTTGAACAGTGGACGTTACATTTCAAATGTGTTACGACCCGTGGCTCTACCCTTCATTCGGTCCCTGCGAAACCCTACATTTCAACACGATAATGCAAGACTGCATGCTGCAGGTCCTGTACGGGCCTTTCTGGATACAGAAAATGTTCGACTGCTGCCTTGGCCAGAACATTCTCCAGATCTCTCACCAACTGAAAACGTCTGGTCAATGGTGGGCGAACAACTGGCTCGTCACAATACGCCAGTCACTACTCTTGATGAACTGTGGTATCGTGTTGAAGCTGCATTGGCAGCTGTATCTGTACACGCCATCCAAGCTCTGTTTGACTCAATGCCCAGGCGTATCAAGGCCGTTATTACGGCCGCATGTGGTTGTTCAAATTGTTCAAATGGCTCTGAGCACTATGGGACTTAACATCTGGGGTCATCAGTCCCCTAGAACTTAGAACTACTTAAACCTAACTAACCTAAGGACATCACACACATCCATTCCTGAGGCAGGATTCGAATCTGCGACCGTAGCAGTCGCGTGGTTCCGGACTGAAGCGCCTAGAACCGCTAGACCATCTCGGCCGGCGATGTGGTTGTTCTAGGTACTGATTTCCCATGATCCACGCACCCAGATTGCGTGAAAATGTAATCACATGTCAGTTCTAGTGTAGTATATTTGTCCAATGAATACCCGTTTATCATCTGCATTTCTTCCTGGTGTTGCAATTTTAATGGCCAGTAGTGTAACTCTTGAACCGACTCATCCAGTCAGCTAGAGGGACTTAGAGAATAAAGTCGGCTCTGAACCACGGCAAAACTTGGCATTTTTGAAATGCACAAATCACTGCCAGATATGCAGAAAAACACCAGGACCAACAAAGAATCCGAGCCTGTACTTGAAGATAAAATGTTGTCGCTTGGAAACGTATTGCTGGCTTCAGAAACTGGAAACTGCCAGGCAATCGGCAGGTGTTTAGAGCTGTGCTGAAGTGGTGCGGACAAGTCCGTCAGTTCCCGGAGCCAGCTGCTGTCCACTTGGCAGGCTGCCGGGTTTGCCATCTGGACAGTGCTTTTTTTAATTTTTTTCTCTTTTTCTCTGCGTGCTTGGTCTCCAATCTACAACTCGCACTCGTCGGACGTCACTTGACGACTTGGACGAGCTCAGGGCGCTGATTCACTCCACGTAACGAGCGCCTAGCGATGCTTCAGCTGCACTTGACTGCGGCAGTTTTCGTAATACGGAGGTACATTACTCCGGTAGCTCCATCAAAAGACTTCCACACATGCGCTCCCTGCTGTAGTAGCTTGTTCCCTCTTCGAAATCAATGTAGCGGTGAGGTATTGGTCACCTGAAAGAAGAGCTGCACGGTTTCGTTCAGGTTCGTTTAGTAAGAAACTCCAGTGGGAGACGCTCAAGAATGGCATTCTGCATCACGGAGTGGCTTCAAGTTCTGAGAGCGTACTTCCCTAGAAGTATCAACAAATATATTGCTTCCTCGCAGCGCGGGATCAGCCGAGGGGTCTAGGCGCTGCAGTCATGGACTGTGCGGCTGATCCCGGCGGAGGTTAGTCCTCCCTGGGGCATGGGTGTGTGTGTGTGTGTGTGTGTGTGTGTGTGTGTGTGTGTGTGTGTGTGTGTGTGTGTGTGTGTGTGTGTGTGTGTGTGTGTGTGTTTGTCCTTAGAATAATTTAGGTTAAGTAGAATGTAAGCTCAGGGACCGATGACCTTAGCAGTTAAGTCCCATAAGATTTCACACACATTTGAACATTTTTTTTTGCTTCCTCCTACGTATATCTGGCTTAAAAACCGTGAAGATAAAACTGGAGAGATTCGAGCCAACAGACAGATTTACAGTAATCGTTCTTCGAGCGGACCATTCACGACTGGTACAGGAAACGGGCAAAGGGACAGAGGTGCACGAAATACCCTCCGCCACACACCGTAAGGCGGGTTGGGGAGTATAGATTCAGACTGATCGCCCCCCATCTCAGGTAGAGGTCACGCTAACTCGCAATACATGATACATCACGCGTGCACTGAAGTTATTTGGTCAACTCCGTCTGCCTAAATAGTCATAAACAACTGACATGAGCGCGCTTACACTTAATGACGAGGCAGTTTTCGTTGATTTCGTTGGGTTCGCTCGCCGTCATCTAATAAAAAAACGCTTGCATACAGAATATCGGAAAGAAAGTGCGACTGGATTGAAGACTTTGTTTTATGCCGTAGTGTGACACAAATTGCGCATGTCACGTACCGTGCGGAAAACAAAATCCTCTAAAAATCGATCGCCGAAAACGTCATAGGGAGCGAACTTTACGAGTGCAAGTGATTTGAGCTCAATCATGTAGCAAAGAGCCAAGCTAAAATCGTCTTAAACACAACATACCTATTCAGAGTTCGTATTCATGAAGCAAGAAGCAGAAACAGCATATCTAACAAAACTAGAAATTATCGCTTCTTTGCATCAACCGATAGCCGAAGTGTAACTCTATGCACCGTGCGTAAGGATCACATACAAACACACTGGAACATGACTTCCCTGGCTGTTGAATGTCTCGAAAAATGCAGGATGGACACATCTAACACACCTGTTGCCTTTCTGCAAAGCCGCAATGAGCCCCAATGTCGGTGTTTTGTTGTGGTAGGCTTGAAAGTATTTATGTCCTTTTTTCCCCACTGTCCTTGCTGTATGTTTACCATGAAGTAATTGCCAAGGGAATCCTGATGTGGTTTGTAGATTTTTGTTGGACTACGTTCAATTAAACAATAAAGAGTAACATGTGCAGCATCTAATATTGTTCCGCGACGTGTATACTGGCCAAAAATAGAAATTATACTCTAATTCGTTATCAGCTTAATATTGTAATGCGTTCTTATATTATTATGTTTTGCTATTGTTATTGTTAGAAAAATCTTTATTCAGTCGGTCGTCGAAATTTTGAAATAGAAGTTATTGTGGATGTCACGTAATAAATACTTCGCGTGAAGCGCTGTTGCGACACCGGCAAAGATCAACTGTGGAAGCTAAGCCACTGAATATTACAAATAATGTTATTAAAGAATATGGCCGACTGACTGCATTAAATAAGAGGGCACGTACATTCGCGAATGAGTGGTCAAAAAAAAAATTAATACTGTGTAGGAAATTAGTCTTAAATATAGTTACGCTTGTACACACTCAAATGTATGCGAACATACGAACGGGATAGAGGCACATACATTTTGAGTACAATAATCCCCTGCGGCCTGAATAAAAAGAATTACAGTTAAATACGTTTATTCATCGTAGAACGTAAATGCATGGACTTCAAAATTAAATGAAAAGAAAGAGTGCAGGTTCTGAATGTCGCGGCAAATTATTGAAATTGACGGTAGCGGCCACGAAAGGAGAAAGATGAACACATTCACGTACCTCTATTGTAGAGCAGCGTCGCCATGAAGATCGTCGCCTCCATCTAAATTCTCTGCATAAAATTAAAATAATAGTAATAATTTTCCAGAGTTTCAGGCTTTGGGACCCATGGTATCACAAAAGACGAAATCGCTCTGCTTCAAAATCACTTTCATTATTTAAACCAATTTTATCAGTAAGAAATGGCTCAACACGTCTTAACCTAGGACAGGATAACAGCGAAAGGTAACTTATTCTAAAACTAATAAGCGAAGAGCGTAAAGCTTCTTTTGTTCAAATGGTTCAAATGGCTCTGAGCACTATGGGACTTAACTGCTATGGTCATCAGTCCCCTAGAACTTAGAACTACTTAAACCTAACTAACCTAAGTACATCACACACATCCATGCCCGAGGCAGGATCCGAACCTGCGACCGTAGCAACAGTGCGGTTCCAGACTGTAGCGCCTTTAACCGCTCGGCCACTCTGGCCGGCAGCTTCTTTTGTTCAGCAAATGCTTTACGCATTAATCTCTGGTAGTTAAACTAGTGTCTATATATTCATAAAAAATTTTATATAATTCCTTTACAATATTGTTGATAATTATTTGTTAAAAATTGTAGCCCTCTATTGCCCTGTTCGAGAACATTCCATTCTACCCTGGGACAGCGACTTCAGGGCGAACAAACAACTCATAAGGTAGTGACAGGACATATACAGTGGAAAAGTACTGTGAGATTACAAAAAAAGAGCAGTGTGTGTGGATGTTTCTATATAAAAGTGATGAATTGGGATCATATTCTGGCTCTGAACAAATAACGGCCAAGGCACTATAAAAATGTGCCTGTCAGATGAGACAGCAGGAAGAGGTATTACTAAGGAAAATGTATTTACTTTTCAGTTGTACAAGTTGAAGCATAGTGAATGTACCCTAACTTAGATATGAAAGGGAATTTTGTTGCTTTTTAGTATGTTGATGGACAGACCAAGCATAAATTGTCTTCAAAATGCCACAGTACACCTTCCAGTCTATCTGATGCGAGAGCATACTCCTCTGGTAGTGTTCCAGTTATTACATAGAAAGTGAAGGATCAGCAGAAACTTGAACAACATATTCCTGAACAATACAGTGAGTTTCATAGGACATTTTTCATATGCCCCGCAACTTACACAGGAGAAGAAGACAATGAATGAAAATAAAAGCCGCCTATTATTTCTCTACTCGTATGTTTCTCTGAAGACTCTTATTAGTTTTGTTCATTTCCTAATTCTAAAATGGGACATAAACAATAAATTACCAGAAAAAACTTTTAATATTATTTCATTATAATTTTTAGAATTCCAGTGATTGTAAAACTCTGCTTCTCAAAAGAGCGTACGTTCAATATGTACATAATGCAGAATAATTGCCAATTATGCCACATGTTGTAGTTTTGCTTCCACTATTGTGACAAAACGTGATTGCAAATCTGTTGAAAAGTTTCATGTGCAAACTTTGTTTTTCTAACAGTCTGTGAAGTTTTTTGTGTCTACTGAAAATTTTCTCTTTTGTTAGATTTGTCCTTTCTGCATCTTGTAGTTTGAGGGTCAGCATACCGAAGTTTCAACAACAACACGCGAAATGCCTATCCAGACGCCGGGCCGTTTATTTTCTTCTTGTTGCGCACTAACTGTCATCCGCAACGTATCAAGTCGTGTCTGCTCAAACCAGATCTTTGTGCTACACTCACGCGCTGCTGGCCATAAAAATTGCAACACCATATCCCTAGAACTACGTGCCGTGCAGTGATATAATTTTGCAAGTGCATTCACGGGTATAAGTGGATGCTGTCTGCAAAATGTGTTGCGAATAAAGTTGGTAATGAAGAAATAATAAATTGAAACGTCATTCCTGATGCTGAAGGTTCACTGTTGGAACAGCGAAAATGTAGTAAGCGATTTTATAGTTTACGTAAGTGAGACGACGCTAAGCTGAATTTGTGTATATTTTTTGACGATGCCAATTTGGCTTCTTGCGTTAGGACATGTTTTAAAACTGGTATGCCTCGCCATATTTTAAGAGCGTTTTTTCCACTTGTATAGAAGTATTAAATTTGACCTGGAATATTTTATTGCTTTAAGATGTGGACTGTCCACTAGTTGTTTTAGTTTTTTCCATGTTTTGCTGCAGAGCTGAAGGTGAACATCGCTGACCAAAACAGGTAGTCTGAGGATCAAAACGTTTTGCGATCATAGACGGAAACGAAAAATTGTTTCTACACTTTCTGAATCACTTTTTTATTCGCGATTATTTCGTAGCTTGCATAAGTTTATTCTTCTTAATTAGTAAATTATGAAAGCATTTTAAATTTTTACATCGGGCTATAATTGTGTGAAATACTGAAAATTAAATTTTTGTTGTTCCTCAAGCCATTAGATAGGCAGTCTTCAACGGGGACCATATAATAGAGATTCTACGATAGAACTTGCTCTCCTAGCAGCTTAATTCTTTTCCGAGCGACCGGGAAAATATGCTGTCGAGGTGCAAAGGTCGTCGAAAACGCTTTCCCATCTAGCGTCGAATATTTTGAATCACAGAATGCAGTATTATTATTACTGGTTTCGAAACCGTAAATCTCCCCTCTGACAATCAATGAGCATTCCGAATGCAGAAGTCGTCTGAAACTCAATACTCAATTCACTTTCTTCGGTCTTTCTTGATCTAGAAACTAAGAGAATGTCCCACTAAGACGATACCGTGATACTTGATTTTCGGAAGTCATTCCATATGGTTCCAAGCTTCAGAAAATCGGAGCCGGCCGAGATGGCCGAGCGGTTCTAGGCGCTACAGTCTGGAACCGCGCGATCCACTGCGGTCGCAGGTTCGAATCCTGCTTCGGGCATGGATGTGTGTGATGTCCTTAGGTTAATTAAGTTTAATTAGTTCTAAGTTCTAGGGGACTGATGACCTCAGAAGTTAAGTCCCATAGCGCTCAGAGCCATTTGAAGAAAATCGGAACATCGTTGTGAATGAGTTGAAGATTTCTTCCCAAAAAAATTGTCACTTGTGAAAGGAGGTAGGAGAACCGTTTCATGAACACTACTGTCCATTAAAATCACAACACAGTGAAGGAAGTATGTAAGAAACGTTTCTGTACATGTAGGTGACATTGTTAGAAACTCGTTATGAATTAATGTCGAAAGACTTTTTCTTGTCAGAGCCTGGTGGGAAGTATGGACCTAGTAGCTGGCACAAGTAAATTTAGTGTAATATGTATGGATAGTCGAAAAGATCCAATATCGTTTCTCTACTCGACTGGCGATTATCCACTAAAATTAGTCACGTCCTTCAAATACCTATGAGTTTCTCCCCATAGCGATTTAGGTGGAATGACCACGTAAGTATAGCCGTGAAGAAGGCAGATGCGGTACTCAGATACATAGAATGAACCCTAGGGAAGCCTAAACTATACACGTACAAGTGGGTTACAAAAACGCTTGAGCATTATTCGTCTCTATGCTTGAATTAACAGAAAAAAATTTTAAAACTTGTTCAGAGATGAGTTTCGTGATTCATCAAGGGTTTGTTTAGTCAGCGCGAGAGAATGACATAAAAGTTAAACATACTGCAGAGAGAGAGACACTACCAGATGTTGGGAGAAGCGGAGAGCCATCTTCACAAAACCGATATAGCCCTCGTTTTATAAAATACTCAAGAAAGATACTACACCACCTGACCAGCAAAATGAGGCACCTGCAAGGGGAAGAGAAAACGTAATTAAACTTCAAGGTTTGAGAGGATATGATTTTCGATGTTATTACTGAAAATAAAAAATCGAGTCAAATTTATAAGACTTGTTGTATGACGTTGCACCACCTCTCACCTGGATGCATGTACTGATTCGGTTGGGAAGAGTATGACAAAGCCGTTGCCTCCTCTCCTGAGGGAAACTGGCCCAGAATTGTTGTAGCTGGTCCTCAATATCTTGGATACTGTGTAATATTTCTGGTTTTACAGCCATCATATTCGGCTATAAGAAGCTCTTCTTAGAACAGTTGAGAAGCCATCAGTGGGAAGATGACGTAATGTGGTGTGAGGTACCGATAACGGATGGTTTGCTCGGTACAGGTGTCGCGAAAAGACCGCCTAGATTGTGGTATTTCTCCGCGATTGGCTGCTGCGTTCCGAAATAGAGCGCCAAAATGATAATCTTCTGTTATTAATATTCGAACAACTAAACAGCATCTCTCAGTACCGTGCTACCATTCCAATATTTCACAAGTATTAATAACCAGTCGAATAATAAACAGATGCTAAACAAAAAGGCAGACGAAGCACTTCGATGATGTTCGCATCGCGGGCGGGCGAAGTGGTTTGGCTGTAAGATCAGAGATAGTTTGGCAGTCTCTTAAGTCAACAGACTGCGCTCGGTGTCAGTTAAGATTTTAGCAATTTTTGGCTATGTGGACATGTAACTGAGAACAATTTGATAGTAATTACGCAAATACGCAGTTCATTGTTTTGTTTTTATGAAAGTGTGCCGATTGGAGATTATTCGTGATTCATAAAGTAGGGGTAAGCTATAGGGAGAGACGGGCCATATACAATATGTACAACAACCAAGAGGGAATAATAAGAGTGGACGATCAAGAACGAAGTGCTCGTTTTAAGAAGGGTGTAAGACAAGGCTGTAGCCTTTCGCCTCTACTCTTCAATCTGTACATCGAGGAAGCAATGATGGAAATAAAAGAAAGGTTCAGGAGTGGAATAAAAATACAAGGTGAAAGGATATCAATGAGACGATTCGCTGATGACATTGCTATACTGAGTGAAAGTGAGGAAGAATTAAATGATCTGCTGAACGGAATGAACAGTCTAATGAGTACACAGTATGGTTTGAGAGTGAATCGGAGAAAGACGAAGGTAATGAGAAGTAGTAGAAATGAGAACAGCGGGAAACTTAACATCAGGATTGATGGTCACGAAGTCAATGAAGTTAAGGAATTCTGCTACCTAGGCAGTAAAATAACCAATGACGGACGGAGCAAGGAGGACATCAAAAGGAGACTCGCTGTGGCAAAAAAGGCATTTCTGGCCAAGAGAAGTCTACTAATATGAAATACCGGCCTTAATTTGAGGAAGAAATTTCTGAGGGTGTACGTCTGGAGTACAGCATTGTATGGTAGTGAAACATGGACTGTGGGAAAACCGGAACAGAAGAGAATCGAAGCATTTGAGATGTGGTGCTACAGACGAATGTTGAAAATTAGGTGGACTGATAAGGTAAGGAATGAGGAGGTTCTACGCAGAATCAGAGAGGAAAGGAATATGTGGAAAACACTGATAAGGAGAAGGGACAGGATGATAGGACATCTGCTAAGACATGAGGGAATGACTTCCTTGGTACTAGAGGGAGCTGTAGAGGGCAAAAACTGTAGAGGAAGACAGAGATTGGAATACGTCAAGCAAATAATTGAGGACGTAGGTTGCAAGTGCTACTCTGAGATGAAGAGGTTAGCACAGGAAAGGAATTCGTGGCGGGCCGCATCAAACCAGTCAGTAGACTGATGACCAAAAAAAAAGTAAAGAAAATTGTACAGTTTCTCGTATCTGCTAATAAAAAGCGAGTGGCATCTGTATAAACAAACTGGATATTCTTCTCACGCTCAAGTTCAGATCTGGAGACCATTCCAGGACGATCAGTTGCCTGGTAGCAAGGAGCATACGAGATATGGAGGCCCGCTTCAATCAGACACATGTTAACAGCAGTATTTAAATTTCACAGGAATATTTGTCGATAGATACTTGTCATACATCAGCTTTCGTGACACAGACGAAGAGGAGTAGAAATAAAAGTTAGGAGGTGGAGTGTCGATCTGTGCACGACAGCAACAAAAAACATCCTGCTAATGAATGTGTTATACTTTTGCATCTTCGAGTTTGTTAAATCCGCTTTTCCAGCCAGTTAGAAATAGATACACTACCTGGCCAAGAAAACGAAGCACCCATAAGGGAAAGAGGAAAGGAAATTAAACGTCACGGTTGATGTTATTAATGAGATCACAAAATTGAGGCAAATTTACTAAGGACTTATTGTATGGCGTTGCACCAGCTCTCACTTGGACGCATGCAGTGATTCGGTTGGCAAGAGTATCATACAGCCGTTGTATCTTCTCCTGAGGCAACATGGCCCACAGCAGTTGTAAATGGTCCTTGATAACCGGGGCGTAGGCACTAGGAAGGAGTTGATGTCCGAGCTCGTCTCACACGTGTTTTGTCGGCGACAGATCGGGGGGATCTTACTGCCCATGAGAATACCTCAATATGACACAGGCAGTTCATAGAGACAGGTCTAATGTGGTAACAAGCATTGTTCTGTTGGAAAATGGTTCAAAATGGCTCTGAGCACTATGGGACTTAACATCTGAGGTCATCAGTCCCCTAGAACTTGGAACTACTTAAACCTAACTAACCCTGCCCGAGGCAGGATTCGAACCTGCGACCGTAGCAGTCGCGCGGGTCCAGACTAAAGCGCTTAGAACCGATCGGCCACTGCGGCCGGCGAGGGATAACACATGACGACGCAGGGCATTCGGGACGTATGGTTCCGCCGCTAGAGTTCCCTCAATAAGTACCACCGGTGAGCTGAAATCACAACCGATAGCTCACCTTACCAATGTGCTACTCCAAAACATTGGAAGAATGGAATACCTCCAGAGATCGCCGCTGTATTCGCCGACGATATACATCCGGGTTAGTGCAGAACCGTATTTCATCCCTGAATGCAATACGACGGGGTTCATTTGCAGTCCTCGCTCCCCAGTCACGGCACCAGCCCAAACGCAACCTTTTGTGTTGTGGTGTTAACAGCAGCCTTCACATGGGACTGTAATTCCCAAGTACGGTTCCTGCTGATGGTGTGGGATGACACGAATGATTCCAGGAGTCCATTACCTGTTCTCGGATCGCAGGAGCAGCTGTGAAGGGTTTAAGATGCGCGTTTTGCGGAATACGGCACTCCTTCCTTGTGGTGGATAGACGTTGTCGAGTGGAACTTTGACGACCAGAGTAGCTGCAGTCCAACATGGGGCCACTTTCACTTTCGAATGTCCCACATATCTGGATACTTCAAGATCCAACCAACCGGCCAAATGGAAACCCACAAAGAGGCCCCTTCTCAATGATCACTTAACTTGTGACGCTTTTCGCGCCCCTTATGTATCCTAACAGGCCTCGAAGCAACACTGAACACCACTAATGCACTCTGGTGGCCGTTCTGTCACAGAATAGCACGTGTATAATCATTTACATATCTGACGATAGTGTGTACATGTACGAAGTTACATTGACATCTGACAAGTCTTCTAGATGCTTCAGTTTTTTTGCAAGCCGTCTCATTTTTGGCCAAATTAAAAAATCTGAATTGCTACTTGTAATTAATTCTTGTCTCTCGGTCGGAAATTTTGCATCCGTTGTAGAGTCAGATGACGAGGTCATATCGTCACAGGGTATTTTTGTATCGCTTTGTTTGTCTTTCTCTGCTGGAGCACCAGATGTAACGTGAGCATGAGGCACTATCAGATTTCAGTGCAGGGTGCTTACTTGTATTGCAATCCGCTGACGAGCACCCGACGCTGAGTACCTGCACGGTAGCACGACATGCTTCTCTCCTGGTTCTCCTCTCGTAGTTCAGTAAGTACATACCACGAAAAATGACTCACACTCCGGTTGTAAGAAACGAGGCGCTGATCACGTGTCGCCCTTGAAAACTACGCGAGGCTATCGTAACAGCAACGAGAGCTTAGCCCAAGAAGATTATCTTGGTAATACAATACGAGTATACCGATGGTTCGCGTTTTACTTCAAAAAGTACGTATCACCTCTACAAGAAATCTACGTCCCAGTGTCATTCATTTTTCTTCAAACAGCGAAGAATTTACTATGACTTCCTAGAACAGAACTGAGAAAGTAAAGGTTCTCACCGGAACGTAGTTGCGACGCGTTGCTGTATCGTACAATCGATTTATTAACGACGCCGCTGCGGAAGTTGGTCGTTTCGGATAGGAAAACTTCCTAACGCTGTTTGAACAACAATTGTGCCGTGGCACATTTCTCAGTTCAAAGAAGGCCACCTGCTTTTAAAAACTGTTCCGGATTGGCGGAAGATGGGAACAGGAGGATTTAACACTGCAGTGCATTTACTCCTCCTCCTGCTGCAGCATCTCAATAATCATGTAGCGATTTAAATTTTGGGAGTTGTGTCGTCATTATTGGCCCTGCCTAAGCTGGATCCAAAGGCTTAGTTTCAAATTGCGGCGTAAAAGCACAGAGTTCCGAAAGTATTTTCGCTGTTAATGGCACTTAATGGCATCGGAGGTCGCCAGCTGTTATGTATGGTCTACCGTGGAACTACCTGATCTCTCGCTAGCCACATGTTTAGTGCCATCATCGTACTAGACTATCTGATCTTTCAGTGGCTTCTTTACTTACCTTCATCCTGAGTTTGAGGCTGCCTAACCTCTCGCTAGCTATTATCTTCAAATTCATCCTAGGTGTGGCCTGTATGACCTACCATTCACCAACAGTGTAGGCTACCTGATGTCCAACTTGCCTCCATGTTTAGCTTCTTCCTGGGTCTATTTTGCTAATCTTATAATGAGGTTGAGGCTATCTGACCTATTGCTAGCAATCTCATACTGAGTCTAGACTGATCTCTTGCTGGACATTGTAATTAGAGGTGGGTTTGAAGCAGCCTACACACTGTAACTGCTGAGGCAGCTGCATGTTCTACATACAATAAATAGTATTACATATTTTACTGTGTATTTAAGGCTAGACATCAGACGTGTTTGGAAATGGTTACTTAATGTTCATCCACGGGTGAAACATACAAACTTTTCTTGCTGCTCGGAAATACCTCAAAACTCGTGAAACGGCTTTTTGAGGCACATTAAATGCTGCCGAGGTCGTTGTCTGATTCTGACCTGCTTCAAACTGTCCGTGAATTCCATCCTGCGAAACTGGCTCCATGAACGGGTTTGTAAACTTAGTTGAAAACATCAGTAACGAGAGTACGTGCAGGTCACTATGAAGGTGCAAACATACCTGAGAAATTAAGTATGTGATTCATTGCGAATTTTGTATACAAATACAAGTCGATTTTTGAGCGTAAATAGTGACGTATGTCTCACGACTGGTCACCTTCCTCTGTCAATTTTTTCTCGTTTTCCGGTCTTAGCTACTGTACACCAGTGTAGTGCCTCGGTAAGAGCAAAAACCATTTTGCAGTAACGAAGTGCTAAGCCGTTACCTGCTTACATGTAGAATGAGAATCATTGTTATTGTGCTAACTTTTCACAGCTCCTACGGAATTAATAATTGGTCCAGATGGAAATATTAGATTTCGGGATGGCGCAGGTTGGATATTGTCAAGTACAGCCATAACATATAGTGTAACGCAAAGAGCTGTCTGCATTCCCGTCCTGATTTAATAAATACGTTAGATCTTAATCCGTCTTGTGGCCATATAAGTTGATCAAAATAAAGAGGTAAGTGATCAAGACATTGTTATACATGTTGGGGTTGATGTGTCTGGAGTAGCTTGCAAATATATTCTGTCTTCAGTCAGAATTTTTATTTTCTGATTACTGTCCCAAGCGTTGCGGAGCTACAACTCCATTTTCAAGGACTGTGTAGACGTAATGGGCGTTACATCTGCTTCAGTTTGTCACGTAACAGAAACAGCACGACACAGTTAAATGAGAGAAATAAAGTTACGTAACTTTGTTTCTGTCATTTCTCTAGCACTCTCTCGTTAACAGCGCTTAAGGTACGGTTTTCCCGTTAAATCTAACATCTACGTCGTTCTGTTATTTTATGTGAAAAACTGAAGCAGATGTAACGCCTATTAGGCCTACGCACTCCTTGAAAACGGAGTTGTGGCTCCGATGCACGTTGTGCAGTAATCAGAAAGTAAACATTTGTAGCTGAAGACCGAATGCTATTAATTTATGTATCCTTTTCTTGACAGATAATCTGATCGAAAACTATAATGATACCACTCATATTACTTGAGACTGAAATGCGTAATTAAGAAAAGCTGACAATAATTATCTGCGGTTATGTTCAGCCCATAAAAAAACATCGACCACAGTGTGAATATCATTTGCGGAATCGATTCTATTCCTGTTGTAGCCTAAATAGCGTCCACTACTCGCACACCGCTAACAATTAATAAGGGGGCGAAGGTTCTCAGTAAAAAAAATACAGATAAGTGCGACTAGGATTCGCGCACCGAGGATTTCGTACAAAGTTTTGTATGCAAAAAGTCCATTCATCCCGGGAATCGAGAGTCTCGACGATTTTTGTTTGTTATTCATATCGATACTGGTGAGATATTGGTGCCAGGAATTCCAAAACTTTCGAGAATGAAAAGAAATTATGTGATATAAATACAAGTTAACAATGTTTGCATTTTTTTCTTTGCTTGTATTACGAAAACTTGCTTCTTCCCAAATTTCGTAATCATAGGTCAACGGGAAGTACCGTAAGAGTTTTAATGAGTGAGTTTGCGAGTATCGAAATATCTTACATAAACAGCAGTATCTTTTGACTGCATTGACGAGGAAGCTTAACTTTCAAACAACGCTAAAGGACGATAGACCTTAGTATGTGAATATAGTGGAACTTGCTACATCCACCCGTTTTTTGACAAAGAGGGGCAAAAGACAGTCGGACAACATTAGGCAAAAGAAATTCTTATGTTATAATTACGAAGTTACACTTTTCAGATTTTTTCCTTTACCTGTACGGTGAAACCTTGCTTCTTGCCAAATTTTATGATTTTGTGGATCAACGGGAAGTACCCTCTAGTTTCTGATGAGTGACTTTCTTCTGAGTATCGAAATATCTGACATAAGTGATTGTATCTTTCGATTGCGTTGATTTAGAAGCATCAATTTTTTTACACCGCAAAGGAACCATAGATCTTAGTATGTGACATAAATTTCAACTCTATACGGCTACCCGTTCCTGAGAAAATGGGTTTTTAACAGTTGGACAGGCAGACAGACGGACGCACGGAATACGAAGTGATCCTACAAGGATTCTGTTTTTACCGATTGACCTACGGAACCCTAAAAATGACCTTTGCCTGGTGTACGTGCGTAATTGGCCCTTTTCTAGTCGTCTGCATGTTTCATTAACTGGAGGTATTCAGTCACAGATTCCCACTGCTTTGCGTTAGGTGAAGCATCTGATATGTACAATGTATTGATAAATTCACGATCTCTCAAACGAAAAGAGCGTCGGGGAAGGACATGAATTTATCTAGAGTCTCTGTTTCACACACAAATCTAATAATTTCGTCTGGGAAGTGTGGAACATTCTAAAATAAAGTTCTGTAGCCGGAATTACCGTGTCGTCTGCAGTAATATTCCAATCGACGTTCCAGGTATCTTCATTGCTGGTTGTCTTTAGTTCGGTGTTGCTGGGCTCGCGTTTATGAACGTACTCTTGAAACTACTAATTATCAATCACTGACGTAATTTTGCGTACTTCTTATGTTAACTGGGTTGCCAGTAACGTATCCAATAATAGAAGTACGTGCTTAACCTGTTGTCATTGCTTTTGTAACTGGATTTGCGACGGACATCGCGCAGTCGAGTGAATAGTTGTTCACCTTGTGGCGAGGTTAAAATTCTCGTTTCTCTTACCGGCCCAGACAACTGCGCACTGATTTTCCAATACCACTGAAATTCTACTTTACGATTTGTTTCCCGAAACGTTAAGGCGAAGAAATTCTAGCCGGCTGGAGTAGTCGAGCGGTTCTAGGCGCTTCAGTCTGGAACCGTGCCACCGCTACGGTCGCAGGTTTGAATCCTGCCTCGGGCATGGACGTGTGTTATGTCCTTAGGTTAGTTAGGTTTAAGTAGTTCTAAGTTCTAGGGGACTGATGACCTCAGCTGTTAAGTCCCATAGTGCTCGGAGCCATTTGAAGAAATTCTTCCCACGTTGTCGACTCTTATGTCGCGCAGTATACGGGTGAAATTTGACTAATCTACGGATGTATGTGGCATCTCTTTGCCATAAGATCAGTGTCACGTCCATTGTTATCGCCTACTTTTATTCGACTGAGTAATGGTCAGCGTTGACCGTAGGGGACAGTGTTGTAGCTTGATGCACTTTTCAGAATTTACCCTGTAGTCAGCCCTATAATAGAAGTTTTACGTGTTTTCTTAAACTATTTTTAAATGATGGCATTCGCTTTTTATATACTGCAGACTTTTTCCGAAATTCCAAAAATGACTCTGGAAAATTAAGTTTTTTTCCACATGTCAAAACGTGTTCCGAGGTACAATATGGTCATGTACCTAGGAAGGAATATCCGATTGAAACCTAAAAGCGTTGCTGTCGAGAAGATCTTGTGAGTACTGTATTAATAGTGTAAGTACATTATTACTCTGCTACACAGGAATAATCAGTAAATCAAATTAAATTAAGCAGAAGTATTATCAAAAACCAGTTACAAGTTAAATACATTTTGAAATAGAACCTATTGGAAACCAACGCAAACTTTTTTCAAGACAGGTAAGTGTTAAGAAGTTAAAGGAACTCAGTTCATTTGCTAGTGTTACGTGTTCCATGATAAGAGAACTTCTTTTGTTTCAAGGTAAAAGATGGTGCACGGCCGATGAAATATACCTTAATCTTCCACACGTTATATAAACAGTTTTTAAAGTTATATAGCGTTTTACTCACGAGGAGAACACAAGTGCCACAAGACAGTTTCCCAGAATCTTCGCAGGCCGCTGTGGCCGAGCGGTTCTAGGCGCTTCAGTCCGGAACCGCGCGACTGCTACGGTCGCAGGTTCGAATCCTGCCTCGGGCATGGATATGTGTGATGTCCTTAGGTTAATTGGATTTGAGTAGTTCTAAGTTCTAGGGTACTGATGAACTCAGATGTTAAGTGCTATAGTGTTCAGAGCCATTTGAACCATATTATGAACCAGAATCTTCGTTCAGTGAATGAAGGGTCAAAACAAGCGAACACACTTCTCGGTTTATCCATAGACATTCGACCGTTTCTGAGATAACGTCAGTCCAAGTTTCCGAGGTACAATATGTGCCTTTTAGCGCATTATAAGTTCGGCCGAAGCGTTGGCACAATGGTTAACGTAGCAGATTTGCACCCCACGTTCGAAACCCGACTATTATTTTTATTTTTGTTTTGTACGTCCATAGAAGTTTATTACAAGAATATTTTCCAACGGATGTTGAAATAACGTTGTCCTTATTCTTCTACTAATTGTCTGCCTGGCGAAAGAATTTAAAAAAACGGTAAAAGAACGAGAAAAATTATTTGAAACTATTTTCGGTGAAATTCCTGTAATGTGTCCGCCCCAATAGCTGAGTGGTCAGCGTGACGGATTGCCGTGCTGCGGGCCCGGGTTGGATTTCCAGCTGGGTCGGAGATTTTCTCCGTTCAGGGACTTGTGTTGTCTTCATCGCCATTTCATCCTCATCTGGCGCGCATCTCCCCCTAATGTGGCGTCGAATGTAATAAGACCTGCACAAAGGCGGCCGGACCTGCCCCGCAAGGGGCCTCCCGGCCAATGACGTCAAACGCTCATTTCCATTCTTTTCCTGTAATGTGTTTCGATTTATAATTGCAAGCGCTAATTTTCGGAAAAACGATTCTTTATGGTTGGCTGCGAAGTTATTGCCAATACGTCAATTCTTCACCAGTGTTAACGAAATGTATTTCCCAAGTGAGATTCATACGAAGATATGTCACTGTGGTAAACCTACCTTCCCGCGATGCTTCATAGAGTTCGCAATTTCTGTTTAGAATGTTCCTACGACCAATTTCATCCAAGGGAATGCACTAAATTTTCCTGAAGAATAAGCAGACGTATAAAATGTAAGAATTAATATAAGAATTGATATAAGTACGAAATAAGAGTATGGGAATTTAAAAAAGATTGTTTCACCTGAAAATACCATACACACTTATATAATAAACGTATGACACTTATTGTGAAACCTAGTTGTAATTTCACAGTTAATATAACGCTCTTTTGTCTCCCAATTTCATATGAAACGTTTGTGTGGTTAACCTCTACGAACGTAGGTACATAAATGAAATAACACAAAATTTTAAAAAAGATCAGGTTTGCAATACGGGGCACAAAAGTACGAAACTGTGACGTTAGCTTCTGTGCCACCGGTCCGGTTCAAATCCAGCCCCCCTCCCCCCCCCCCCCCCCCCTCCTCAGCTAAAAGACATACAAAGTGCCGCGGAAACCTTGACCGTCGTTTTCTAAGAAACAGTAGAGTATCTTCGAATAAGCCTAGAACACGTGTTCACTTATTTCAGCCCCTCGTCCTCTTAGCGATATTACTGGCAAATCGGATGATGGCACTTTTCGTATTTACCTCGTCGGCATAAAATTCTGTAACTGAAGAATTAACAATATATTCCAAATAGATTTAATATACAGGCCTGGTATAAAAGATTTTGTCAAAGTTTTATATTTTCCATGATGTTACAGATACAAGTATGATAAATGCAGAAACAGAACCGTAAACTCACCAAGTTTGCATTACGCCCACCAGTTGGCATTACGGTTTGCAGTGCCTTGACAAAATGGGTGCAAAACTAGGAAAAAGTTTTTATGTGTTGGTTTATGCGACGAAGCGATCTTCCAATGATCCCCAAAATATGAGAACGTGGGGCACTGAAAATCCCCGTGAAATTGTGGCGCGTGAACGAGATTCGCCGAAGGTTAATGTTTTCTGTGCAGCGTCACAGGCGAAGCTATATGGGGCGTTTTCCTTCTGTGAGAAAACTGTGACGGGGGCCTCTTACACGAACGTTGCAGCTGCGGTTGTTTTGCACAACTGACTGCTGATTCCGAGAATTTCATCTTCCATAAATGCGGGGTGTCCCTTTATTGGAGCATCGATTTTAGTCACTACCTAAGCCAAGAACTTCTGCATCGCTGGATGGGGTTACAGGTCGCCTGACCTAACTTAACTCCTTGTGACTGTTTTCACTCGTGATATATTAAGGACCGTCTTTGAGTTCCTCACTGCCATACGATTTACTCATAGAACGCATCAATACTGCTACAATGTCCGGCCCCGGTAGCTGAGTGGTCAGCGTGACGGAATGTCAATCCTAAGGTCCCGGGTTCGATTCCCGGCTGGGTCGGAGATTTTCTCCGCTCAGGGACTGGGTGTTGTGTTGTCCTCATCATCATCATCATCATTTCATCCCGTCAACACCGACGTTGGACTGTTCATGACTTGAAACATATTGCCTGTACGGACGAGTTGCGTTTCAAATTGTATCGACTGGATGGACGTGTACGGGTATGGCGACAACCTCATGAACACATGGACCCTGCATGTCAGCAGGGGACTATTCAAGCTGGTGGGGACTCTGCACTGGTGTGGGGCGTGTGCATCCATTCATGTCCATTGTGCGTTCCGACGGACTTGGGCAATTCCAGCAGGACAGCCCTGAAGGATTCATGGTGTCAGCTACCTGCAGCACTCCTTCAGACATTGGACTCCATGTCACGTGGTGTTGCAGCACTGCTGCGAGCTCTCCGGGGTCCTGCACGGTATTTAGCGTCTGTGTCAGTTTCTTCGGCTCTCCAGTGTAAAATGAGTTCATACTCAGGTAGAACCTAACGCCAAGGTGTCTTATAGATAAAATGTAATATAAATAAATAAATATTTATGCTATCTTTGCTGTAGAAAGTTCTTACCAAGTAAAACATATGGCTCCTTCTGGTCTCACAGCTTGAGAAAATTCATTCACATTTACAGGATGTTGCTACTTAAGCTACTTAGCTACTAGTAGAAGCCGACCTCGGGGAAGATCAGTTTGGATTCCGTAGAAATATAGGAACACGTGAGGCAATATTGACCCTACGACTTATCTTAGAAGCTAGATTAAGGAAAGGCAAACCTACATTTGTACAGAAACCAGATGGCAGTTATAAGACGCGAGAGACATGAAAGGGAAGCAGTGGTTGGGAAGGGAGTGAGACAGGGTTGTAGTCTGTCCCCGATGTTATTCAATCTGTATATTGAGCAAGCAGTGAAAGAAACAAAAGAAAAATTCGGAGTAGGTATTAAAATCCATGGAGAAGAAATAAAAACATTAAGGTTCGCAGATGACGTTGTAATTCTGTCAGAGACAGCAAAGGACTTGGAAGAGCAGTTGAACGGAATGGACGGTGTCTTGAAAGGAGGATATAAGATGAACATCAACAAAAGTAAAACGAGGATAATGGAATGCAGTCGAATAAAGTCGGGTGATACTGAGGGAATTAGATTAGGAAATAAGACACTTAAAGTAGTAAAGGAGCTTTGCTATTTGGGGAGCAAAATAACTGATGATGGTCGAAGTAGAGAGGATATAAAATGTTGACTGGCAATGGCAAGGAAAGCGTTTCTGAAGAAGAGAAATTTGTTAACGTCGAGTATAGATTTAAATGTCAGGAAGTCGTTTCTGAAAGTATTTGTATGGAGTGTAGCCATGTATGGAAGTGAAACATGGACGATAAATAGTTTGGACAAGAACAGAATAGAAGCTTTTGAAATGTGGTGCTACAGAAGAATGCTGAAGATTAGATGGGCAGATCACATAACTAATGAGGAGGTATTGAATGGGATTGGGGAGAAGAGAAATTTGTGGCACAACTTGACTAGTAGAAGAGATCGGTTGGTAGGACATGTTCTGAGGCATCAAGGGATCACCAATTAAGTATTGGAGGGCAGCGTGGTGGGTAAAAATCGTAGAGGGAGACCAAGAGATGAATACACTAAGCAGATTCAGAAGGATTTAGGTTGCAGTAGTTACTGGGAGATGAAGCAGCTTGCACAGGATAGAGTAGCATGGAGAGCTGTATCAAACCGGTCTCAGGTATGAAGACCACAACAACAACAGCTACGTAAGCTATCGGACGAACTTGACTACTGTTTGGACGTCTGTCGTGTGACCAGAGGGGCGCTCGTAGAACGATGGTAGAGTGCAAAATGCAAAGTTCGTGCGTTTGCGTTTCTATTCAGGCATCAGTCATATTTGTATACGTAATACTTCAGGAAAAAATACAGCTTTGAAAACGAATGAGTCGTTCATTGTAGCCCTATATTGTGCAGAACTTAAATGTTTAAAACACGACATATTGTCAAGTGCTGTGCAAAACACAACCTCATGTCTAACGACAACAAAAACTGTAGACAATGGCAGAAACGGCTTATCGCGGTCTCTAGTGAGCATTTCTTCATTTGATTCATTTGATCAATCTGAAATACCGACCAGAGAACATCGCGTGTTCCTAGCTACTCTATCCTCTTAATGCAACACTCTCCCCTTTTAATAACTCATTTTATACAAAGAAACCGCCGGCCGCGGTGGTCTAGCGGTTCTAGGCGCTCAGTCCGGAACCGCGGGACTGCTACGGTCGCAGGTTCGAGTCCTGCCTCGGGCATGGATGTGGGTGATGTCCTTAGGTTAGTTAGGTTTAAGTAGTTCTAAGTTCTAGGGGACTGATGACCAAAGATGTTAAGTCCCATAGTGCTCAGAGCCATTTGAACAAAGAAAACGGCTGTGTGTACGACCTCATCTGTTGTGATTTGCTGCCTGCGTTATTGTCGCAAAAATAATGCGCTCTTGCGCTCAGGTACGTCAATTCAATACACGATTTGCGTCGAAGTCCCCGTGTGTGGCATGGCGCTGGTTCGCAGCTGGGTAAGCGGATGAAACGAACTGTTCTTCCAGCCAGGGTCACAGCTTAGTCGTGTCTGCGCAAGTGAAAAACAGAGAAGTGAGAGTGAGATGCAAACCAGTTACTCCCTGGTACAGTTACGAGTGCAGTGCCGTGACGCATTGGTCGGACAAATGACGTTAGAAGTGGCCGTCAAGTTGCTATAAGAATAGAAAACGTCTTATATAAATTTTTCCCTTCGACGCTAATGAGATTTACTGGAAACCTCCGAACAAATGTTCTTTGAGGCGCATTCACTGTCATTATCATATGTTTTACCGATATACTTACTACTACTTCTCCTATTACTACAACTAATAATAATAAATATAATAGTTTTCTTGTGAATTTAAGCTTTATCTCGGCGTATATTGTGTCCGGGAAAATACATCAAAAACTGCCGGTATCCGATAGAAAACCCCGTTTCCATTTCCAATGTACGAATCTACATTATTAACGGCTAAAACGGTCACCGGTTCACAGTTGCAGGTTGCGTGTCTAATGTCTTCCAGAGGCAACAAAAATTTGATATTCAGTATTTTTTCGTATGCTTATTGATCTAATGTAAAAGTTCAAAATACTGTCCTAATCTACTCATTAACCTCTTCGTTCCCTCGGGTCGTAAATGTAGAACTCCGTTCGCCATTTTTGTACTCACAAGGGGAGGCCGCCAATTACGAAATTCAGATTTGATTCATACTGCGCATAATAAAAGCTCATGGCCAGAGGTGTAATGTGGCAAAGCACTAAGATGCACTTCTCAGCCGTTGTCGAGAAAATCGACAGTTAAAAGAAACCGTTGCAGTGGAATACACTCCACGATTAATAATTCTCTACAGCGTCGTGGCGCAGCGGTAAGCGCTCTAGTTCGTAATCCGAAGGTCGCCGGATCGAATCTCGCGCTATGCAACCTTTTTTTTAGTATTTGTTTTTTATAATTCAAATATATATATATATATTTCCCGGCAATCAGTTGCAACACTTATGCATATAATAAGTTGTTGAAAGTCGTTTGTCGTGGAAAAACTGGCGACTTCGAACATCATTATGTTTTCCGCAAACAAAGTTGTATTTCACAAATGTTATTAATTGTCTTCATAATGTTAACCACGCATAGTTAACGGAAGACGTAGAAACGATATTCCGAAACGAATACGTAGAGCGTAAGTCAAACGTTCGAATTAGAATAGAGACCCCACGAACACAAATTTGCTGTGGCAGGTATGAAATATAAACTCCGTTACTCGCTCGTTACACTTGAATGACAGATGTTGAATGGGCCGAAACGAGCCGCCGCATAACAGCGTAGTTGCCTGCTAACTTCGAAAGAAGGTAGATGCGGTCCCTAGCGCAACTTATAACATTGTCGAAAATCAGTGCGGACGGGAGAGCTTTGGTACACCTTGTTAAAAAAAAAACTGAAAAATTGAGGCGGTACAATTGGAGAGCGATCCGCCTTCACCAACATGCATAAGCAATTCATCATTAATAGTGTATGTATATATATATATATATATATATATATATATATATATATATATTTGAATTACAAAAAACTAGTAATAAAAAAATTTGCATGGCGCGAGATTCGATCCGGCGACCTTTGGATTACGAACCCGAGCGCTTACCGCTGCCCCACGACGCTGTAGAAAATTACTAATCATCACCCGAACGGTTCCTAAAAGGCTGAGAAGTGCATCTTGGTGCTTTGCCACATTACACCTCTGGTCATGAGCTTTTATTATGCGCAGTATGAATCGAATCTGAATTTCACAATTGGCGGCCTCCCCTTGTCAGTAAACAGACGTATTTTTCCCCCCCGCAAGCGTGAACCTACTAGTTCTTAGTTTTAACACCAGGGCGCAGCACCTTGAAAGGTACGATCAACGAGTTAAAATTTCACGATTCGTCTGCTACTTTACAACTCATCGTGTGCAGATAATGATTACTTCTAAAAATCCAAAAGGTGTGTAAATAATTATTTTGTCTAAATGTTAGACTGAGGATCTGTGTTTTTTACTAACGTTCGATAACTGTTCTAGATGATGATAATTAGTTCAGATTTGTATAAATTTTGTGCTTTATTATGAAATAATCCATTTTCTGAAAGGCCTTGTATGTGGACACCAGGTCATAATTCATATCTACTAATCTCAGTTTGGTCATCGACAATGGAATACTGAAATATTTCTACACTCTATAGCAATGCGTGAAACATTAACTAATGAAGCAATTAAGCTCTTTTTAATGGCAGGAATACGTCGGTTATCTGATTGGGAAGATGAGGAATTCTCGTTTGTGTCTGAAGACTGCCCTGCTGAGGTTGATGAAACTGACTGTTAAACAATAAGAACGATAACATGGCGTGCTCTTAGCTGGGCGCAGCGTACGTCATTGTACAGTGAATTTCTCTTACGGCAAAGATGTAGACGATGTAGAAAATGTAAATAAAAGTCAAGCAGAGCTGTGTAGCATCGTAACCAATTTCAGAAATCAGATTTCAAAATGTCGACCAACTACCAAAATTTCTTGTCGCAAGGAATGCCTCAGAGTGCGGTAAACATGGCTGGAATTCCAAGATAAGAGATATGTGCCTCAAATGTGGAATGTATTTATGTATTGTGAAAAATAATTGTTTTGAATCTTATTAGAAAACCTACGGTAAAGATTTATTTACAAACTTATTACTTGCGAGAAATTATATATATATCCATTGATCGTGACCGGGCCAAATATCTCACGAATAAGCGTCAAACGAAAAACTACAAAGAACGAAACTTGTCTAGCTTGAAGGGGGAAACCAGATGACGCTGTGGTTGGCCCGCTAGATGGCGCTGCCATAGGTCAAACGGATATCAACTGCGCTTTTTTAAAATAGAAACCCACATTTTTTATTACATACGCGTTTAGTATGTAAAGAAATATGAATGTTTATCAGCAATAGACTACCTAATTGTTTTTCTTATCATAAATTAGTTTTAACAGTAAGCCAAAGTACATCTCCGTGGTGACATTTTGTGTGCCGTAGAGCTTGCTATACTTGTGTTGTCAAATAATATCAGGTATCACATAGTTTATGATCTCGGCTGTACGTCGTCACGTGACCAAGCTTTGCTGCTGCAAAGGCCGTGGGTCCACTCCTTACAGGCGAGGTCACATGAGGAACCGGTTACGGTGTTTATGCCCGAGAAAGAGAAGAATTCTATCTGGTAACAACTGCAGTGACATCAGCGTAGGTCTTGACAAAATATCAGCATCGTGCAAACACTTGCAATTACTATGTATTGAAATCCAAAATTATGCGCTTCACGAAATGTAATGGCGTGGCATCACCTGCCTATTGCGGTTGGAAAAAAAGTGGAATTTGTTGTGGGACGTAGTGGAACATTCAACCCTATAGTTTCATGAAGTTCCGATAGGTGGCAGCGCTATACGTAGCTTACAAAATGGCGTCTGTAACGGAGGTGCGTTCAAACCAGAGAGCTGTCATTGAGTTTCTTTTGGCAGCAAAACAGAGCATCGCAGATATTGAAGGGCGCGTGCAGAACGTCTATGGAGACGTGGCAGTGAGCAAAAGAGCGGTTAGTCGCCGGGCGAGGCGTCTGTCATCATCGCAACCAGGACACGCAAACCTCCCGGACCTCTCGTGTGCTGGTCGACCGCACACAACTGTGACTCCTGCGATGTTGGAGCGTGTGGACACTCTCATTCGATATGATCGATCGATCACAGTCAAGCACCTCTCTGCTCAACTGGACGTTTCTGTTGGTAGTGCTGACACACTTGTCCACCAGTCAGGATATTCAAAGGTGTCCCCCCCGCTAGGTTCCTCGTCACCTAACATAAAGAGCAACGGACAGTTTGTGAGGAATTGCTTGCGCGTTACGAGGCCGATCGTGACAATTTTTTGTCGAGCATGGGTTCATCTCTTCGAAACGGAAACAAAACGGCAATCTATGGAGTGGCGCCACATCAATTCTCATCCGAAGAAAAAGCTCAAAGCGCACCCCAAGCCGGTAAAGTCATGGAACTGTGAATGGGGTTTTCAGTTTGATGGCCTCCCTCATGATGGAACGACCAACTCCGAAGTGTACTGTGTTCCCCTCAGGAAACTGAAGAAACGATTTCCGCATGTCGTCGCCACATAAACGCAAACGAACTTCTCCTTCCACATTGCAAAGCAAACCCGCACACAGGTTTACGCACCCGAGACCAGCTCACAAAATTTCATTGGACTGTTCTTCCTCATCCACCCTACAGCCCGACTTCCATCTTTTTGGCCCAATGAAGGATCCAGGCCATGGATGATGTGGAAGTTATTGATGTAACACGACTTTGGCCCCGACGTCGACCATGAGAGTGATACCATGCAGGCAGACAGGTCTCCCTAGTAAGGTGGCGTAATGTCGTCGCATTGATGGCCGATTATGATTAAAAATAGTATTTTGTAGCCAAAGGAATGGAAAATACTATAGTGTGTCGGAATCCTGATAAAAACTTACCTGCTTTCAGAAAAAATGTTATTACTTACCGAGCGACCCTCGCAAATAAATAAAACCACTTTCCTCAACATGGATTCCACCTCAGTGACTTATTCATCCTTTAGCGTCCTCTCCCACTTCCTCTGTCGTCAGTGTCATTCATTTCTCCTTCACATGGTCAGCTGTTTTCCACTCGATTTTTTCATACTGTTATTACGAGGTAACACCGAGCGCAACGTGCAACTGCAGCTCTTCCTGACTGCAGGTTTGCACATGCAATCATGCAGCAACAAGCTACAAACTGACCATCTGACCGACGCGACAGAAATAACGAGAGTTACGCACTACTCGTCGCACGGCCGGTAGGACGCATTCTAACTAGCGGGCAGTTTTATGCCGGGTAAATTCATGGAGAAAACATAAAAATGCAGCGAATAAAGCAGACATGAGGTTGGCAAGAAGTTAAAGTTAGTAAAGCAGTAATTGGTATAGGAGAAATGGAAAATTGTAGACGCAAATATGGCTAGGGGAAAGATGTATGTTACATGAAGGAAAATTAAAGACACCTTTAGAGAAGAGAGAAACAGCTGTACAAATATCAAGAGAGCGGATGGTAAACGAGTAGCCTAGCATCCATGTAACGGAAGGCCGAAAGATGGGAGGAACACAAAACAAAAAAGATTGAAAACAATGTTATGGGAAGGCAAGAGGTAGTAGAGAAAGATGTAATGGGAGATGTGATACCCCAACAAGAACTCGGCAAAGCACTGAAAGACCTATGTTGGCAGAAGCCTCTGAAGTAGAAGACTCAGAAATATTTAGATCCTTCGAAGAACCAGACATGAAAAACGTGTTCCACGATATATTTGGGATCCACGAAAATACCTTGGAACTGAGAAAGAACGTAATAATCCTAATCCCAAATAAGACTTTTGGTGACAGATGTCTATATTACAGATCCATCAGCATAATAAGAAACGATTTCAAAATGCTAACACGAATTATTTACGGAAGGATACAAATTCTAGTAGAAGCCGAACTCAGTGAAGATTAGTTTGGATTCCGGAAAAATCTGTTCTTTGCAGGTAGACTGAAGAAAGTTAAATCTAAGTTTATAGAAGTTGTTGATTTGCAGGAAGCTTTTGACAATGGTAGACTAGAATACGCTTTTTGAAGTTCTGAAGATAACATGGTAAAGAAAGGAGCGAAAGATTACTTAGAACTTACACAAAATCCAGACTGCATTTCCGAGAGTCGAAGTATGCGAAAAGGAAGCGGCACTTTTGAAGGGTCGTAGCCAGCCCGTGATGTTATTCAGTCTGTACATTGGGCAGGTTATGAAAGAAACCATAGAGAAATTTTGGGATAGAATTAAAGTGCAGGCAGAAGAAATAAAAACTTGGAGGTTTTCTGATGACAATATAATTCAGAGACGACAGAGGATTTGGAAGATCAGTCGAACAGAATACATAGTGTCTTGAAACCAGATTAAATTAACAATTCGAATAAAAGTTAAACAAGGAAAATAGAGTCTAGTAAATTGAGTCGGGTGGTGTTGAGGGAATGAGATTACAAAATGAGACATAAAAAATAGCAGATGAGATTTGCTTTATGGGTAGCAAAACAACTGACGATGACCGAAGTGTAGATGCTATCAGATTCTGTAGACTTGGAGTAGCAAGAAAAATGTTTCCGAAAAGGAGAAACATTTGAACATCGTATATAATTTTAAGTTATAGAAAGTCTTTTCTGAAAGGATGTGTCTATAGTGTAACCTTTTATGGAAGTGACAATAAACTGTTCAGACAAGAAGAGATCAGTAGATTTTGACACACCGAATAATACCGAAAATTAAATGGGTGTGTAGAATAAATGACGAAGAGGTACTGAATGGAACTGGAGAGAAAAGAACTTTAGAGCGCAGCTTGACTAAACGGAGGGATCAGTTGATAGATCACGTCCTGTGGTGTCAAGGAATCAAGAATTTCGCAATGGAGTGATTGTTGCTGTTGTGGTCTTCAGTCAAGAGACTGGTTTGATGCAGCTCTCCATGCTACTCTATCCTGTGCAACTTCATCTCCAAGTACCTACTGCAACGTATATCTTTCTGAATCTGTTTAGTGTATTATTATCTTGGTCTCCCTTTACGATTTTTACCGTCCACGCTGACCTCCAACACTAAATTGGTGATCCCTTGATGCCTCAGAATATGCCTTACCAACCGATCCATTCATCTAGTCAAGTTGTGCCACAAATTTCTCTTCTCTCCAATTCTATTGAATACATCCCCATTAGTTATGTGATCTACCCTATAATCTTCAGCATTCTTCTGTACCACCATATTTTGAACGTTTCCATTCTCTTCTTGTCCAAACAATTCATCGTCCATGTTTCACTTCCATACATGGCTACATTCCATAAAAAAACTTTCAGAAACGACTTCCTGACACTTAAATCTATACTCGATGTCAACAAATTTCTCTTCTTCAGAAACGCTTTCCTTGCCATTGCCAGTCTACATTTTATATCCTCTCTGCTTCGACCATCATCATTTATTTTGCTCCCCAAATAGCAAAACTCATTTACTACTTCAAGCGTCTCATTTCCTAATCTAATTCCCGCAGCATCACCCGATTTAATTCGACTACGTTCCATTATCCTCGTTTTGCTTTTGTTGATGTTCATATTATATCCTCCTTGCAAGACACTGTTAATTCCGTTCAGCTGCTCTTCCAGGTCCTTTGCTGTCTCTGACAGAATTACGATATCATCGGCGAACCTCAAAGTTTTTATTTCTTTTACATGGATTTTAATTCCTACTCTGAATTTTTCTTTTGTTTCCTTTACTGCTTGCTCAATATACAGATTGAATAACTTCGGAGATAGGCTACAACTGTGTCTCACTTCCTTTCCAACCACTGCTTCAATTTCATGCCCCTGGCCTCTTTATAACTGCCATCTGGTTTCTGTACAAATTGTAAATAGTCTTGCGCTCTCTGTATTTTACCTCTGCCACCTTCAGAATTTGAAAGAGAGTATTCCAGTCAACACTGTCAAAAGCTTTCTCTAAGTCTACAGATGCTAGAAACGTAGGTTTGCCTTTCCTTAATCTTTCTTCTAAGATGAGTCGTATGGTCAGTATTGCCTCACGTGTTCCAACATTTCTACGGAATCTAAACTGATCTTCCCCGAGGTCGGCTTCTACCAGTTTTTCCATTCGTCTGTAAAGAATTCGCGTTAGTATTTTGCAGCTGTGACTTATTAAACTGATAGTTCGGTAATTTTCACATCTGTCAACACCTGCTTTCTTTGGGATTGGAATTATTATATTCTTCTTGAAGTCTGAGGGTATTTTGCATGCCTCATACACCTTGCTCACCAGATGGTAGAGTTTTGTCAGGACTGGCTCTCCCAAGACCATCGGTAGTTCTAATGGAATGTTGTGTACTCCCGGGGCCTTTTTTTCGACTTAGGTCTTTCAGTGCTCTATCAAACTCTTCACGCAGTATCATATTTCCCATTTCATCTTCATCTACATCCTCTTCCATCTCCAAAATATTGCCCTCAAGTACATCGCCCTTGTATAGACCCTCTGTATACTCCTTCCACCTTTCTGCTTCCCTGCTTTGCTTAGAACTGGGTTTCCATCTGAGCTCTTGATATTCATGCAAGTGGTTCTCTTTTCTCCAAGGTTCTTTAATTTTCCTGTAGGCGGTATCTATCTCACCCCTAGTGAGATAAGCCTCTACATCCTTACATTTGTCCTCTAGCCATGCCTGCTTAGCCATTTCGCACTTCCTGTAGATCTCATTTTTGAGACATTTGTATTCCTTTTTGCCTGCTTCATTTACTGCTTATGTCTGTAGTGTAACCTTTTATGGAAGTGACAATAAACTGTTCAGACAAGAAGAGATCAGAAGTTTTTGACTTATGGTGCTACAGTAGAATACTGAAGATTAAATGGGTGTTTAGAATAATTGATGAAGAGGTACTGAAGGAACTGGAGAGAAAATAAGTTCAGAACACAACTTGACTAAACGAAGGGATCAATTGATAGATCACGTCCTGTGACGTCAAGGAGTCGTGAATTTCGTAATGGAGGGAAGGTGGAGATAAAAGTTGTAGATCAAAATTTCAATATAGTAAGCAGCCTTTTTTAGGCTTGTGGGTTTGATAAATTTTTAGACAGCATAGTTGCGTGGAGATTAGAGCGCTTATTTTACTTATAATCAGTTATTCAAAATGACAGTCACAATGGCATTATTTTGCCGCCAACCGGTTTCAACGCTCGATGGGGGTCATCTTCAGGGCAATTTACACCACTTGATCGCTCGCTGGAGTCGTTACCCTACCTGTGCACGGTTGGTAACTATGTTGGTTGTGGGTTTCAGTACAGTGAAGCTATGAAGAGGCTGAAGACGACAGACTAGCTTGCTGAGTTGCATCCCATCATCTCCGGACTTAAGGGCACGACAACAAATTTACCATCTGCTAGCATATCAGCCCTATCAAACCGTCAGTTGTGTTTCGAATGTGCCTCTTGTTCTTAGAGTTCGCCTGAGGACAGGCCTGTAAGCACTGAGTGCTAAGATTTTGCCACAGTCCAGAGTACCTGGAGTCGACGTAGCGTCGTTGCGCGCTCACAGCCTTGAGATCTGCAAACGTGCGGCACGTGGCTGCGAGCCACTGACTGATATTGCATCACAGACTGCAGGACTTCTGGACTGGACTCGCAGTGCAGCGCGTCTGCGACGAAGGCAGACAGCGCTCCAGCTGTGCGAACCTGAACTTCCACCCCAGCTTTGAATATCGTCTGTTACACACAGACGGACGAATCACAATGGATCTTTCGCAGGGCTGTTCCATTACTTTCGTGTTTCCCGGTTACCGTTAAGTAATGTCAAACGGCGCGTCATCTGATAAACTATCAGCCTGGTGCTGAGATTGCAAATTAGCTCCTAATGTAGGGAAATACATATAGTACACCTCACGAAACGTGAAAGCTTTGTTTCCATTGACTATTGCAATAACCCCCTGTCCACCAATTTTAATTCAAAGAAGTTAATTACAGTTATTTAATTGTTGTTTAAGGCAGAAGTAACAATACGAAAAAATACACTACTGGGCATTAAAATTGCTACACCAAGAAGAAATGCAGATGTTAAACGGGTATTCATTGAACAAATATATTATACTAGAACTGATATAAGATTATATTTTCACGCAATTTGGGTGCATAGATCCTGAGAAATCAGTACCCAGAACAACCACCTCTGGCCATAATAACGGCCTTGATACGCCTGGGCATTGAATCAAACAGAGCTTGGATGGCGTGTACAGGTACAGCTACTCATGCAGCTTCAATACGATACCACAGTTCATCAAGAGTAGTGACTCGCGTATTGTGACGAGCCAGTTGCTCGGCCACCATTGAGCAGACGTTTTCAATTGGTGAGAGATCTGGAGAATGTGCTGGCCAGGGCAGCAGTCGAACATTTTCTGTATCCAGAAAGGCCCGTACAGGACATGCAACATGCGGTCGTGCGTTATCCTCCTGAAATGTAGGGTTTCGCAGGGATAGAATGAAGGGTAGAGCAACGGGTCGTAACATATCTGAAATGTAACGTCCACTGTTCAAAGTGCCGTCAATGCGAACAAGAGGTGACGGAGACGTGTAACCAATGGCACCCCATACCATCACGCCGGGTGATACGCCAGTATGACGATGGCGAATACACGCTACCGATGTGCCTTCACCGCGATGTCGCCAAACACGGTTGCGACCATCGTGATCCTGTAAGCAGAACCTGGATTCATCCGAAAAAATGACGTTTTGCCATTCGTGCACCCAGGTTCGTCGTTGAGTACACAATCGCACGCTCTCCTGTCTGTGTTGCAACGTCAAGGGTAACCGCAGCCATGGTCTCCGAGCTGATAGTTCATGCTGCTGCAAACGTCGTCGAACTGTTCGTGCAGATGGTTGTCGTCTGGCAAGCGTCCCCATCTGTTGACTCAGAGATCAGACGTGGCTGCACGATCCGTTACAGCCATTTAGATAAGATGCCTGTCATCTCGACTGCTAGTGATGCGACGCCGTTGGGATCCAGCACGTCGTTCCGTATTACCCTCCTGAACCCACCGATTCCATATTCTGCTAACAGTCATTGGATCTCGACCAACGCGAGCAGCAACGTCGCGATACGATAAACCGCAATCGCGATAGGCTCCAGTCCGACCTTTATCAATGTCGGAAACGTGATGGTACGTATTTCTCCTCCTTACACGAGGCATCACAAAACCGTTTCACCAGTCAACCGCGGTCAACTGCTGTTTGTGTATGAGAAATCGGTTGGAAACTTTCCTAATGTTAGCACGTTGTAGGTGTCGCCACCGGCGCCAACCTTATGTGAATGCTCTGAAAAGCTAATCATTTACATATCACAACATCTTTTTCTTGTCGGTTAAATTTCGCGTCTGTAGCACGTCATCTTCATGGTGTAGCAATTTTAATCGCCAGTAGTGTATTTCCAGCCCTTTAGTTTACTGAGGTGGTTGGGGGTGGGGGGGTGTTGTGTTTGGGGTAGGACATACAGGATTATTCATAAATACTTGCATTGTTGGAGAATACGAAGCAGGCCGTTGTGGTCGAGCGGTTCTATGTGCTTTAGTCACTGTGCGGCTGGTCCCGGTGGAGGTTCGAGTCCTCCCTCGGGCAGGGGTGTGTGTGTGTGTGTGTGTGTGTGTGTTTGTCTTTAGGATAATTTACGTTAAGTAGTGTTAAGCGTAGGGACTGATGACCTTAGCAGATAAGTCCCATAAGATTTCGTGCAAATTTGAACACATTTTGCCTCAGTCCGGATGCACGCGGCTGCTACGGTCGCAGGTTCAAATCCTGCTTCGGGCATGGATGTGTGTGATGTCCTTAGGTTAGTTAGGTTTAAGTAGTTCTAAGTTCGAGGGGCCTGATGACTTCAGATGTTAAGACGCATAGTGCTTAGACCCATTTGAACCATTTTCAGAAGATGACTACGCAAAAACATACTCAAAACAGAAACATATCACAGGACAGAGCATCTCACCAAGTGTGTAACTTACTCTACAATGGATTGGCATGGGCTTAGTTTGTGATGTGGTCAATTCGTGGTTGCAAGTCGCTGCCACAATGTGTCCGTGAAGGCATCTCGCATTGCGGCTCTGCTAATTGGGTTGCCTATCTGCTGGTGCGAACTAATTCGATGTGGCAACACGCAGACGAGGGTTAACAATGAAACTTGAGGACAGCACAACTACAGGTGCAATCTGTAATTATAAAAGCTCTGCTAACCATCAGTAGGTTTTACCTGTGGGACATCGATACATAGCAATAACAGGCAGCAAATTGCAACTGATTATCAGAGAAGCTATCACGGGCCACATACCTCCCGGTGGTAATCAAAGGATTAATAAATCACAACAAAATGGTTCAAATGGCTCTGAGCACTATGGGACTTAACTGCTGTGGTCATCAGTCCACTAGAACTTAGGACTACTGAAACCTAACTAACCTAAGTACATCACACACATCCATGTGCGAGGCAGATTTCGAACCTGCGACCGTAGCGGTCACGCGGTTCCAGGCTGTAGCGCCTAGAACCGCACGGCCACTCCAGCCGGCTAAATCACAACAATAAACTGTCACGTCATACAAGTATTTGGCGGTAACAACGTGTTGAATTATGAAAAGTAGCGTCATAGGTACAGTTGTGGATGAAAGCAAATGACAGACCACTAATCATTAGCACAGTACTGGGGAACACAAGTTTGTCTTCAGAAGAGTGTTTGGGTCATGCTTGAATAATTTTCAGTTGTTTGGGACTGACACAATACTCTGGTGCGAGTTTCTGACACAGACAAGACGGGTTGCTAACGCGATTACTGAGGTCTGAAGATGATCCACAGAGCTCGAAACATATGACGTAATACTGAAAAATGTGCAACTCAGACTGAAGAATAAATGATAATTGCGTTAAATATCAGTACAGTTATTGATTCTCTAGGGACGAATGTTTCGGCTATAATGTTCATCTTTTTGGACAGTAATTCAAAATCGCAAATTTCATGATTTATAGAAGTTAACAAAAATCTTGAATAGTTGGAAATAGCAGGTAGAAAACAGTCATGAATTCAGAGAAAACGTACAAAAAGTGAAGGGTTTTAAGAAGAAAACACAACAGAAGAGAGGAGGAACATGGACAGAAGAAAGAAGATAACAACAGAGAGCAAGAATTAACAAGTATTGGGAAGCCAAAAAAAGAAAAAAAGGAAAAGAACATGGTATCACGAAGAAGTTGTTTCACATACCCGCGAATTAGTCAAATAATGATACTAATAATCATAATGGTAATGGTGCAATTAGACAAAGGTCCTCATAAACTCATGTAAATATTCACTGCAGACCAGTTCAGGCGCAACACATAATTTAATATCGCATTTGGTTAAATGGGCTTTACCTGAAACCAGTAAAAGAAGTGAAGAGGATTTGGCTGCTTCTATCTAAAGAATTCATCCAGTGTTCGGTGCAAACGGATCAGGATTAGTGGTAGCGTTCTACACTTGTACCGTGAAATGCTACGACATACGGCGAGGTACCACTTTTTATAAGGACGAGACTACACGTTGTCAAGTGGCCACACCTCGTTCGTGTTACGGGCAGGAATACAGTTTGTTCGTCGAGTATTAAAAGGCAGTGCCAGCTGACGAACCGGTCAGTATGTTTACATTCGGGAAAGAAAAGGATGAAGTCACCGGCCGTCTGGTAAGTGCAGTACAAGCGCGTACTGAACGTAAAGTCTGAATGAACTTCTTCCTACTGCATTAATTGCTGTCGTCTCGGTGGTTAATACTAGCTCTTGATCTTTGTGAGCAGGCTTTCTGGGGATAGTTAACGTCTAGCTTCAAGACACTGCCAATTTAGGGTTTTCAACATTTCCGTGACCCATTTCGGCAAGTCAGACAAATCTGTGACCATTGATATTGGCCTGCTGCTACGGTCGCAGGCTCGAATCGTGCCTCGGGCATGGATGTGTGTGACATCCTTAGGTTAGGTTTAAGTACAGAGTGATCAAAAAGTCAGTATAAATTTGAAAACTTAATAAACCACGGAATAATGTAGATAGAGAGGTAAAAATTGACACACATGCTTGGAATGACATGGGGTTTTATTAGAACAAAAAAGTTCACAAGATGTCCGACAGATGGCGCTGGATAGCAAAACTGCTACCGTGACGGGTGGGAGGTACGCCGATATGTTACAGAATCGCATCATCCCCAGACTGTCTAATAAACACCTGCTGGCTCCACCCCATATTGCTAGACGCGTGAAAGATCTCTTGCGCGCGTTGTTTGGTGATGATCGTGTGCTCAGCCGCCACTTTCGTCATGCTTGGCCTCCGAGGTCCCCAGACCTCAGTTCGTGCGATTATTGGCTTTGGGTTTACCTGAAGTCGCAAGTGTATCGTGATCGACCGACATCTCTACGGATGCTGAAAGATAACGTCCGACGCCAATGCCTCACTATAACTCTGGACATGCTTTACAGTGCTGTTCATAATATTATTCCTCGACTACAGCTATTGTTGACGAATGTAGGTGCACATGTTGAGCATTTCCTGTAAGGAACATCATCGTTGCTTTGTCTTTGTTATGCAAATTATTGCTATTCTGATCAGATGAAGCGCCATCTGTCGGACATTTTTTGAACGTTTGTACTTTTTTTTGTTCTAATAAAACCCCATGTCATTCCAAGCATGTGTGTCAATTTGTACCTCTGTATCTACATTATTCCGTGATTTATTCAGTTTTCAAATTTATACCGACTTTTTGATCACCCGGTAGTTCTAAGTCTAGGGGACTGATGACCCGAAATGTTGTCCCATAGTGCTTGGAGCCATTTGAGCCATTTTTTATGACCTCAGCAGTTTGGTCTCTTAGGAACTCACACACATTTTGTCACTTTAATTTACATTTAAGGTCAACTTTCAGTACCAAACATCGTCCGTCTGAGATTGGTCCATACTTGATTTTGTCCCCCGCATAACGAAGCGCCGTATGGTGATCTTGTTGTTTCGTGTTTGTATTTGTGTTTTCCGGAGAGAGCTGACTTGATTTCATGGGCCCCATAAACACTTGTCTGAATACAGAGGCTCGATGACTTACTTCGGCGCCGAGAGGGCTCTACTGCCGTGATTGAGATCGTATCTGAACTGTAAGCGTAGAGAGTGGGTGCCTGGTGATAGTATGCTGATTTGCTTCTCCTGATCCAAGAATGATTAGCCGAGGCTTTGCGTGCTTTTTCAGGTGGGCGAGCCCGATCCTGCGGAGAAGGCCAAACCTGGGAAACGGCTGTACCCCAACTGCGACACGTCAGTGTGGCTGAGGTCCTGCACGCACGAGGTCGAGCAGCCCCTGGAAGGCACCGTCACAGGTGAGCGGACGCACCACGCTACTGCCCTTACCCATTCACTGAACTAACTTCCGTTTACTAAAAAAAAATTCAGAATGAAGTTGCAGAATTTGTTTTACAATACTCTGAAAGTACATACACTACCGGAAAAAAATTAGTACACCTGGAAAGACGACGTTGATTTGATCCGATGACGCAATTTGCGCCGGCCGCTGTGACTGAGCGGTTGCAGGCGCTTCAGTCCGGAATCGCGCTGTTGTTACGGTCGCAGGTTCGAATCCTGCCTTGGGAATGGGTGTGTGTTCTAGTATGATAAAAAAATTATAGGTTATTATTATTAAATATATCTCAATTCTTTCAATTTAAATCTGTATTTCATACTAGAATGCCGTGTTCCCAGTTTGGCACAGCTTTGCCACAGGACACACGAAAGCGGTCGAAGACGTCCGTGCCCGCATCACGTGGTCGTGCGGTAGCGTTCTCGCTTCCCACGCCCGGGTTCCCGGGTTCGATTCCCGGCGGGGTCAGGGATTTTCTCTGCCTCGTGATGGCTGGGTGTTGTGTGATGTCCTTAGGTTAGTTAGGTTTAAGTAGTTCTAAGTTCTAGGGGACTGATGACCACAGATGTTAAGTCCCATAGTGCTCAGAGCCATTTTGAAGACGTCCGTCTTCTGGTCGGCTCCTGATCGTTGTCAGGAGGAGGCTAGTTTTTGATCACGCAAAGACTTCTATTATTTGGAAAAGAACAACCCGGATTTCTTTACGTAATCAGTATGAATTTTATAATTACCTAAGGGACCTTAACAATGAATAATAAAAAAAAATTGCATTTGCAAATGAAATCATTAATAAATGGGGCAGCTATGAGTTGTATAGAAGACAAGGAGCGGCCTTCTGTACATGACCAGGATGCCGCAGTATTCTCTGCTGTAGTAAAGGCTGTTTCACATTTATAAAAATAATATGGCGTGGAAGTAAAAAAAGTATAAAGGAAAAGAACAGAATAAGAAGTCTGGTAAACACTAAATATATTCAAACAATTCTCACTAGCAAATTAGGGCTTATTTATAAACAATATAACTTACATAAGTACTTTTTTTAACAGTATGGTGGGATCAGGTTTCAGCCTGTCCTGTGCTGTCTCCTTGGTTCACGTTTTTGTCACAAATTACAGTCATTACTTTTCTCCTTTCGTTAAAGACAATTCTTGCACTGTTCAACACCTCCGATAACAATAACTTGCTGATTTACAGTTTCGAACATGAATTACTTTGATTTTATTAATTGTGTTGTCTGCACGCTGGCAAAACCGCTCACTTTTCTAGCTTAAAGTCGACCTTCTTTACGTTTTCACATTACAAGCAGCAGTACATTAAAATCTGAAGATCTACAAAAGTTTTTTTTTTTTATTATTTAGATCGAAGCGGAACGACAGTTCAGCTTCTGTTAAAATGTTTCTTTGACTGCGCAATCGATGTATTAGCGTCCGCGCTAGACGCGCATCTTTACAGTTATGTAAATTATACAAAACAAATGTCTTTCAAAGAATATGTCTCATCTTATAAGTTGATCATTTAATATACAGATAGGTGAATGCCTTTCCAAGGGTACTCAAAACTTTCATAGGACGGAAATACCAATAATATTACAGTGTGATGTCCTTTTGTTAGTTAGGTTTAAATAGTTCTTAGGGGACTGATGACCTCAAGTCCCAGGGGATGGGACGGATTAAGGATTTGTATGTGTGGAGGATGGTAGAGGGGTGCAACCCCCATGTCCGGCCAGAGAGGAGTTTGAGGAGTCGGAGGCGGTTGTGGGCTTTGGATTCGATGGAGCGGAGATGAGGGATCCTGGTGAGGTTACGGTCAATGGTGAGACCGAGGTAGGTGAGGTGGGGGTGAGGCGGACAGGACGGGCGCAGACAGTAAGGGAGAAATCCAGGAGCCGGAAGGAGCGAGTGGTACGACCTACGATGATTGCCTGGGTCTTGGAAGGATTGATTTTCAAGAGCCACTGGTTGCACCATTCAGCAAAAAGGTCAAGGTGATTCTGGAGAAGGCGTTGGGACCGTTGGAGGGTAGGAGCGAGGGTGAGGAATGCCGATGTGCGGCCGAGCGCCGGCCTTTAAAGCACTTCGGCGGATGAGTATCTCGGAACTATTTTCGATCACGTTGTTTGACGTGTGAAACTAGTTCCGGGATCTGCAGCGACCTCTTCCTTATGTTTATGTGGGCCGGTAGTCGCCCCTGGTGGCCGCTGGTGTCTGCTCTGTTGTTGTTGTTGTTGTTGTTGTGGCCGTTCATCAATATTGCCTGTCGGTTGTGTAGTGCTTCGGTGTGCCTGCGAATCGGGCAACCCGCGGCTGCAGGTTGTCAATTTGGTTGCTGATACTCTAGGCGCCATGATGTCTAGTAGAGAAGGCCACAGCAATGGTAAAGGTTTCAATGTCGTCCACCAACAGATAATGTGGTGGCGTAGCTACCAGAGCGCCATCCATGTCTATCCTCTAATAGGGAACGATCACAGGCAGAAAGCTCAACGTTGAGGAAACATGTGAAGCAAGTAGGCAACCATGCCGCAGAGAGGTATTTATGCTTCCTACAGCCAACTGAGCGAGTTTGAAAGGGGGCAAATTGTAGCCTTCCGAGTGGCGGGATAGTCCTTTCGGGAAACTGCCACACAATTTGGACGGGCTGCGTCAGTTGTGCAATGGTGCTGGCACCAGCGGTCACGTGAACAGTCTCACTCCTGTAGACGAGGTTCTGGACTCCCAAACTGCACAGACGCCCACCAGGATCGTCGCATTGTACAGGTGTTGCGAACCGGGTATTAGCAGTGGGACTACAGGCGCCCCCCCCCCCCCCCCCCCCCCCCCCACACACACACACACACACACACACACACACACACACACACACACACACACACACACACACACACACACACGCGCGCGCGCACATCTAGTCCGTCTTTTACTCACTACACAGCATCGATGTGCACGACTCGAATGGTCCCGTCAGAGCATCACTTGGAAGACGGAATGGCGCGCCTTGGTCTTCACTGATGACAGCAGTTTCTACCTGCACGCAAGTGGTGGTTTGTGCCGTGCGTGGCTCATGTGCCCGCCACCATGTATTTTACACTCTGTGTTTTTCACGTACTTCCACCTCACTACGTTAATTTAAATTACTACTGTCACTAAATTGCTGCTTTGCTTAATCGTGTGCGGCGCTAGAAGCGCATATCGATATATCCCCTCTCGTAGTATCTTTGCTGGACTGCTATTCCTTCCCGCTCATTGTCTGTTGTGAGTTGGTCGCAGTTCGGGTTGCGAGTTCGGGCTGCCAGTCAGTTGGAACGCGTCTGGATCGCAGTCCGGACCTGCCAGTCAGGGAGTTGCAATGCGGCACTCGTTCAGTCTGGTTGGAGCAGCAGTGAGGTCTGCGTCGACATGGCTCGCCCTACCATTGCCTCCACGCAGTACTTGAGCCGGGCTGCCAGTCAGTTGGAACGCGTCTGGATCGCAGTCCGGACCTGCCAGTCAGGGAGTTGCAATGCGGCACTCGTTCAGTCTGGTTGGAGCAGCAGTGAGGTCTGCGTCGACATGGCTCGCCCTACCATTGCCTCCACGCAGTACTTGAGCCGGGCTGCCAGTCAGTTGGAACGCGTCTGGATCGCAGTCCGGACCTGCCAGTCAGGGAGTTGCAATGCGGCACTCGTTCAGTCTGGTTGGAGCAGCAGTGAGGTCTGCGTCGACATGGCTCGCCCTACCATTGCCTCCACGCAGTACTTGAGCCGGGCTGCCAGTCAGTTGGAACGCGTCTGGATCGCAGTCCGGACCTGCCAGTCAGGGAGTTGCAGTGCGGCACTCGTTCAGTCTGGTTGGAGCAGCAGTGAGGTCTGCGTCGACATGGCTCGCCCTACCATTGCCTCCACGCAGTACTTGAGCCGGGCTGCCAGTCAGTTGGAACGCGTCTGGATCGCAGTCCGGACCTGCCAGTCAGGGAGTTGCAATGCGGCACTCGTTCAGTCTGGTTGGAGCAGCAGTGAGGTCTGCGTCGACATGGCTCACCCTACCATTGCCTCCACGCAGTACTTGAGCCGGGCTGCCAGTCAGTTGGAACGCGTCTGGATCGCAGTCCGGACCTGCCAGTCAGGGAGTTGCAATGCGGCACTCGTTCAGTCTGGTTGGAGCAGCAGTGAGGTCTGCGTCGACATGGCTCGCCCTACCATTGCCTCCACGCAGTACTTGAGCCGGGCTGCCAGTCAGTTGGAACGCGTCTGGATCGCAGTCCGGACCTGCCAGTCAGGGAGTTGCAATGCGGCACTCGTTCAGTCTGGTTGGAGCAGCAGTGAGGTCTGCGTCGACATGGCTCGCCCTACCATTGCCTCCACGCAGTACTTGAGCCGGGCTGCCAGTCAGTTGGAACGCGTCTGGATCGCAGTCCGGACCTGCCAGTCAGGGAGTTGCAATGCGGCACTCGTTCAGTCTGGTTGGAGCAGCAGTGAGGTCTGCGTCGACATGGCTCACCCTACCATTGCCTCCACGCAGTACTTGAGCCGGGCTGCCAGTCAGTTGGAACGCGTCTGGATCGCAGTCCGGACCTGCCAGTCAGGGAGTTGCAATGCGGCACTCGTTCAGTCTGGTTGGAGCAGCAGTGAGGTCTGCGTCGACATGGCTCGCCCTACCATTGCCTCCACGCAGTACTTGAGCCGGGCTGCCAGTCAGTTGGAACGCGTCTGGATCGCAGTCCGGACCTGCCAGTCAGGGAGTTGCAATGCGGCACTCGTTCAGTCTGGTTGGAGCAGCAGTGAGGTCTGCGTCGACATGGCTCGCCCTACCATTGCCTCCACGCAGTACTTGAGCCGGGCTGCCAGTCAGTTGGAACGCGTCTGGATCGCAGTCCGGACCTGCCAGTCAGGGAGTTGCAATGCGGCACTCGTTCAGTCTGGTTGGAGCAGCAGTGAGGTCTGCGTCGACATGGCTCACCCTACCATTGCCTCCACGCAGTACTTGAGCCGGGCTGCCAGTCAGTTGGAACGCGTCTGGATCGCAGTCCGGACCTGCCAGTCAGGGAGTTGCAATGCGGCACTCGTTCAGTCTGGTTGGAGCAGCAGTGAGGTCTGCGTCGACATGGCTCGCCCTACCATTGCCTCCACGCAGTACTTGAGCCGGGCTGCCAGTCAGTTGGAACGCGTCTGGATCGCAGTCCGGACCTGCCAGTCAGGGAGTTGCAATGCGGCACTCGTTCAGTCTGGTTGGAGCAGCAGTGAGGTCTGCGTCGACATGGCTCGCCCTACCATTGCCTCCACGCAGTACTTGAGCCGGGCTGCCAGTCAGTTGGAACGCGTCTGGATCGCAGTCCGGACCTGCCAGTCAGGGAGTTGCAATGCGGCACTCGTTCAGTCTGGTTGGAGCAGCAGTGAGGTCTGCGTCGACATGGCTCACCCTACCATTGCCTCCACGCAGTACTTGAGCCGGGCTGCCAGTCAGTTGGAACGCGTCTGGATCGCAGTCCGGACCTGCCAGTCAGGGAGTTGCAATGCGGCACTCGTTCAGTCTGGTTGGAGCAGCAGTGAGGTCTGCGTCGACATGGCTCGCCCTACCATTGCCTCCACGCAGTACTTGAGCCGGGCTGCCAGTCAGTTGGAACGCGTCTGGATCGCAGTCCGGACCTGCCAGTCAGGGAGTTGCAATGCGGCACTCGTTCAGTCTGGTTGGAGCAGCAGTGAGGTCTGCGTCGACATGGCTCGCCCTACCATTGCCTCCACGCAGTACTTGAGCCGGGCTGCCAGTCAGTTGGAACGCGTCTGGATCGCAGTCCGGACCTGCCAGTCAGGGAGTTGCAATGCGGCACTCGTTCAGTCTGGTTGGAGCAGCAGTGAGGTCTGCGTCGACATGGCTCGCCCTACCATTGCCTCCACGCAGTACTTGAGCCGGGCTGCCAGTCAGTTGGAACGCGTCTGGATCGCAGTCCGGACCTGCCAGTCAGGGAGTTGCAATGCGGCACTCGTTCAGTCTGGTTGGAGCAGCAGTGAGGTCTGCGTCGACATGGCTCGCCCTACCATTGCCTCCACGCAGTACTTGAGCCGGGCTGCCAGTCAGTTGGAACGCGTCTGGATCGCAGTCCGGACCTGCCAGTCAGGGAGTTGCAATGCGGCACTCGTTCAGTCTGGTTGGAGCAGCAGTGAGGTCTGCGTCGACATGGCTCGCCCTACCATTGCCTCCACGCAGTACTTGAGCCGGGCTGCCAGTCAGTTGGAACGCGTCTGGATCGCAGTCCGGACCTGGCAGTCAGGGAGTTGCAATGCGGCACTCGTTCAGTCTGGTTGGAGCAGCAGTGAGGTCTGCGTCGACATGGCTCGCCCTACCATTGCCTCCACGCAGTACTTGAGCCGGGCTGCCAGTCAGTTGGAACGCGTCTGGATCGCAGTCCGGACCTGCCAGTCAGGGAGTTGCAATGCGGCACTCGTTCAGTCTGGTTGGAGCAGCAGTGAGGTCTGCGTCGACATGGCTCGCCCTACCATTGCCTCCACGCAGTACTTGAGCCGGGCTGCCAGTCAGTTGGAACGCGTCTGGATCGCAGTCCGGACCTGCCAGTCAGGGAGTTGCAATGCGGCACTCGTTCAGTCTGGTTGGAGCAGCAGTGAGGTCTGCGTCGACATGGCTCGCCCTACCATTGCCTCCACGCAGTACTTGAGCCGGGCTGCCAGTCAGTTGGAACGCGTCTGGATCGCAGTCCGGACCTGCCAGTCAGGGAGTTGCAATGCGGCACTCGTTCAGTCTGGTTGGAGCAGCAGTGAGGTCTGCGTCGACATGGCTCGCCCTACCATTGCCTCCACGCAGTACTTGAGCCGGGCTGCCAGTCAGTTGGAACGCGTCTGGATCGCAGTCCGGACCTGCCAGTCAGGGAGTTGCAATGCGGCACTCGTTCAGTCTGGTTGGAGCAGCAGTGAGGTCTGCGTCGACATGGCTCGCCCTACCATTGCCTCCACGCAGTACTTGAGCCGGGCTGCAGTCTTGGTGGATCGTCGGTCGGTCGTCCTACCGGGCGACGTGTTTTGGCTCACCGATCGTTTATGAGTCGGCTGTGTGTGTGTGTGTGTGTGTGTGTGTGTGTGTGTGTGTGTGTGTGTGTGTGTGTGTGTGTGTGTGTGCGTGCGCGCTCGCGCGCGCGCATCGACTCCCGATTTGTCTTAGTGCGTGCTTAGTCATTGTTGTGTATCATTCAAGTCTTGGTGCAAGTGTTCGGCAGGTTGTGTGCAGTTGGCGTTATTTCCAATGACGACGATTTTAGATGTTGTCGGCATTCTGCTGGAGTCGGTCGGTTGTTGCGGACGAGGGAAGTTATCTCCGCGCGATGCAGTCGGCTGGGGCCGCTGGCAGCCCCTGCTCACTGTCTGAGCGTGTGTGGAGCTGTCCGATCGCTACGAGCTTCGAGGTTCACCAACCCAGGACGTCAAAGCTGAGTAGTGGTTTCAACTACCCAAGCCACGTCTATTCATGCTGTGGTGGTTCGCTTCGGTCCATAACTTTCACAAAATTCGCAAAAGATTTCACTGGCTTTACAGTTTTTTGCTGTGAGAAATTTTTCTATAGAACGTACCTGACAACTGACAGGACTTGTGATTGCAGCAAACATTCTGAAAACACGTGGCTCGGAGAGGAACAAACACGATCCTGATTCTCCACTGTTCACAGCGTACTAGTTAAAGATGCATTCCACCGCGAGAGCGGCGCCACTATCTACTATTACGCATGCTGCATGCAAACGGAAGTTTCTTTGTAAACAGCCCTAGTATTACGCGTTCTGCCCGAAGGCATGTGTCCACAGCGTTGCTCACCATGCCCTTTCTGCTTTTTTCTTCAGACCTCTTCTGTAAATACAAACTGTTCCTCTGTTGTGTTCGTATTTCACTTTGTGCTTCACGCCTCTCATTGAAGCGATGTAACCAATTTTGCCGCGTAAAGTGCGTCGCAGTCTACCGTCCCATTCAAACTATAGTCTGATTTACATCAGTTAGCATCTGATGTCTAAGGGGAGGTTTACTATCTTTGGCCCGAAAAAAGCATGTTCTTTGAGAATTTTTTTCACGGGGTTTGTTATGGATATCAATGTCAAATTTGGTGCAAATGTTTATTGATATTTCCTCTACATATTGGAATTTTTTCGATTTGAAATGTCGAAGAGCAAAGGTGGAAGTGCCGTCGAAACGAAATAAAATTTCGATGTAGACCTCCACGCGGGGTATGTCACAGATAAACCGGCTGGTCTGAAATCAAAACTGAGTTGACGTTAGCGAAGTATATAAGATTCTTTAGGAGTTGCACCTCGCTTAAGTTGTTTGGACCATTGGAAACAAAATGGCGGCCTTTTGAACAGGTTTTGTTTTCATCGATTTTTCGACTTCGTTGGTCAAGTAAAAATATTTGTAGTTGATGGATCGGAATAAAAGTGGTAAAACTCCTAGACGATTTAGTAATCTTCGTCGGAAATAATCATGCCAATCGGTTCAGTAGATTTGAAGTTACCATATTGCGCGATAAAAAAATGTCATTTCGAGAAATACGCGTTTGAAGTTTTGACTACATATAAATGCAATATTATGCAAAGTACGTTCAGTCTGCTATTCCAGGTCCATAAACTAGTCCGTCCTCTTCCTCATAGAGGCCAGTCTGCTCGATCTGCGCTGCTCCAGAGCCGCTCGTACAGCCGGTGACTAGCGGTTTTCGGACGCTTGAATCCGGTGGTGGTCCGAATGCTTGGCGAACTACGTCGAATAGTCCCAGGGTGACGTCCAGCGTTGTCATGGTCTTCAGAGTTGCTGAATACCCTTCATTGAAGCTGCTCACTGCCAGGAAAGTCGCAAACTCCACAGTCTTCGCACCAGAGTGCAAATGCTTGGGGGGGCCAACTTCCAAACACACGCGTTCAAACTTTCATTTGAATTTTGTGTTTCCTCCCAAGCACCGGTACAATAACTCGTCCTCCGAAAGAAAAAAACTGGTGCCTGACAAAGGCCGATTTCAGCCACGTGCTTTTTTTTGTTCAAACGCGAATAACAAACATTTCCGTTCCGTATTCGGAAAAACTGTTTCAGGTGTGGATTCTAAACACTTTTATGGATCCAAAAATGCAATTTAAGAAAAACGATTTTTTGAACCAAAAGATAGTAAAACTCCCTTTAAGGTCCGAACTTGCGATGTTCTCACGACAAGTAGTCTATTGTCTGCAGCCATCACAGCGTTCTGCTCCCCAATGTGGTAGAAGAGATCGCTTTAAAGTCTCTCTCTCATACAAAAAAGTTACGTAGAAAGTCTGAAACTCGTATGTTGTACTTAACTATGTTCAGAATCCGTTCTTAATTTTAATTAGGATAGGAATTATGTTCATTTATTTCAACCGTCAGAAATTTTCTCATCCGCGAAACAACTTCAAAAGTAACACGTCATGTCTCGAAAACTGTTAAACTCACTAAAATAAAGTGGCGTTCAAAACTTAAGGCCGGAGGTAATTTTCGTATGAAATGTCACTTCCAAGTAAGATAGCTCGATGAAACTTGGACCATACATAGAAAAACCTGCTACGCAATGAAACGAACAGATATGACTTATTCAAAGACAATAATTACACTGAAGTCACCGCGATTTATGATGGCCCTGGCTATCGCAAAAAGCGGGACGTCGTTCTTAAATATGTGATCACCATGGGCGGAAGTGCATGCTTTGCATCGGGTTTCCATGCTGGAAACAAGGTCATTTGGACGTGATGCAAAATGTCTCCCAAACGCATCAAACACACGCTCGATGTGATTTAAGTCGGGGCAACGGCCGGACCAATCCATTCGCCGAACGTCCTCTCATCCCAAGTACCCCTTCATCTCCCCTGTTCGTTGCGGTCGCGCACTGTCATCCATAAAAATATCAGGACAGAATGCACTCCTGACAAGACGCACATAGGGAAGGAGAAAATCGTCACAACATTGGCCGGATTGTGTTCCGTATTCCAAGATTTGGAAGTCAGTACGTTCATGCAACATCATGTCTACGTCTACATCGATACTCTGCAAAACTCATTCAAGTGCCTGGCAGAGGGTTCATCGAACCACCTTCACAATTCTCTATTCTTCCAATCTCCTATAGCGCGCGGAAAGAATGAACACACATATCTTTCCGTACGAGCTCTGATTTCCCTTATTTTATCGTGGTGATCGTTCCTCCCTATAAAGGTCGGTGTCAACAAAATATTTTCGCAATCGGAGGGGAAAGTTGGTGAATGGAATTTCGTGTCAAGATTCCGTCACAACGAATAGCGCCTTTCTTTTAATGATGTCCAGCCCAAATCCTGTATCATTTCTTTGACTCTCTCCCCATATTTTGCGATAATACAAAACGTGCTGCCTTTCTTTGAATTTTTCGATGCACTCCGTCAGTCCTATCTGGTAAGGATCCCACACCGTGCAGCAGTATTCTAAAAGAGGACGGACAGGCGTAGTGTAGGCAGTCTCCTTAGTAGGTCTTACATTTTCTAAGTGTCCTGCCAATAAAACGCAGTCTCTGGTTAGCCTTTCCCACAACATTTTCTGTGTCTTCCTTCCAATTTAAGTTGTTCGTAACTGTAATACCTAGGTATTTACTTGAATTTACGGCTTTCAGATGTGACTAATTTGCCGTGTAACCGAAGTTTGAGTTCCTTTTATCACTCATGTGAATGACCTCACACTTCTCGTTATTTAGGGTCAACTGCCACTTTTCGCACCATTCAGATATCTTTTCTAAATCGTTTTGCAGTTTGATTTGATCTTCTGATGACTTTGTTAGTCGATAAACGACAGCGTCATCTGCAAACAACCGAAGACGGCTGCTCACATTGTCTCCCAGATCATTTTTATAGATAAGGAACAGCAAATGACCTATAACACTATCTTGGGGAACGCCAGAAATCACTTCTGTTTTACTCGATGACTTTCCGTCAATTACTACGAACTGTGATCTCTCTGACAGGAAATCACAAATCCAGTCACATAACTGAGACGATATTCCACAAGCACGCAATTTCGCTGCGAGCCGCTTATGTGGTACCGTGTGAAAAGCCTTCCGGAAATCCAGAAATACGGAATAGATCTGAAATCACTTGTCAGTAGCACTCAACACTTCATGTAAATAAAGAACTAGTTGTGTTTCACAGGAACGATGTTTTCTAAACCCATGTTGACTGTGTCAATAGACCGTTTTCTTTGAGGTAATTCATAATGTTCGAACACAATATATGTTCCAAAATCCTGCTGCATATCGACGTTAAAGATGTGGGCCTATTATTTAGTGGATTACTCCTACTACCTTTCTTGAATATTTGTGTATGCCGCGCGGGATTAGCCGAGCGGTCTAAGGCTCTGCAGTCATGGACTGTGCGGCTGGTCCCCGCGGAGGTTCGAGTCCTCCCTCGGGCATGGGTGTGTGTTTTTGTCCTTAGGATGATTTAGGTTATGTGGTGTGTAAGCTTAGGGACTGATGACCTTAGCAGTTAAGTCCCATAAGATTTCACACACATATGAGCATTTTTTTTTATTTTTTTTTTTATTTATTTATTTATTTATTTTTTTTTTTTTTAAGTATTGGTGTGACCGGTGCAACTTTCCAGTCTTTGGGTACTGATCTTTCGTCGAGTGAACGTTTGTATATGATCGTTAAGTATGGAGCTAATGCATCAGCATACTCGGAAAGGAACCTAATTGGTATACAGTCTGGAGCAGAAGACTTGCTTTTATTAAGTGATTTAAGTTGCTTCACTACTCCGAGGATATTTACTTCTACGTTACTCATGTTGGCAGCTGTTCTCGATTCCAATTCTGGAATATTTACTTCGTCTTCTTCTGTGAAGGTATTTCGGAAGGCTCTGTTTAGTAACTCTGCTTTGGCAGCACTGTCTTTGATAGTATCTCCATTGCTATCGCGCAGAGAAGGCATTGATTGTTTCTTGCCGCTAACATACTTCCCATACGACCAGAATCTCTTTGGATTCACTGCCAGGTTTCGAGACAAAGTTTCGTTGTGGAAACTGTTATAAGCATCTAGCATTGAAGTCCGTGCTAAATTTCGAGCTTCTGTAAAAGACCGCCAATCTTGGGAATTTTCGCATGTTTGTTTCGTTGTCGACCGACACCATAACACCTGGACCACCAAAACGATCATGTTCGACAATGATCCAGGTTGCATAACGTCTTCCCAGCTCTCGCCATATGAGAGTATTCAGAGACAATCTGCTCTCATCCGAGAAGAGAACGCAACCCCACTCCTCCTTGCTCCAGCCTCTATTCTCACAGCACCGTTACAGACGGTACGGCCGATGTGCCGGTGTGAACGGGACACAATGTACAGGTCGTCAGGCAAAGCGAACACTCGTGAAGTCGCCGTCCCACTGTGGCACGTGAGTTTGCGTGCTTTGCGGTCCTGTTAAATGTGGTTACAATTGCACCTGCTGTTTGACGCGAGTTCTTCTGGCCTTTTGCACAATGTAGCGGCATTTGCTGATGTAGTTAACCGTGGTGGACAACCTCCTCTCCTTCGTGTAGCAGCGCCTGTGGTTCGAAACGCTCCCATGCATTTGAAACAATGCTGTGAGCAATATCAAACTCTTGGGACATGCTCGTTACACTTAACTGTTCTTCCAGTTTCCCGACGATTCTTTCCCGTGTGGAATCATCCAATGTTGTTTCCGGCCCACGTTGTAATGAACACCACCACCACAGCGCAGCAAACCTACTCACTGATTGACACACAGTGTTTTCCCTTTTCTTCAACTTCGTCGTGTTGCGGCGCTAGCCCCATCTGACGTTATAGCCACGCTGTCCTCACATCGTGTGACGTCCAGTTTTCTGTGCACAACTTGGTGACCTCTGGCATCATACACCCTCACTTTCATCGGTATCCACCAAATCGTAAATGTGGTACATTACTTAATCTATCTCGCCCTTAGTTTCTGCAGAGCTGTGAACTATTTTTTTTTCCCCCCCAACGGCAAAGTTAAGTGCTATCGGGCTGGGCTAGCACTTGCATTGGTAACCGTCCTGTCTGCCGAGCGCTGTTGACAAGAGGGGTGCTGTCAGCCTTTCTGAGCCAAAGTGAGGAGTTACTTAATTGAGCGAGAGCGACTCCCGTCTCGTAAACTGACATACGGTCGGGAGAGCGGTGTGCTAACCACATGACCCTCTATATTCGCATCCAGTGACGTCTGTGGGCTGAGGATGACACGGCGGCCGGTCGGTTTCATTGGGCCTTCCGAAACCTGTTCGGACGGAGTGAACCTTTTTCGTTGAGTACTAAAATATCGGCATTTGGTATGTATAAGCTTGGAAAAACGGCTTTTTCTTTGTTTGGAGGGAGAGATGTAGTCTTATGCAGCTGTTACTCAATACAGACTAATCGAAATCTCATGATTTCCTTTCATTCTTTTCCAGACCTTCCCCCTATTAGTCCTTCCGAATCTTTCCCTTCTTGAACTACTACTACCACTACCACTACTACTACTTTTACCCTATTCTTCTTCGCCTTCAATTTTGCACTTTTCTTTTGCTCTTCTTCACTTTTTTCCGATTGTCACAAAATTGGACCCCTATAGAAATGGTGCCCACACGGCCCCCCTTGTAACGCCACTGACCCAGGAGGAAAAATGACCATTTTTAAACCATACAGTTCAGGGCCCACTGGTCTGTTCTACAGCATGGATTACACTTTTTCTCTCAGTTATTGTGGTGACCACGAACTTGTTAAACCTACTGCTGCCTTCTATGCTATCATGGCTATGAAGTGGGTGAGTCAAACGAGAGAATGTGATGACAACAACAGAATTTTCGTAATGCTGAAAATATCTACTTCTACTCGAGGCAATTTCATTGCGACGTTAATTTTCTGTTAAGATGTTTTCAAGTGCTGTGCTGTTTTGCAGCTTCTCGCGTGTCTTACACACATGCAAATGCGCTGCTGTGTGGAATGGTGGTGCGTCATTTGCTAGGTAATCTGTTCGACAACTATTTTCCAAGCCATACCGGTTTAGAGTATAATTTATCATCCTTTGCAGCCTCCACTGACAGTTTGAGGTACTATTGCTAGGTAGTATAGAGCTCGGCAATTTCCATATGATGTTGCAGATCGCCCAGTAACACGTACACAGAACTGCCTCTGCCTGCATGCCATTATTAATTATGGCAGCCGACCGGCTGTCCTCGTAGCAGTTTGGTTTTTCCGTCCACAGCTTAGTAGAAATACAGCCAGGACGAGGCGTAAAAGTTCTGGTGTCAGCCTTTATTAGTTATTACATGTTTGCCTTACGTTATATGCATGTATTTATTTTTTTCGCAGCCTACCAGTAATGGGCGCATATCCAGGGTCGAGTTCTGAGGGAAATCACAGTTGGTTTTGCCCCTTTCCTCTCCCTCTCATTGAACTTGCGGTTACACTCCCTTTTAACATGCGATAGAGACTTGTTTTAATCCAAGGGACAGTGCACTGAAAACCGATGGAAAAAATAAGTAAACTGTCTATTATTCCCAAAGTAGTCGTCGTGACTCTAAGTGGATTTGCATGATTTTACCCAGGCGTGCACTTCTTCGACCAAAGCAAATCGACGGCCACCAATGTCTCTCTTCAGGGCTCCAGAAATAGGGAAATCGTGTGGGCAGACATCGGATCAACGTGCTGCAAAGGCTGTTTCGAGTACGCTGCAGAAGTTTCTCCGGGAACCACTTATACATCCTCCGTACAGTCCCGATCTCTCCCCTTGCAGTTTCCATATTTCTTGAGCCCTAAAGAAAGACATTCGTTGCCGTCGATTTGCTTCATACGAGTTATGGTTCCGTGGGCAACCGCGAACAATTTTTTCAATGAGGACGCTGCTTGTCTTGTCTCGCAGTGGAATAAATGTCTTACCTGTTATGGCGATTACTTTCGCGTCTTTCCATGCCTGTTTAGCCACCAGCATAATATTTCGCACCTTTCTATAGATCACAGCCGGCTGGAGTGGCCGAGCGGTTCTAGGCGCTTTAGTCTGGACCGCGCGACCGCTGAGGTCACAGGTTCGAATCCTGCCTCGGGCATGGACGTGTGTGATGTCCTTAGGTTAGTTAGGTTTAAGTAGTTCTATGTTCTAGGGGACTGATGACCTCAGAAGTTAAGTCCCATAGTGCTCGGAGCCATTTGAACCATTTTATAGATCACATCTTGTCTAAGTGAAGTCTTCTTACTGAATGCTGCATCCTGAATGAATCCATTTTATTAATGACATATACCCTGAGAGAATGTATACTTGGGAATAGCAATGTTGTAATTTCGAGAAGCTCAAACAAAGTCCGCTGACAGAATAATGAAGCGGATTTTGGACGACTCTACGTTGTGGCCGACCGGTTCTGGCGCTTCAGTCCGGAACCGCGCTGGTGCTACGGTCGCAGGTTCGAATCCTGCCTCGGACATGGATGTGTGTGATGTCCTTAGGTCAGTTGGGTTTAAATAGTTCTAAGTCTAGCGTCTTTACAGACGAATGGAAAAACTGATAGAAGCCGACCTCGAGGAAGATCAGTTTGGATTCCATAGAAATGTTGGAACAAATGTGGCAATACTGACCCTACGACTTATCTTAGAAGAAAGAATAAGGAAAGGCAAACCTACGTTTCTAGCATTTGTAGACTTAGAGAAAGCTTTTGACAATGCTGACTGGAATACTCTCTTTCAAATTCTGAAGGTGGCAGGGGTAAAATACAGGGAGCGAAAGGCTATTTACAATTTGTACAGAAACCAGATGGCAGTTATAAGAGTCTAGGGGCATGAAAGGGAAGCAGTGGTTGGGAAGGGAGTGAGACAGGGTTGTAGCCTATCCCCGATGTTATTCAATCTGTATATTGAGCAAGCAATAAAGGAAACAAAACAAAAGTTCGGAGTAGATATTAAAATCCATGGAGAAGAAATAAAAACTTTGAGGTTCGCGGATGACATCGTAATTCTGTCAGAGACACCAAAGGACATAATAGAGCAGTTGAACGGAATGGATAGTGTCTTGAAAGGAGGATATAAGATGAACATCAACAAAAGCAAAACGAGGATAATGGAATGTAGTCGAATTAAATCGGGCGATGCTGAGGAATTAGGAAATGACACTTAAAGTAGTAAAGGAGTTTTGCTAATTGGGGAGCAAAATAACTGATGGTCAAAGTAGAGAGGATATAAAATGTAAACTGGCAATATCAAGGAAAGCGTTTCTGAAGAAGAAAAAATTTGTTAACATCGAGTATAGATTTAAGTGTCAGGAAATCGTTTCTGAACGTATATGAATGGAGTGTAGCTATGTATGGAAGTGAAACATGGACGATAAATAGTTTAGACAAGAAGAGAATAGAAGCTTTCGAAATATGGTGCAACAAGTCTAGCGGACTGATGACCTCAGATGTTAAGTCCCATAGTACTTAGAGCCATTTGAACCATTTTGACGACTCTACGTTTTACGTAACACCGCCGCTGGCAGTGATAATAGACTCAGTTAGCGGAAGAAGAGAGTCCACAAGTTTTTTTTTCAGGTATGTCATATCCGGCTGAGACTCCACACTGATGATTAGATCTCGTAAAGTTACCAAATTGTGGGAATTTCGGTTACTAGGTTTCACCGTCTGTTCCAAATACTTCCATAAATTTTTTGTGGGATTAGCATCAGCTGATTTAGCTAGCCAATCAAGATGCGAAAAAGTGTCGGAGTTTTCGTAACACCTGTGAATACGGCTGTTGTCATCTTAGAAAAAAATGGTTCAAATGGCTCTGAGCCCTTTGGGACTCAACATCTGAGGTCATCAGTCCCCTAGAACTTAGAACTAATTAAACCTAACTAACCTAAGGACATCACACACATCCATGCCCGAGGCATGATTCGAACCTGCGACCGTAGCAGTCGCGCGGTTCCAGACTATAGCGCCTAGAACCGCTCGGCCACCCCGGCCGGCTGTCATCTTGGAAGACGGGAGTTTCCGCAAAATATTCATCATGAAGATTCAGAAGAAAGGATAAGCCATGGCTACCTTGAATGTGTAAATAAACTATGTGTTGAGTTCTACCTGTAAGGAAATTCTGAATCCAGTCACAAATTTACTCTATTGTGTAGGCTCATATTTTATGAACTAAACGAATCTCAGAGCAATGGAATGCTACAGTTTGCAACAGATTCATGAGTCGAACATCTCTTACATGTTTCTTCAACTATCATTCTCCATTTGGATTTCATAAATAATTATCGTGTTGCAGTAATTGCACAATGTGATTAAAAGTATGCCGACACCTCTATGGAAAGTGGAACTGACCACTAGAAGCCAAGTGAAGTGGACCCACCAGTATAAAAGGAGGCGAGGATAATTGTCTTGTCAGTAGAAGAAGTAACAGCAGGAGAGATCAGTGACTTCGAATGTGGAGTAGTCATTCCATGTCACCTGAATAGCGATTCCCTCAGTGACATTTCAACCAGCTCAAGTCGACTGTTGGTGATGTAACTGCGAAGTGAAAACGCAAAGGAACAACCACAGATAAAGCAAGACCAGGCAGGCAGGGGCAGACGAGTATTGCAGAAGGTGACTGTAAAAAAAAAAAAAAAAAAAAAAAAAAAAAAAAAAAAAAAAAAAAATGCATGAAATCATCCCAAGGAATCACCCGTGCGTTTCAAAGTGCTACCAGCAGTCCACCTAGCACAAAGCCTGTGTGTAGGATATGAAAGAGAATGGGCTACAGAGCTGGAGGACCTCCTCACAAACCACATATTTCTGTAGTCAGTGATGCGTGACGCTTGAGGTGATGTAAAGAGTGACTCAACTGGACAGTGAATGACAGAAAACAAGGGTTTTCGAGTGATGAGTCACACTATACCCTGTGGCAGTCCGTTGGAAGGATTTCGGTTTGGCGAATGCCTAGAGAATGTTACCTGCTGTTATGTGGAGAACAAAAAAGTACAGAGGAGGTGGTGTTCCGGTATCCCGGTGTTTTCCTTAGTCATGGAATGGTCCGGAAGAATGTGAACACATTTTACTGCAATGTTTACTGCTTACAGTAGAGAAATAGGTCGGCGACGTAAACTGAATCAGCATGACAAGCACCCTGTCATAAACCAGTATCTACGAGACAGTGGTCTGTGGCCAGTAAAGTTCTTGAAATTGACTGGCATACCCAGAGCCCGACCTGATCACAGTGGAACACTTTTGGGATGAATTAGAATGGCGACTTCGCTTCAGACCTCACCGTTCACCATCACTACCTTCTCTAGCTTCTGCTCTTGAGGAAGAATGGGCTACCATTCCTCCACGAACATATAGAAACCTGACTGAAAGTGTCATGAGCAGAGTTCAGGTCGTCAAAAAGGCGAAGTGTGGATACACTCCACCTTAATGACCAGTATTAGGTGTCTGGGTGCTTTTGCCAAGTTGGATCATATAAGAAGGTACACCCAAGAGTCCAATTCATAAGCCGTAACTGTATGTACGGCTTTCAGCAGATGACTATTTCCACCTTGCCATCAGATGGCTTTCGTTTCTTCCTCTGCTCCATTTACTAAACATTCGGCGGAATTCTGCCGATTTTATGATTTAGTTGGGGTTGTGCTGTGTCAAACCACATGTCAGATGGTGTAAGTTCCTATCTGCCGTTGGTCGTAATGCTTATTGTGGTAAGTTAACTTCTGGCATTACTTTATGTATGAAAAAATGCCAAGCTGCACCATGGTTTGGATGTAAAGGCTAACTGCAGGTACATTGTAGGTCGCAGGAAAGTAAACTTTCAAATTACAGAAGCGCAGGTGAATTTCTCAGGTCTTCGGAGCCACTGGTTATCGATCAGTCACGTGCTTGCAGGCCACAGTCACAGTACTAGTTACATACTATAATGCAATTTAAGTAAAACGGATTAATAAGTAAGTAGCAATATGGAAGGTTTAAGAGAAACCTAAGAAATCAGTTTGTTCCGAGCAATGAGGCTAAACGCATTACTGACGTCCGTAGTGGTTGTAATGAGTCATAGTCAGCAGAATTTGGCTTCCTTATGTGACGGTAGTATTAATGCACAGTTCACCAAGAATCCATCGCTGAGCATTTAACGTGTGTGGTCAGGACACGAAGGACCCGGCTTCGATACTCTTGACCTTCCTAAGAGTTTTCCTTGTTTGGAGGAATGGAATGGGTTCATCGAACCTCGTCAAGACACGTGAGGAGCTAATGGAAGGTGAGGATGGGACTTCCCTTTGGAAGACGGGTGTTAACACAAAGGAAAGTCTTATGCTTGTAAGGTGCGATTTGGTTTTTCTAGAATCGAGAACGACTGTGTAAGGTGAAATGACAAGTTTAATGTCGCAATATTTCTCACAAAATTACAGCTTTTACACAGTTTTCAACTCGCCAACATAAAAACAGCGCAATGGATAATGCATCTTGCCAACATCAAAAAGTGAAATACATTTACACAGAACAATGTTAAATATTAACTCTCTGAAAGCACATTAATCCTAAGCACAATATTATGAAAGTTTAACTGGAAATTTCTTTACAAAATTGCTCCTACACATACGTTATGATGTTGGTCAGTACTAGGAAAAACGTCCGATTCTGGTTCAAAGTTCAGTACTATTTAGGATGACAATCAAGTCTGCGGTGGATGGTTAGTCAAGCGACAAATTTAAGCGCAAGATTGCCGAAGGCCACTCGAGTTTACAGTGGATGCAAGCTGGTGAACCAGCAAAGCTTACACCTCCGCACGCGCGGTATTTACCTTAAGCTGCGACATGCTGCTGTCTAAAAGTCCACTCTCTCCTACTGAAATTCCTATAAGACTGATCTGGACTTTGCTGAACTTCCCATCAGAAACTTTCCCTATGTTTCTCGATATGCGACAAAACATGTACTCAGCCCTAGTCTTATTATGTGGCATATACACGCACATGGTTGGAGCAGCGTGCATATTATAGTGCCCTCTCAGTTCTCGCAAGAACAATTAACTAATTTGGCTGGTTCGTTTCTCCACAGTTGGAGCTAAACGTTGCTACAGCTAATTTCTGGCTGGAGTGCAGCCACTGTGAATGCAGTGTCCACACAAATTTCTTCTCTGCGTCATACGAAGTGTTAAGCACTCCATTCTGCACTTGACGCTAGGTCAGAGAAGAGTCCCCCGAAAAATTTCTCTCTTCTCCTACTTATGGCAGAACTGCCTCCCTCCACTTGGGTTCCTTTTTCACATCACGGCTTTTTTCGACCGATAGGAGCATTCCTCTTATTTTGTAGAAACTCTCTCTACCTATCGCAATGTCCCTTCTATCAAACTGCGTCGAAACTTCAGTATTTTTCTCCTTCCCAGTGCGTTTCCGCCAGTCTTACGTTTTGTGCCTGTTCTATACGCCTGAAGTACTTTGATCTTTCGTGTGTCGCACTTGCTGGACGAAAATCGGCACTTGCTTTTGTTCGTATCCCGTTGGAATTCTGAAACGCAGCTTTCTAAAGCTTTTTCTCTGTTCGTTGTGGTGCCACTACACGCGGTCCTCCAGCCTGAATCACCTGCCCTGGGGTCGCTGACCTTCCTCCTGCCACCCCTTTAAGTGGTTTCCGTCGTAACTCCCGCAGCGCGGCTTCGCTACGCCATTGTAGGGCTGGCTTTTCAAAACTAAAAGTGATTTGCATTTACTCTTCCTCACTTCCACTCAAAGGCATGCATTGTATAGGAATGGTGTGTTAATTACCGTCGATTGCCTGTCATCCCGTTTTGCATTACATACTGATAGACAAATGTTCTCATAACCGCCGAATTACGTTAGGTGTCATCTTCACCTTCTCGTTGCGATGTGTAAAGGTCCCGTGTAAGGTGCGAATCTGACCATTTATTCTGCCATCTTACATGCTTACTTCCTAAGTACAGTTGTTCCGTGATGTCTTAGGAAGAGGAAGAAGGATGGTGTAATGCTAAACCTCAGTCACCCAGTCCGAAGAAAGCTGTTACATTCATTCAGTTGTCGATGATGAATGCTTGTGCAAAGTATCGTCCCCCGTACAAGGCAATGACGTGCGTTGAAAATTAAACAATTTTTTTGATGCCAGAGAATCTTATTAGGTCTATTGTGATCTGTCACGGGATGTTCTGCGAACGAAAATTTTACATTGTTCTGAGCCAATACCGTTAAAATTATATTGACCATAACCAAGTATGGATGCTAATGCTCCATCTACCAACATTTGCGCCTCAGATCTCAGTCAAATTTATGCATTTATTTCACCTGGCATGATGAGGGGCTTCAGAACCCCTCTTACATCTAACCAAACATCCTCAGTTAGATAACATTACAATATGCGTAATAATAATTGTTTTTATTATATATTTCAGCTGCAGGTTACACATATTACCGGTTCCAACATATTACCGAGTCATCACCAGACGATCTGCGTTACAACAAAGAAAACGGGGGATAGTAAAATACTAGGAATCTAAATTACAAAATCAAATAAATTTCTATAAAGGACTATACATAACAGAATAAGTCCCACAGTAACACAAGAAGTGAACATTCCCGGGAAGGGGCTTACAGTGTAAGAAGCTACAGTTAACTGTGTAATAGTATGAGGATGGTAACACAATTTTTTTCTGCTTTTCGTTCTGTACTCCCAAGGATCGGAGCGGACTCTCTAGCATCCGGGCTCACTGTGGAGTCGTGGTCCATTTCAGCTAAATGTCCCAGCAGGCTGGCAGTGAAGCAAGGTGACTCCCGGTTGGGAGTATTTGGGAGAGAGCTTGCACTCTCCCCATTTGCCAGATATCACAGACTGGCCTCCACAAAGCCTTGCTCAGAATTTAGAAAAGGAATCTGCTTCAATTTAATTATGTAAAAGATTAGTCTTTGTCCCAAAAAAACAATTATAACCTACTGCGCCAATGTTAAACGGAAATGTAAGATTTAAAATATTCTACGTATATAACTGCGAGAGGAAGCATTTTCAACATAAAAACTAGTAAACAATTGGTCAACAACTGGCGCAGCGCACTATTAGCTATCGACCTCGGACGTGCTCCGCGTCCTCCTTGCCGAGAAATCCTCAATTCGGTCACATGTTTTGTTTGATACCACATAATCGTACTTATATTAAAAAGCTTTGGCGTGGTACTGAGTCAAATACTTTTTTGAAGATTAGGAAATACAGCGTCCATGTGACTGCCTTGATCCATTTCTTTCAGGTGGTCGTGCTGACGAACTCGAATTGAGTTTCGCATACAGGGAGCGAAAGGCTATTTACAATTTGTACAGAAACCAGATGGCAGTTATAAGAGTCGAGAAGCAGTGGTTGGGAAGGGAGTGAGACAGGGTTGTAGCCTCTCCCCGATGTTATTCAGTCTGTATATTGAGCAAGCAGTAAAGGAAACAAAAGAAAAATTCGGAGTAGGTATTAAAATCCATGGAGAAGAAATAAAAACTTTGAGGTTCGCCGATGACATCATAATTCTGTCAGACACCAAAGGACATAGTAGAGCAGTTGAACGGAATGGATGGTGTCTTGAAAGGAGGATATAAGATGAACATCAACAAAATCAAAACGAGTATAATGGAATGTAGTCGAATTAAATCGGGCGATGCTGAGGGAATTAGATTAGGAAATGAGACACTTAAAGTAGTAAAGGAGTTTTGCTATTTGGGGAGCAAAATAACTGATGATGGTCGAAGCAGAGAGGATATAAAATGTAGACTGGCAACGGCAAGGAAAGCGTTTCTGAAGAAGAGAAATTTGTTAACATCGAGTATAGATTTAAGTGTCAGGAAGTCGTTTCTGAAAGTATTTGTATGGAGTGTAGCCATGTATGGAAGTGAAACATGGACGATAAATAGTTTGGACAAGAAGAGAATAGAAGCTTTTGAAATGTGATGTTACAGAAGAATGCCGAAGATTAGGTGGGTAGATCACATAACTAATGAGGAGGTATTGAATAGAATAGGGGATAAGAGGAGTTTGTGGCACAACTTGATAAGAAGAAGGGACAGGTTGGTAGGACATGTTCTGAGGCATCAGAGGATCACAAATTTAGCATTGGAGGGCAGCGTGGAGGGTAAAAATGGTAGAGGGAGACCAAGAGATGAATACACTAAGCACGTTCAGAAGGATGTAGGCTGCAGTAAGTACTGGGAGATGAAGAAGCTTGCACAGGATAGAGTAGCATGGAGAGCTGCATCAAACCAGTCTCAGGACTGAAGACCACAACAACAACAACAACAATGACCAATATTTTCGGAATCCACTCAAGTTGCCACGGATGAGGTCAATCTGTTCGAGATTTTAGCTCGGAATCTACATTATCTTATTCGGCAGTGACACATCATGCAGAAGTTACTTTCTTCCTTAAGTTATGCAGATTCGTTCATCTTACCATATGGATAAAACGATCAGGTCACGTGATCCCAGTTGCGGGTTGTCTATCTAATGGCTTCCAGGAGTAACAAAAATTAGACTGCCAGCATTTTATTTAATTAAGGACCGAATTTAAAAATTTAAAATTCTGTCATAATCTACTAATTATGAAGTATAATCTTACGATAAACATTTAACATGCTAAGGCAAGTATGAAAATTGGGAGCTGTGTACGTCTTGAGGTAGCAATAACTCACAGCGCGGAAACTACACAGACAATATTCATCCAGTACTTGAAAATGAGAGCACTTTGCAACTTCCAACAAAGTTTGCACATAATTTCAAAATTTTATGAAACTTTTTATCGCTGACAGCCACAACAAAAATAATGAATGGGCAAAAATTTTTGTCGCAATCACATTTTCGCTGTTCCCGCATTAAAACTTCAGCATCAGACATCATGTTTTAATTTATTACCTTTTATTACTAACTCTATTTGCAACACATTTTCCGTTTAGTATGCAAATATACCGCTCAACGTACCTGCAACAATATGTCACTGTACGACGCATAGTTCAGGAGCTTTTCTTAAAAGAGGTAGATTATTTAAAGAATGAGGAGTGGTTGCAGCGGAGGTTGTTGTGTTTTAAGATTTTGCAACAGATGGACTTCACTGAAACTAGACGTTAGTTTCATAGATCCCTTCTGTAAATGGCTGTGACCTATGCTTTGTTCCAAATACTGGCTACAGTTTTTTCTCTTCGGGGGACCTATAGCATATCGTGGTTAAAACAGGAATAAATTCAAATGAAAATTCGGCACAGAATCTGTCATGGATTCTATAAGGCTCTGGAGATTTGTTAAACGTTCAACAATATGGCCTCAAAGAATTAACAAAAATGTACCAGGGTCTTGTGGTAGATGTACCAACTCGGGTGTACTGTTACCACGTACGGCTCAATCAGTGATCGACAACATCTAAGCGAACATTCACCTGGAATCATAATTGGTGATCTTAGACATGGGTGACGTGGGGGTTTCCAGGTGTCCAAGTGGGACTGTTGTACATTCTTTCACGTGTAAGAAACGTTTCATCCGTAAAAGGGATGCATGGGGAAAATTGAGGACTTTCCACAGACTGGCAACAATTACCTAGCGAACATCAGCCAGTGAGCAAAATTATTTGTATACGTATTGTGAAGTGATGTTTGTAAAATGGATGAATCCTTTCCTACATATTATTGTGAGACCCACTACCTGTGCAACTGCTTACACACAGTTGAGAACCCCTATTATCTACTTTGTTTTCAGGCAGCAATCAACGGCAGGCGTACATTTTGAAAAACATAAAACAGTTTTGTCGTACTTCTTATTTATTACAACAGGCTATGATCCTCGGCCATCATACAGAACATATAAATAACGAATAGCAAGACCACAAACAACTAGATAATCATTTCGTGTTACTTACAAAAGAAAACAATAGACTCCACACGTCGTATATAATGCCACATAAATTTGGCATTACGTATGACACAATAACATTATTCCGATTAAATTCGGAATTACATATAACATGTGAACTCTTTGTTGTTTTCTTTCGTTAGCAGCACAACATGATTAGCTGGTTGTATGTAGTATTGCTATTCAGTATTGCTATTCAGTATTTCTACATTGTGTTTGCTTTACGTTGATACAGTTACCTGGATAAATGTGGGATTATGTATGACAGAATACTATTATTCCAATTAATAGTGGACTTATATATAACACGTGAAGTCTTCAGTGTTTTCTTTCGTAAGTGATAGAGCATGATTAGCTGGTTGTATGTGGTCTTGCTGTTCGTTATTTCTGCATTGTTTTATTTGCTTTACGTTGATGTAGTTACGTTGATTACGGCCGAGGACCTGAACCTATTGTATCAAATAAGAACTGCAATACAGCACTGTTACGCGTTTCTGAAAACCTATTACATACATCGCAGACTGCTTCGTCTAACGCCGACGTACATCATACTCAACCTGTGCTACTTCTGTTTGCTTGAAATGCAACTGTCTACTGCGCTTGACGGTCGATATCAGCGGTAGTCCTAATTTTAATAAGCTCACAAACTGAAGAAATTTCTGGTAATTACTTAGAAGAGAACACCGATCTGGAGCGCTGTAGGTGGTGTACGACTGGTACTAATCGGGCAGGTCACACTCGACTGCTGACGCAAGTTGTGGCAGTGAACTGGTGTCTATGTGCAAGTCAGTTTTATGGAATCTGCTGTCTCATCCGAACAAGACACAGCCAGAGCAAAAACACCACTGGTGCAAAGATGCGAGCTGGCGCCAATGCCATAGAGACTCACCACTTGGGCGATTTCCACCAGGCGCTAAGGATGAAGATATCGACTTCACTTCGGCCAATTGCCGGCCGTGTACAACCGCCAGCGACCGGACGACAATGGACCGAAGCCGGCTCGTAAGAAAGAAGAGCAACTCTCGCCCACTTGGTAATAGATTATCGTCCAGGGCTGACTTAGACAGGAAACGTCGTATAGTGAACTCTTAGAAGTGAACAGACAGTTGTTGTAAATTGCAGTTGCTATGTACTGTGAAGTTTACAAACGATTATTTTCACTTACAAGGGGAGGCCGCCAATTGTGAAATTCAGATTAGATTCATACTGCGCATAATAAAGGCTCATGGCCAGAGATGTAATGTGGCAAAGCACCAAGATGCACTTCTTAGCCGTTGTCGAGAAAATAGACAGTTAAAAGAAACCGTTGAGGTGAAATACTCTCTACGATTATTAATTTTCTACAGCGCGGTGGTGCAGCGGTAAGCGCTCGGGTTCGTAATCCGATTCCCGGCAATCAGTTGCAACAATTACGCATATAATAAGTTGTTGAAAGTCGTTTGTCGTGGAAAACCTGGCGACTTCGAACATCATTATGTTTTCCGCAAACAAAGTTGTATTTCACAAATGTTAATAATTGTCTTCATAATGTTAACCACGTATAGTTAACGGAAGACGTAGAAACGAATACGTATAGCGTAAGTCAAACGTTCGAATTAGAATAGAGACCCCACGAACACAAACTTGCTGTGGCAGGTATGAAATATAAACTCCGTTACTCGCTCGTTACACTTGAAGGACAGATGTTGAATGGGTCGAATCGAGCCGCCCCATAACAGCGTAGTTGCCTGCTAACTTCGAAAGAAGGTAGATGCGGTCCCTAGCGCAACTTATAACATCGTCAAAAATCAGTGCGGACGGGACAGCTTTGGTACACCCTGTTAAACAAACGGAAAAATGGAGGCGGTACAATTGGAGAGCGATCCGCCTTCACCAACATGCATAAGCAATTCATTAATAGTTTATATATATATATACTTGAATTGCAAAAAACTAATAATAAAAAAATATTGCATGGCGCGAGATTCGATCCGGCGACCTTCGGATTACGAACCCCAGCGCTTACCGCTGCGCTATGACGCTGTAGAAAATCATTAATCGTAGAGAGTATTTCACCGCAACTGTTTCTTTTAACTGTCTATTTTCTCGACAACGGCTGATAAGTGCATCTTGGTGCTTTGCCACATTACACCTCTGGCCATGAGCTTTTATTATGCGCAGTATGAATCGAATCTGAATTTCACAATTGGCAGCCTCCCCTTGTTAGCCAATGAGGGCCTTTTTGTGTTTATTACATGCAGTGTTGCAGACTTCATTATTCGACAAGTCACAAAGATAAGAAAACCTTTTTAACTCATTTGTTACTGATTTGTTGGAGTGTTGTAGAACCTTCATGCTCCTAGCCTGTTACCTGATCTTGGGGCATAGCTGTGTAATAGTGGCAGTGAGAAATTGTCTTAACGGTGTACTGCACAAGAAGCCGTTCCACGAACTCACAAACTCGGTCTTCCGTGACAACAGTGGAAACTCTGCCTCCACAGCAATAGCGACGAGGCCTTTACAAAAACTGGCGACGTGTGTTTACAAAGGAATAAACGCAGTAAGATGGGCCGAGAGACGCGACAGAATGGCAGAAAGAAGCTACGTGGGTTTGGATGTACCCATGACCATAGTGTGAATGAAGTTGCCAGATTATCTGGTGCATGAACGCGGATGTCCAATGTGTACACACAGGGAATGGCGTATCACATGCATCCATGTAACACGCCTTATATTAGGAGTCTTTATACACTACTGGCCGTTAAAATTGATACACCAAGAAGAAATGCAGATGATAAACGGGTATTCATTCGACAGATATATTATACTAGAACTGACATGTGATCACATTTTCACGCAATTTGGGTGCATAGATCCTGAGAAATCAGTACCCAGATCAACCACCTCTGGCCGTAATAACGGCCTTGATACGCCTGGGCATTAAGTCGAACAGAGCTTGGATGGCGTGTACAGGTACAGCTGCCCATGCAGCTTCAACACGATACCACAATTCATCAATAGTAGCGACCGGCGTATTGTGACGAGCCAGTTGCTCGGCCACCATTGACGAGACGTTTTCAATTGGTGAGAGATCTGGAGAATGTGATGGCCATGGTAGCAGTCGAACATTTTCTGTATCCAGAAAGGCCCGCACAGGACCTGCAACGTGCGGTCGTGCATTATCCTGCTGAAATGTAGGGTTTCGCAGGGATCGAATGAAGGGTAGAGCCACGGGTCGTAACACATCTGAAATGTAACGTCCACTGTTCAAAGTGCCGTCAATGCGAACAAGAGGTGACCGAGACGTGTAACCAATGGCATCCCAACCATCACGCCGGGTGATACGCCAGTATGGTTATAACGAATACACGCTCCCAATGTGCGTTCACCGCGATGTCGCCAAGCACGGATGCGACCATCATGATGCTGTAAACAGAACCCGGATTCATCTGAAAAAATGTTTTGCTATTCGTGCACCCAGGTTCGTCGTTGAGTACACCATCGCAGGCGCTCCTGTCTGTGATGCAGCGTCAAGGGTAACCGCAGCCGTGGTCTCCGAGCTGATAGTCCATGCTGCTGCAAACGTCGTCGAACTGTTCGTGCAGATGGTTGTCGTCTTGCAAATGTCCCGATCTGTTGATTCAGGGATCGATCGAGACGTGGCTGCACGATCCGGTACAGCCATGCAGATAAGATGCCTGTCATCTCGACTGCTAGTGATACGAGGCCGTTGGGATCCAGCACGGCGGTCCGTGTTACCCTCCTGAACCCACCGATTCCATATTCTGCTAATAGTCACTGGATCTCGACCAACGCGAGCAGCAGTGTCGCGATACGATAAACCGCAATCGCGATAGGCTACAATCCGACCTTTATCAAAGTCGGAAATGGGATGGTACGCGTTTCTCCTCCTTGCACGAGGCATTACAACAACGTTTCACCAGGCAATGCCGGTCAACTGCTGTTTGTGTATGAGAAATCGGTTGGAAACTTTCCTCATGTCAGCACGTTGTAGGTGTCGCCACCGGCGCCAACCTTGTGTGAATGCTCTGAAAAGCTACTCACTTGCATATCACAACATCGCCTTCCTGTCGGTTAAATTTCGCGTCTGTAGCACGTCATCTTCGTGGTGCAGCAATTTTAATGGCCAGTAGTGTAGATTTGTTGTACAAAAGTATCCTTTAATTGTGAAAAGGGTAAATAACTTGTAGAACTGACTGCAGTAGATCTTCATGTTTTATTCCGGCGTAACACTGTTAGTTCTCGACGTTCCCCCTAGGTGGCATGCGCGAATGAGTTATTCCATCATGAAGCCGTACAACGGTGCAGAGTCTGCGCATTGTTGTTTATGGTTCATGAATCCAAATCCGCTGTTACAATTCAGGACTAAATATCGCTGGCCACAACCTGAAAGATAAACTATTATTAATTGGTAGAATCCCTTCACCGCAACTGGCTGTGTATCACATAGGACACCGCATTAAAGCAGTGTCGGTTAGCAGTCTTTCTCGCAGCAATTGAACGGGTTCGGCAGTCTTACATTTGTTGTCCGAGTAAATCAAGACATTCCAGCTTGGAATTGAATGTGGCTGGTGCTACAGAAACACCTGCCATTCAAGTCCTACAAATTGGAAAGAGAAAGTCACAAAGAAAAGCGAGCTGAGCTTTGTACAGAAATGTCTGATAAAATGCAGACTGAAGACAATTTTCTTAATAAAATTGTGTTCAGAGATGAAGCCACTCTCCATACACAAAGTGAATCGGAATAATGTGCGGATATGAGGTGAGCAGAAGTCACGGCCGGCCGCCGTGGCCGAGCGGTTCTAGGCGCTTCTGTCCGGAGCCGCGCGCCTGCTACAGTCGCAGGCTCGAATCCAGCCTCGGGCATGTGTGTGTGTGATGTCCTTAGGTTAGTTAGGTCTAAGTAGTTTCTAAGTCCAGGGGCCTGATGACCTCGTATGTTAAGTCCCATAGTTCTTAGAGAAAACTGAAACATTTTGAACCAGAAGTCACGTCACGTAATCGAATATGTATGGGACTGACGTAAGGTAAATGATTTTTGCACTATAAGATTTACAGTCCTTTCTTTTTTGCGAAGTCCACTATAACTGCCACATTGTACCTGGATGTGCTTGAACATCCTATAATGCCTCAGTTACAATAGCATATGGCTACAGAATTTGCTTTCCAACAATATGGCCCACCACCACATTACCATCGTGAGGTTGTCGCTTAGTTCTGTAGGAATGTGCCAACTTGGATTGGACGTAGTGGGACAATATCCTCGCCACCACTACCGCCTGATTTAACCGCAATGGACTTCTGTATCTGGGGTTACATTAAAGAGAGAGTGCTTGTTCCTCTGCTTCCGGGAAAGGTCGGCGAGCTGCAACAGTGGACAACACAAGCAGTATCCACGATACATCAAGTTTTGCTTCATAGGATGTGGCAGGAAACTGATTAGAGACGAGACATTTGTCATGTTGCAAAAGATAGCCACACTGAATGTTTGTAAATAAAACTTGAAGATATACCGCTCTCAGAGTTGTACCAAACATTTCTTTTAGTTATATACCTTTTGCGCAATTAAAGGTTACTTTTGTACAGCTAATTTATAAACAGCCATCCTACTGATGACTAATTCCAAACATGACGGGAGTTGCTGTTGCCGCTTAATGCAGATCCATCCCACTTTCCGAGCAAACACTGCGAAGGGAACCGCACGCAATGGACATATGGGGTCAGGTACCTCAAACAAGGGCACTGCTCACAGCGGTGTTTGAATCAGCACTTCTTCAGTGGGCCAGAGAACACAGAAATTGGGCAGGATCTGACTAGAGGCGTTAAGCGTGGCCCAACGAATGGCGATTTTGATAGCTTTCAATTAAAAAAAAAAAGGTTCAAATGGCTCTGAGCACTATGGAGCTTGGCTTCTGAGGTAATCGGTCCCCTAGAACTTAGAACTACTTAAACCCAACTAACATAAGGACATCACACACATCCATGCCCGAGGCAGGATTCGAACCTGCGACCGTTGCGGTCGCGCGGTTCCAGACTGAAGCGCCAAGAAGCACTCGGTCACACCGGTTGGCCTGTCTTCTTTCAAATTATGCAAAGTGTCGAATGTTCCTATGGCTCAATATGTCTTTCAACCCGCTGTATGTGGAGGGTGTGCTCAAAACGGAAGGGGATGATTTAAGTGTGTTTCTCGTACCATTGTAAAGTGGCTTAGTTATTCATGTCGCGCCATCCTACATATTTTATTCATATTTTTATATTCTAATAGTACTCCCCGGGTCTATTAAGTGTTTCAACTTTTTTTGAGGTGAAATCAAAAGATACGTCAAACAATGCTTATATCCTTTATTCGTCCATCTTTCACCTGTATTAAAAACGTTTTGGCCAAAAATATTATAGGCGCCGAAGATGGTAATGCACGTCGTGCACCGGTAGGTGGGCCGGCCGCGGTGGCCGTGCGGTTCTAGGCGGGACTGCTACGGTCGCAGGTTCGAATCCTGCCTCGGGCATGGATGTGTGTGATGTCCTTAGGTTAGTTAGGTTTAAGTATTTCTAAGTTCTAGGGGACTGACGACCTAAGATGTTAAGTCCCATAGTGCTTAGAGCCATTTTTGAACCGGTAGGTGGGTGGATATGGTTCAGGTAAATGGGAGGTCTGAAACAGACATGATCAAAAAATTATTAAAATATATGATTGTAGCTATGGTCAGAACCTCTAAAAAGTGAAAAACTTTTTTTACAAAATGGCTACTGTTTGAAAAAAAAACTAAGGTAAATCGACTTTGTTTGGTTAATTTTTACATTTGAATGCCCAATTTTCAAGGTATCGATTTTTTGTTAGAGGTTCCGACGAGGGCCAGGTCAGTACTCTACCAAAATAGCTAAGCGGCATCAAAATCGGCCGAGTAGTTTTTCGGCAATTCAAACACACAGCTAAAAAAAATGTGATTTTTAAGAAATCGCGTTTGAAGTTTTCGAAAGCGTTTTCGTCGCTTCTCGACCGCGTAAATCTCGTTCGTGTGCACCGCTTCCTCCCGGGCTGCAGATCTTCTTTACCGGCCGTAGATGCGCGATGCTCTGAGCGAGCAAGGCTGTCCGCGTTGCGCCTTCTGCAAAATTCGAACTCGTGCAGCCAAGTTGAACGCCCATGACATTCATTCTCTGTGCGAGCCCAGCGAAGCCGTCGTTGAAGGTAACTGTGGCCAAACTGTTTGCAATTTCGACTACTTCTTTTCCGGAATATCTGTGTTCTGGGGAAAGCCTCCAAATCAGGGAATTTATCGGCTCGTTAGAGTTTTTACTGTTTGCGCCAACACATCTTTGCAATAAATGTCATTCGATAGGTCTTCGTATACAGGTCTGATTCCTTCAGAGCGCAGGCCACACGCGCTCGATGACGCGGGACTGCCGGTCCTATGATCGTGTATTTCGACTATATGCAAATTATGGGCAAAACAGTTTTGCCCACATGTTCTCCATTATATATGGTTTCGAAATATGCAATAAAAAGCCACTTTTGAAACTTCTAGACCAGACAACTCCCTTAACGTGCTGAATGGGTAACTGGCGTGTTGTTTTCATCACTCATATTACTGCTTGCAAAATGCGTATGTGATTCCACATATTGCATACAGTCAAATTAGGAGCTGCGTTGGCTGTTCAGTTCAGCCTGTGAAAAGCCGTATTTTTTCGTTTATTCGGCGCAGTAGCCTAGCAGAAAGAGACGGCGGAAGGATGCAAGCATTCGACCGTCGTCACGGCCACAAACGTATAGATGTAAGTAGTCTTCTACTCTGTAGGAATCAGCATGGGTTTCGAAAAAGACGATAAAACCCAGCTTGCGCTAATCGTCCATGAGACTCAGAGGGCCATAGACACGGTTCCCCAGGTAGATGCCGTGTTTCTTGATTTCCGCAAGGCGTTCGATACAGTTCCCCACAGTCGTTTAATAAACAAAGTAAGAGCATATGGACTGTCAGACCAATTGTGTGATTGGATTGAAGAGTTCCTAGATAACAGAACGCAGCAAGTAATTCTCAATGGAGAGAAGTCTTCCGAAGTAAGAGTGATTTCAGTTGTGCCGCAGGGGAGTGTCGTAGGACCGATGCTATTCACAATATACGTAAATGACCTTGTGGATGACATCAAATGGTCACTGAGGCTTTTTGCGGATGATGCTGTAGTATATCGAGAGGTTGTGACAATGGAAAATTGTACCGAAATGCAGGAGGATCTGCAACGAATTGACGCATTGTGCAGGGAATGGCAATTGAATCTCAGTGTAGAGAAGTGTAATGTGCTGCGAATACATAGAAAGAAAGATCCTTTATCATTAGCTACAATATAGCAGGTCAGCAACTGGAAGCAGTTAATTCCATAAATTATCTGGGATAGGCATTAGGAGTGATCTTAAGTGGAATGACCATATAAAATTAATTGCTGGTAAAGCAGATGCCAGACTGAGATTCATTGGAAGAATCCTAAGGAAATGCAGTCCGAAAACAAAGGAAGTAGGTTACAGTACACTTGTTTGCCCACAGAATAGTGCTCACCGGTGTGGGATCCGTACCAGATAGGGTTGATAGAAGAGATAGAGAAGATCCAACGGAGAGTAGCGCGTTTCGTTACAGGACCATTTAGCAATCGCGAAAGCGTTACGGAGATGATAAACTCCAGTGGAAGACTTTGCAGGAGAGAGGCTCAGTAGCTCGGTACGGGCTTTTGTTGAAGTTTCGAGCATATATCTTCACCGAGGAGTCAAACAGTATATTGCTACCTCCTACGTATATCTCGCGAAGAGACCATGAGGATAAAATCAGAGAAATTAGAGCCCACACAGAGGCATACCGACAATCTTTCTTCCCACGAACAATACGAGACTGGAATAGAAGGGAGAACCGATAGAGGTACTCAAGGACCCCTCCGCCTCACACCGTCGGGTGGCTTGCGGAGTATAGATGTAGATGTTACAGACGCCACTCTCGTTGGTTTCTCGACTCGAGGCTGGCCATGTTATCATGAAGGGAGTTAACGCGCCGTTAGGCAAGAAAGCAGTGATGCAAGGGTGCGATACCTACACGGAGGAATGTCTCCTTTACTTAAAGAAAACGGTGATTAGAAGTTTTCCATAGGAACCGCATGACACACAGCATCTCGAAGGCTTCTCTGGAATGTGGCTAGAAAGCCGGTTAGTTTTCTAGAAAGCGGGTTAGTTTTTGCCCGAGCGCCCACCCACAAAATAGACAAAAGTCTCACTCTTGCTGGAAATTTGTCGAAATTTCGAAATTTCATTAGGCCGGTGATCGCAATCGCAGCAAAACATGGCTAGAGACTAGACGCCGCTCGGAATCATTACCGTCGTTGGTGGATGACATGGAGTCTTTCCAAAACTCGAGAGAGAATTTTGAATTTCCACGAACGACGATCTTGCTGGAATCTTCGCAGGCCACACACGCGAAGATGGGACCAGTACGTTACTAACTGCCGCTCACAGTTAGCGTGCACGCAGCCGAGTAATGGATGCTTATTTGTTGTTTTGCTTTTCAATTGAATAGTTCAGGGGGCGTCATGTTTGGTAAACGTTGCGGAGTTAGTAGTTTCGGTAACTATTGAGCACACTTAGCTGTTTGATTTGCAGGATGCACTTTTCATCTGTGAGCGGTGTGTTCTTTCGAGTTCAGTTTTCATTAGCACTTTCTGATGTGCTCTTCGCTTGACCATTGGCAATATTTATTACGCAATACTAAAATTGGCAGTAAGATCGCAATTAAACATGTCTCCTTGCATTCATTGTTATCCTCCATCTGAATTCATGTTAAGGGAAATAAATAGCACGTTTTTTAACCCTGTATTTTCTCCCTTAACTAAAAAATGGTGTGGTGTGGTGGTTCATCTGTCTATTTCATGCATGACAATTAACTTTTAAAGGTGGACCTACCTATGTTAAATTCGGACATAATAAGACTTTATCCTTTGCGCGATTTGTTTCATTATCTTTCAAAACTAAATTCTCATGATTGCATAGAGAGCTTCACTTCGTTCTCCGATCACAGGGACCTTAATTTTTCATCTCAGTGGTAAGCACTAGTACAACCACAACCACCCCACCTCATACCATGTCTTGATCTCATTCATTCAGGTTACCATAAACATGACATGGGATGTTTGTTTCAACGTTATCGGTGACCAAATATTGCCCTCTCTTCTACATTTTCAGGGTGCCAACTTCACTTGACTGCACGCAGACGTTCTTGTTTTGATGAACATTCAGACACAAGTCACTCCTCGACTCATCCACCAAATCATCGTTTTAATCCCACGGAAAAATGTCTAGGAGTGTTTGGATCAGTGGGTGAGAGGTTTCAGTCAACATCCCTGCGCTTCATTAGTTCTACGTCAGGGATCAGCAATAGTTTTGGCTCGGGGACAACTTTGTGGAAGCAGAGGTTAGCGGAGGGCCGCACTTTTTAAAATGATTGCAAGCATTAGTTAACTTCGCACCTCAGAAAAGGTATAAATTAATAAATAAAAATTCTGACTGTCTTGGCGGTCGCACAATACCATTAGCGGCCCGCAGACCACTGTTTTCCCACACCGGTCTACGGGATGTAATCATCAACGAGTGGCTTTTGCCGGACATGGTGTCCCTAAGGAAATATGTCGACTCTCTTCCCCGCTGAACCGAAGTCATTATCTAGGCTGGAGGTAAACAGACAGATTCCACATTTCTAGGTATCCGAAAAGCATTTGACGCGGTGCCCCTCTGCAGGCTGTTAACGAAGGTCCGAGAATATGGATTAGATTCCAGATATGTGAGTGGATATTATCCTAGATGGTGAGTGTTCATCAGTGACAAGGGTATAGTCTGGAGTGCTCCGGGGAGGTGTGATACAACCACTGTTATTTTCTGTAGACAGGGTGGTGGTTGTTTGCTGACGATGATGCTGTGGTGTACGGGAAGGAGTCGTGACAGAGTGACTATAGGAGGATACAAGACTGGCTTGACTAATTTCTAGCCGGTGTGATGAATGGCAGTTACCTCTAAATGTGGAAAAATGAAAGTTAATGCGGATGAATAGAAGAAAGAAACCCACAGTGTCCTTTAACACAGTCACGTCGTTTAAATATCTGGGTGTTATATTACAAAGACGTCAGTTTATTGAGAGAATTTTAGGAAAGCACAGTTCATCTGTAAAGGAGACTGCATGTAAGAAGCTAATACGATCTACTCTACAGCAGTGCTAGAGTGTTTGGGAGCAAGGATCAGCACCAGGCCGGATTAAAGGAAGACGTTAAAGCAATTCAGAGGGGGGGCGGGCGGGCGGGGCGGGCTAGATTCGTTACTAGTAGGTTCATGGTCTAGAGGTAGTGTCTTTGATTAGTAATCAAAACTTCCTCGGTCCCGGACTCGAAAACCGCCACCGCGTAAATTTTGTTTAGTAAGCAGAATTGGCGGCCGAATACTTCCGGTATAATAAGTCACCCTGATTCTACCAACGGCCTTGTCAAAGAGTGCGAAGGAGCGGACAGTGGTTCAGGGCACTCTCTTGTCCTTGGGGTGAGAAACTGCCACTAAAGGCGGAAGAATCAGCATTTATCAACGGTATCAGGATGCAGAAGGCAATGGAAAACACTACATCAAAGACACATAACTTGTATCCACAGGATATGTGGCCCGTAGCTGAAAAAGTGTCATGATGATTTCTCCATCGGCAAAAGATTCCGGAATGGTTCCCCATTCGGATCTCTGGGAGAGGACTGCCAAGGGGGAGTTGACCAGGAGAACCAGACTGAATAACCAACGAAAGGATAATGTTCTACGAGATGGGGGTGGAATGCCAGAACCCTGAACGCGGTAGGGAAGCTAGAAAATCTGAAAAGGGAAATGCAAAGGCTCTAACTAGATATGGTAAGGGTCAGTGAAGTGAAATGGAAAGGAGACAAGGATTTCTGGTCGGATGAGTCTAGGGTAATATTAACAGCAGCATAAAAAGGTAAGCCGGGGGTAGGATTTGTTATGAATAGGAAGGGAGGGCAGAGAATGTGTGTCTGTGAACAGTTCAGTCGAAAACGTTGCTCTTATCACAATCGACAGCAAAACAACGACAACATAGTTCAGGTATACATGCCGACGTCGCAAGCTCAAGATGAAGAGATACGGAAAATATATGAGGATATTGAGTGTAATATAGTACGAGGTGCGGCTAGAAAAAAACCGGACTGATGCTGGAAAAAACATTTATTTACCATTATTTACAATTTCATGTTATCTCCTTCAATGTACTCTCCTCCTCGGTCTCTACACCGCTCCATACGAATTTTCCACTGTTCATAGCAATGCTGCAGATCATTTTCGGTAAGTCCATACATTACTTCCGTCGCTTTTTCTTTTACTGCTTCAACAGTCTCAAATCTAGTTCCTTTCAAAGCTGACTTGACTTTAGGACGCTAATGTAGTAATGCTGATTCACTGTTTGTCCCTCTGGTACCCAATCAATGTGCACAATCCCTTTGATGTCAAAAAAAAAAACAATCATCATTGCCTTGAATTTCGATTTTGACATTCGTGCTTTTTTTTGTCGTGGAGAACAAGGAATTTTCCAATGCATCGATTGACGTTTAGTTTGGGGATCGAAAGTAAAAAACCACGATTCATCGCAAGTAATAACATTTTGTAAGAAGGTGGGATCACTTTCAATGTCTTCCAGGATGTCAGAACAAATCATTCTTCGGCGTTCCTTCAGTTCAATTGTGAGACACTTTGGAACCATTTTTGAACACACTTTGTTCATGTTGAAACTTTCATGAAGAATCTGCCTAACACTTTCCTTGTCAACTCCTGTTAACTCAGACACTGCTCTGATTGTTAAACGGCGATCTTGTCGAACAAGTTTACCGATTTTTTCAATGTTTGCATCAGTTTTTGCTGACAATGGTCTGCCAGTGCGAGTGTCATCACTGGTGTCTTCGCGGCCATCTTTAAATCGTTTAAACCACTCAAACACTTGTGTCCGCGATAAACAATCATCGCCGTACACTTGTTGTAACATTACAAACGTTTCACTTGCAGATTTTCCTAGTTTGAAACAAAATTTGATGTTAACACGCTGTTCTTTCTGTACACTCAACATTTTCCGACGCACAGACAAAACGTCAACTACTTAAAACAGACGCCACGGGCAGACTGAGTGCAGGAGGAAGATGAAACTCGAGCAGTAGGCGGAGCGAGAGTCACGTGACAGGCCACGCGGCTTTCAGCCTTATTGCATTCGTTTTATTGTTTCACCAGTACTAGTCCGGTTTTTTTCTAGCCACACCTCGTATGTAAAGGGAGATGAAAATCTGACAGTCAAAGGAGATTGGAATGCTATTGTAGGGGAAGGAGTAGAAGGAAAGCTTACAGGACAATATGGGCTTGGGACAATGAATGAGAAAAGAGAAAGACTAATTGAGGTCTGTTATAAATTTCAGCTAGTAATAGCGAATACTCTGTTCAAGAATCACAAGAGGAGGAGGTATACTTGGAAAAGGCCGGGTGATACAGTTTCCGTTAGATTACGTCATGCTCAGACCGAGATTCCGAAATCATATACTGGATTGTAAGGCGTACCCAGGAGCAGGTACAGACTCAGATCACAATGTAGAAGTAATGAAGAGTAGGCTGAAGTTCAAGAAATTAATCGGGAAGAATCAATATGCAAAGAAGTGGGATACGGAAGTACTGAAGAATGACGACATGCTCTTGAAGTTCTCTAAGTCTGTAGATGCAGCAGTAAGAAATAGCTCAGTAGACCCTAGAGTTGAAGAGGAATGGACATCGCTAAAAAGAAGTCGAGAAGAAAAACATGGGTACATAGAAAGTAACTGTAAGCCATGGATAACAGAAGAAATACTTCAGTTCATGGATGAAAGAGTATGATGAGGTCCCATATTCTGAGGAGCGTAGGGAACGATGCGGGAGACCCGCACAGTCGACTAGGCAAGGTCGTAGCGGAGGTGGTTTGCCATTGCCTTTCTCCGACCGTTGTGGGGATGAATGATTATGATGAATACAACGCAACAACACCCACTCATCTCGAGGCAGGGAAAATCCCTGACCCCGTCTGGAACCGAACTCGGGACCCCTGTGGGCAGGAAGCGAGAACGCTACCGCGAGATCACGAGCTCCGGACTGGATGAAAGAAGGAAGTACAAAAATTTTCAAGGAAATTCAACAATACAGAAATGTAAGTCGCTGAGTAATGAAATAAATAGGAAGTGCAGCGAAGCTAAAACGAAATGGCTGCATGAAAAATGTGAAGACATCGAAAAAGAAATGATTGTCGGAATGACTGACTCAGCATATACGAGAGTCAAAATAACGTCCGGTGAAATTAAAAGCAAGGGTGGTAATATTAAGAACGCAACGGAAATGCCACTGTGAAAGGGAAAGGAGACAGCGGATAGGTGGAAAGGGTACAGTGGAGGCGTCTATGTGGAGGAAGATGTGTCTGATGTGATAGAAGAGGAAACCGGTGTCAATATACAAGAGATCGGGGACCCAGTATTAGAATCAGAATTTATAAGAGCTGTGGAAGACTTAAAACCAAATAAGCAGAAGGAATAGAGAACATTTCACCAGAATTTCTAAAATCATTGGAGGAAATGGTAACAAAACGACTATTCACGTTGGCGTGTAGAATGTATGAGTCTGACGACATACCATCTGACTTTCGGAAAAATATCATCCACACAATTCCGAAGGCTGCAAGGACTGACAGGTGCGAGAATTATCGTACTACCAGCTTAACGGATCATGCATCGAAATAACTGACAAGAATAGTATACTGAAGACTGGAATAGAAAACTGAGTATGTGTTAGATGACGATCAGTTTGGCTTTAGGAAAGGTAAAGGCACCACAGAGGCAGTTCTGACGTTGCGATTGATAATGGAAGCCAGACAAGAAAAATCAAGACACGTTCATAGGATTTGTCGACCTGGAAAAAGCGATGAAAATGGTGCAAAATTTTAGAATTTTCGAGAAAAATAGGGATAAGCTATAGGGAGAGACAACTAACACACAAAATGCACAACAGCCAAGAGGAATAATAAAAGTGGACGACCAAGAACGAAATACTCGGATTAAAAAGGGTGTAAGACAGAGATGTAGAATTTCGCCCCCACTGTTCAATCTATACATCAATGAAGCAGTAATGGAAGTAAAGAAATGTTCAGGAATGGAATTAAAATTCAGGATGAAAGGATATCAGTGATATGATTCGTCGATGACATTGCTATCCTGCATGAAAGTGAAGAAGAATTACAGGAGATGAATAGAACGAACAGTCTAATGAGTACAGACCATGGATAGAGAGTAAATCGAAGAAAGACGAAAGTAATGAGAAATAGCAGAAATGAGAACAACGAGAAGCTTAACATCAGGATTGATGGTCACAATGTAGATGAAGTTAAGGAATTTTGCTACCTAGGCAGCAAAGTAAACCATGACGGACGGAGCAAGGAGGACATCAAAATCAGACTAGCACAGGCAAAAAGGGCATTTCTGGCCAAGAGAAGTTTGCTAGTATCAAACATAGGCTTTAATTTGAGGAAGAAATTTTTGACAATGTACGTTTCGAGCGCAGAATTGTATGGTAGTGAAACATAGACTGTGGGAAAGCCGGGACAGCAGAGAATCAAAGCTTTTGAGATGTGGTGCTACAGACGAATGTTGAAAATTGGGTGGACTGGTAAGGTAAGGAATGAGAAGGCTCTGCGAAGAATCTGAGAGGAAATCAATATGTGGGAAACACCTCAAGCAGAAGTGACAGGTTGATAGGACATCTTGAGAGAAATTTTCACTCTGCAACGGAGTGTGCGCTGGTGTCAAACTTCCTGGAAGAAACACCACTGCAGAGTGAAAATTTCATTCTGGAAACATCCCCCAGGCTGTGGCTAAGCCAGGTCTCCGCAGTATCCTTTCTTCCAGGAGTTCTAGATCTGCATGGTTCGTAGGAGTGCTTCTGTGAAATTTGGAAGACAGGAGACGAGATACTGGCGGAAGTAGATCTGTGAGGACGGGTCGTGAGTTGTGCTTGCGTAGCTCAGATGGTAGAGCACTTGCCCGCGAAAGGCAAAGGTCCCGAGTTCGCGTCTCGGTCCGGCACACAGTTCTAATCTGCCAGGAAGTTTCATGACAGGACATCTGTTATGAGAGAATGACTTCCATGGTACTAGAGGGAGCTGTAGAGGGCAAAAACTGTGGAGGAAGACAGAGATTAGAATACATCCAGCAAATAATTGAGGACATATGTTGCAAGTGCAATTCTGAGATGAAGAGATTAGCACAGGAGAGGATTCGTGGCGGGCCATATGAAACCAGTCAGAAAAATGATGATGGTTCAAATGGCTCTGAGCACTATGGGACTTAACTGCTGTGGTCATCAGTCCCCTAGAACTACTTAAACCTAAGTAACCTAAGGACACCCCACACATCCATGCCCGAGGCAGGATTCGAACCTGCGACCGTAGCGGTCGCGCGGTTCCAGGCTGTAGCGCCTAGAACCGCACGGCCACTCCGGCTGGCAAAACTGATGACTCAACACGCATGTATTAAGGAGATGCTTGGGGAACTCAAATGGGAATCCCTGGAGGGAAGGTGACATTCTTTCCGAGAAACACTGTTGAGGAAATTTAGAGAACCGGCATTTGAAGCTGCCTGTAGAACGTTTCTGCTGCCACCAACACAGGCTTCATGTAAAGACCACGGAGATAAGATACGAGAAATTCTGGCTCATATAGACAGTGATTTTTTCCTCATTCTATTTGCGAGTGGAACAGAAAGGAAATGGCTGGTAGTTGTGCAGGGTACCCTCCGCCACGCACCGTATGATGGCTCGCGGAGTATTTAAGTAGATGTAGAGGTATTAACGTGATGCCTCCTGGAAATGACTATTTTTTTTATCCTCTGGGCCTATAGCAGACGCTCACGTCAGTACTATTAGAGCACGTCCAAGCAACGAGTTAACGCCCGCCATGAACGGCTTCCGCATACAGCCTAGTGGCAGCAAGAAAGTCGGACCAGGCGCCCCCAAGGAACTAGGCAACCACACTGGCACAGGTGTGTACTTTAACGTCTGCATGTAGGGTACGTGATGTACGCCTCTTCTGTTTAGTAAGGTGGCGCTTATTCTTTCGAACAAAGTCTGACAGCAGAGCTGCAGCATCTGGAATCCGTCTTTCACTAGACTGGATACAACAACCGACATATTCTGACGCCCTTGCTACACAAGAGCCGCAAGAACGAGACGGAGGCCGGAAACTCGTAAGAAGACAATAAAAAGACTGCTCCATACTGTATCGTCAAAAACTGGCAGACTTCAGCGAAAACACCATAAACGTCCTAGGTCTCAAAAAAGCGGGGTGTGTATCCCCCGAGCGGAGGTGTGAACGCGGAAAAATTTAGATTGAACAAACGAGCCGCACGATCGAAAATCGATGTACAGAATACGCAGTCCAGCATGTCTGCAGTAGCATAATTGTGCACTGAAAATGGACATAATATGAATTAGCAGCAAGTCCTGTCTAACACCTGTAAATTTTGGGATGCCATTCTCAAAGAAGCGATTGAAATCCGTGTAACTGATAAGTTAATCAACGGAACACGGGCTTCCAACTGAGCAAGGCATGCGAGGCAATACCAAGCTCCAAAAAACCAGAAAGCGACACACAGGCGCGAGATGTGGCATGGATAGAGGGCCGGAGGCAACTGAAACACTCCCCCCCCCCTCCTCGCCACCAAAGTTGCACGCCCCCTCTCCCCCCCCCCCCCCCCCCCGCCACAATTCCCCCCCTCCGGCCCAACGAACAGTGCGCGGAGCTGGCGAGGATCGAACTCTGGAACGCCTAGCATAAATACCTCCAGCACCCAGCAGACCTATCTTTCCATCAGCGGCGCCTGATGATGGCGGAACTTCTATTCGCTGAAACATCGTGCGCCTTCGACGATTCTATGCGGCAGTACGCCCGAGAACACTGGAAGCAGCACATGCGCCGGGAAAAACCTCAGAACACATTCAATCATAGTTCAAATTCACGGTAAACTGAATGAGTGGGCCCAGATGATTGTATCAGCCTGAAACAACACAGGATCACCTGCAACTCGAAGTACGTTGTACATACGTTGTTGATTAAACGAACAATTGGGCCATCACTGCATTCGACGTCTTTCATCATTTGTGAAAGATCAAATAGTACCACCTTGACCAACACTATACGTCTCCAGTTAGACAATTTCCAGTTTGTGTATTATTTGGACCACTGAACTCGTGCAGCTTTATTATGACGCTTCGACAACGGCCTTTCCGAGGTACCCTATTCTAATGTCAGCAATGTTCACTCGGAAACTGATTCAGATGGACCAGGATTCACTGACAGAAGTAAGTACTGTCGAGCGTCAAACCGACTGTCACTGACATGGCGTGACATTCGTCTCCATTTCCCGTCGGTTACAATCCTTTTATAAGTGACAGTCAAATGAAAACCAAACACCCGTCACAACGGGACCATTCAACAGTAATCACCACGTGTGTTAAGACATTTATCCTCCTGCGATACGAGAAGATCAATTTCTGTTCCGTAGAAGGCGGTCGGCCGCGACGGATTCACAATCGTACCCACTCCGACTGAAACCAACGTGCACGCACTCTTTATTCAGGTCGTGAATTACGTGAATATCACACGGTGCTCTACGTACGATGTTGCAGAGTTTCCTAAACAAATCACTCAAGGGTAACCTTCGTCCGATTGGCAGTGAGAGTGCGGGGGTTACCGTGTAACAGGATGATTCCGTCCGACAGCATTCCTGGGCGTTTTGACTTTATGGAGAGTCACAGTTTCTACAAAGTGTCTTCACAGAGCTGCGCATTGATTGTGGTTCCACAGCAGAGGGTCTCAACAGTCGAAGGAGGTCGTCATGCCGATACCGGAACTTGTGTGAAGAGCTGAGGATTTCTCAGGGGGTGAGGGGTGGGGGTGAGATGTGGGATGTTTCCACTGTTGGCTGGGTGGAATCATCCTGTTGCACAATAACATCCGCCCCACACTGCCAATTGGACGAAGGCTACGCTTCAGAAATTTGGTTCGGAAACACTGCAACATCTTCTGTACACAGTGTGGTTTCCACACCTCTGGCGACCTGGAGAAAGACAGACATGGACGAAGAAGTGCAAGAATGGATACAGCTGTGCATCTGTCAAAGGCAAGTCGCGTTCTGCGACACAGGAATTGATCGCCTCGTCTCGCAGTGGGATAAATGTCTTAACGCGTGTGGTGATTACTTTTGAACGGAACCACTCCATTTTCCCGATTGTGGCGGGTGCTCCGTTCAAAATGGCTCTGAACACTATGGGACTTAACTGCTGAGGTAATCGGTCCCCTAGAACTTAGAACTATTTAAACCTAACTAACCTAAGGACATCACACACATCCATGTCCGAGGCAGGATTCGAACCTGCGACCGTAGCAGTCGCGCGGTTCCAGCCTGTAGCGCCTAGAACCGCTCGGCCACTCCGGTTTTCACTTGATTGCCCCTCAAATTTCCACTGTTCTTAAGCCGGGCTACAAGACTGCAAGTGGTACACCATTCCTTGAGACACGTTCGACAACCTGCGTTGTCACACCAACTAATCAGACATCATTCACGGTGCGGTCCTGGGGCACGTCCAAATACAATAGCTCCTTTCTGCCATTTGTCACGTCTCCACGTCGATCCATCACTGCGCTGATTCCATAGAGGCACCTACACACCACTACACTGCCATGTCTTACATAAACGGCGGACAATCACGTGATCGCTAAGTACCAGTCCTACACCATCTACAGCGCTCCAGAGCGACCACTGCGCCCTTTTAAGAGGATCCTTAATGTGAGGTATCTGGCTAGCGGACAAAACCTGTAGACCTTCCCATCAGAATTCTCCAGCGGCTGTGAAGTGGTTTCTCTTCCCCCCTTCACCGCCTATCATCTGCCCCTTAACCAGTCGTTACCTGGGAAGAACGTGCAGCGATTAAGACTTTGGAACTGAGTTCAGTATGACCACCGTTCAGTTGTTCATCAGCCGTGGTTTTCCTAAATCGCGTATGGGAGATGTTAGGATGCTTTCTCTGAAACTGACTGTCTCCGTTCCTCATGCTTTCCCGATCCGAGCGTATGTTTCATCTCCAATGACCTATTCATCGCAGTTGTCTTTTTAGGGTTCCATGCCTCAGTGGGTACAAACGGAACCCCTATAGAACCACGTTGTTGTCTGTCTGTTGTCTGTCAAAACCCTATTTCTCAGCAATAGGTTGACGGACCAAGTTGAAATTTATGAGCCGGCCGTGGTGGCCAAGCGGTGGTAGGCGCTTCAGTCTGGAACCGCGCGACCACTACGGTCGCAGGTTCGAATTGTGCCTCGGGCATAATGTGTGTGATGTCCTTAGGTTAGTTAGGTTTAAGTAGTTCTAAGTTCTAGGGGACTGATGACCTCAGATGTCGATTCCCATAGTGTTCAGAGCCATTTGAAACATTAGAGATTTATGTCACACATTAAGGTATATGGTTCCTTGGAGGTATAACAAACGCTAGCGTCTAAGTCAACAGAGTCAAAAGATGTGGCCATTTATGTCACATAGTTTGATATTCGCCATCTCACTCATTAAAACCTAAAGGATAGTTCCCCTTGAAGCAGAATCATGGAATTTGGCAAGAAGAAAGGTTTAGAACTACAGTTAAAGGAAATAACTAGAAAATTGTTAATGTGTAATTATATCACACGGAAAAATATTTCTTTTGTCATTTGCCATCCGACTTCAGACTTGAAATTAAAACATTCTCGTAAATGTTGGAATCCCTGGACCGATAACGTGCCAGTATTAGTGTCTATAACATGCAAAAATCGTCCAGATACTCGATTCACGAAATTTTTAACTGTCTACACGCATAATTAAGTTTGTATGGAACTCTCACTGTGCGAGTCCATCTCGCAACTGGCTAGTTCAACAAGACTAGCTTAGCGACCACTCGCGTAGACTGTACGTATGGCTTGCAGGGATTTCTGTTTTTTGTTTTTATTTAATCCAATTGTTCTGTTGTGCACAAATTCAGCTAATTACAGCTGCAACATCTTATAAGATTTTCAACTAATTACAGCCATTTAGGCATGGTCTTTTCCGAAAGTACGTCTGATCAAAAGGCGATTCTGGTTGCTGGGGTTCAAAGTTATTGTTAATTGTGCCTTTCGTGTTCTTGTGGAGATATCTTCATAGCAACTTTTATCCCCTAACAAATGTTTCTTTGTATCTAACCGAGGAGTAAAACACCAATTTTCATAAGTTTAGCTCTAAATTTTTTTTTAATGTAACAAAACATTTTCTCAAAAATTTTCATCCCCTATTGCACTCCCTTTGCTGTCTAATTTCCAGAAACACTGAAATACCTATTTTTTAAATTTCTAACAGAGGAGTCACACCAGTTGTCATATGTGTAGCCTTAAAAATCCTCTAGTAGTCCTTTAGTAATTATTTATTTTCAAAAAGAACTTTCACCTACTATTTTACCACCTTAGTGGTTGAATTTCCAAAAGTGGTGAAACATATTTATTTTCTGATTGAGAAACCAAATACCAGTTTTCGTAGTTCTAGCGTCAAAATTACCTTAATAGCGCCATATTTGAAAAAAAAAATTAATCCCCTATTTCACCCCCTTAGGAGTGGAATTTCGGATAATCCATACTTAAACGACGCCTACAATATAAGATTGACAACCTCTCCAAACTTCAAGTTTCCATCCTTAGCGGTTGGGGCTGGGCGGCGATGAACCAGTTCAATCCTATTTCACCCCCTTAGGAGCTGAATTTCCAAAAAACACTGAAACACCTTTTTTTAATTTCCAACTGAGAAGCCAAATTTAAATTTTCGTAGATTTATCTTAAGGAATGCTTTCATAACAAAAATATTGTCACAAAAAATCTCAACCTCTGTTTCAACCCCTTAGGGGTTAAATTTCCAAAACAGTGATATACGTCTGTTTTACTTCTAACAGAAAATTCAAATACAAATTTTGATAAATTTAGCTACAAAAATGCTTGCGGAGTGAAATATTCCCATAAAAATTTTCATCCTCGTTTCACCTCCATAGGGATGGAATTTCCAAAAACAGTGCAACGTCTCTTTTTTATTTGTAACTGAGAAGCCAAATTTAAATTTTCACAGATTAAACTTTAAAAATGCTTTCATAATGAAATATTTTCACAAAAACTCTCATCCTCTATTTCAGCTGCTTAGGGGATCAGTTTCTAACGACACCGAAACGTGTATGTTTTTTATTTGTAACCGAGAACTCAAATACCAATGTTCATAGATGTAGCTTTCAAGATATTTTAATAGATCTTTAATAATGGTATATTCTCAAAAAATCTTTCACCCACTATTTCACAACCATAGGGTTAGATTTCCAAAAATGCTGAAACACGTATCTCTTTATTTCTGACCGAGAAACGAATTACTAATTTTTGTAGGTCTAGCTTCAAAAAACCGTTTATGGCCTATTTCACCTCCTTAGGGTTGGAATTTCGAAAAATCCCTTCCCTAACGACACCTGCAGTATAAGTTCCAAGCCTTCTCCAAATTTCATGTTTCTACCCATAGCAGTCCTGGCTGGGCGATGATGTTACAGTCAGCCAGTCAATCAGTCAGGACATTGCGTTTTATATGTAGAGATTACAGGGAATTCCCAGCTAACTATGCAAATATTTGTCGATAAAGGCAACAACCTGTAGGAAAAGAAACATTGAAAACAATATCTGTAACTGAATTATGTTACATCAAGTAGTTTATCAATGTCAGCACTGTTCTTGATGTTACATTGCATTACTGATCTCACATTAAACAGGGATCCCACTATGATTGACGACGAAAGTTCAAATCACCCTCCGAACCAGTACTCTTCCAGTTTTTACTAAGAGACTTCGGCCTTCCAGGGTTAACGCCCTGCATTCCGCTTTTTTTTCTTTTTGCCGTCTTCCAAGGCTGACGAAAGACGGCGTAATATGCCAAGGTCGCCTACGCCAGATGTCACCCAAACCCGTCTGGAGCCTCAATAACTGTGCTGCCGTTCTCACAAACAGTCTCGCATTGTGCCCACCCGACGTACTACAGTAGGTACAGGAGTTGCACAAAAATATGGAAACACCAAAGACACATTACCGTGCCTGATACGGCGTAGGAAAGCTGATGACATTCAAAAAAGCTACCAGTCGTCTCGGAACGGATAAATGCAAGTCCTGCCTGTTTTCAAAGAAATCTTGTACCATTTTTCCTGCAAAATAGTGACACGTTCGAGCAACGTTGATGGAGGTGGATAGTAATCACCCACGGATCTCTCCAAAGCCGGCCACAAAGGCTCAGTTACGTATATTCTGATTTGTGGACCCTGACGGTCAGGGGAGATGCGACAATTCATCGTCGTGCCCACTATGTGAACAGCACAAAGATAACAACGAACTACACACACATTCATTACAACTTCTTACAATCAATACACAAATATTACAACCACCTACACTCAACACATACAACGCATATAAACAAGGAAAGGAGGTCATAGTGTGTGGAGCTGACTGTTGTTGTTATTGTTGTTGTGGTCTTCAGTCCTGAGACTGGTTTGATGCAGCTCTCCATGCTACTCTATCCTATGCAAGCTTCTTCATCTCCCAGTATCTACTGCAGCCTACATCCTTCTGAATCTGCTTAGTGTATTCATCTCTTGGTCTCCCTCTACGGCTTTTACCCGCCAAGCTGCCCTCCAATGCTAAATTTGTGATCCCTTGATGCCTCAAAACATGTTCTACCAACCGATCCCCTCTTCTAGTCAAGTTGTGCCACAAACTTCTCTTCTCCCCAATTCTATTCAATACCTCCCAATTAGTTAAGTGATCTACCCATCTAATCTTCAGCATTTTTCTGTAGCACCACATTTCGAAAGCTTCTAGTCTCTTCTTGTCTAATCTATTTATCGTCCATGTTTCACTTCCATACGTGGCTACACTCCATACAAATACTTTCAGAAACTACTTCCTGACACTTAAATCAATATTCGAAATTAACAAATTTCTCTTCTTCAGAAACGCTTTCCTTGCCGTTGCCAGTCTACATTTTATATCCTCTCTACTTCGACCATCATCAGTTATTTTGCTCCCCAAATAGAAAAACCCATTTACTACTTTAAGTGTCTCATTTCCTAATCTAATTCCCTCAGCATCACCCGACTTAATTCGACTACATTCCATTATCTTCGTTTTGCTTTTGCTTTTGTTTATGTCATCTCATACCATCCTTTCAAGAAACTGTCCATTCCGTTCAACGGCTCTTCCGAGTCCTTTGCTGTCTCTGCCGACTAGATGGTTGAAACTATCCCTTATGGTCGCGCAGTCAACAATGCCATACGATTTAACTTTCCGGAACCTAAACTGATCTCCAGAAGGTCGATTCTATGACGCTTTTATTTAAATATTTGTGTCAATATTTTGCAACCATGGCTATTTAAACTAATGGTTCGGTAATAGTCAGCCATGGCAGCGGCTGCCTTGTTTGGAAATGGTACTGTTACAATCTTGTTGAAGTAACAACGTATTTTGCCTTTGTCACGTATCATGTATACCATGTGGAGTACTCTTGAGATGACTGGTTCATCCAAGCATCTAATTAATTCTTAGGGAAAATGGTCTACTCTGGGTGACTTGTTTCGATTTTAGTCTTTCAGTGCTCTGTCAAATTAATCTCGTAGTATCATATCACTCGCCTCATCTCCAAATACTTCCTCTTTCTTTTAAAAAAAAAAATATTGGTTTCATCTAATTCACAAATTAGCCGGCCAGCCCATCTAATCGTTGCTCTTCATCTACGTAAGTTTCTTTTGCCTATGGATCGACGTTCAACAGCTTGTTCTTGTAACCGCCCATTGCCAATTCGAAGCACACGGTTAAGCCCATGTTGTGTGTACTTCTCGATTTTATTCGGTTATTGAAAAACTCTTTAACACCATTTCTTGTGTCTTCATTGCGCATGTAATTCAGTCTGCTGCAACTTTTTGGTCCTCTCATAAACTTAATCTCTCTGGGTTTGATTCGGCTACTGTTGTTGACGTTAGGGATCCCTGTTTTACTGGCGTACGGAAGAGTTGGGAGTGGCAATGTCTTGTAGAGTATAATCTGCTTTTCTAATGCGACAGGTTTTCGTCAGGTTCATCCGACGGTGTCCCACATCCAAGAGAAATAAGCTAACTTCCTCTAGATCTTTCGGTCGCGATATTGAAACCAACGTACCTAAAGTTTGATATTTATTAGAGTTAGGTTTAAATGATTCAAACGGCTCTGAGCACTATGGGACTTTACTTCTGAGGCCATCAATCCTCTAGAACTTAGAACTACTTAAACCTCACTAACATAAGGACGTCACACACATTCACGCCCGAGGTAGGATTCGAACCTGCGACCGTAGCGGTCGCGCGGTTCCAGACTGTAGCGCCTAGAACCGCTCGGCCACCCCGGCCGGCTAGAGTTAGGTGCCCCTTAGGTATATTTTTGATCTTGCAATTTGTTTTTCTTTAAAGGTCGTAACTTTGATTTATAATCTAAAAATTCGCAGTGCACGTTTTAGCTATGGTATGCAGTAGATGCTCTACTTTCCGTAAATTATCTTCGGAGCAGGGAATAACAATCTGACCACCAGGAAAGAGTGATACATCAATAGCTTCATGTTACTGAATGTAAATAACTGTTGCAGATATAGTTTACATTGTTTGACCATGTTGGCTATATAGGATGAATAATAATGGGGGAAGGCAGAAACATAATCTAAAGCCTCGATTCATTATTAAAGGCGTTATGTTCTCGTCGTTGAGAATTGCTAAAGACAATAGTGGTGTGTCTGTATAGGATTTAAAAAGCTTCAAATATTGTCCACATGCTGATACTGAAGCGAACCTAATACCTTGCTTCCATGATTTCTCGAGAATTTATACCTGTTTACACGTGTTTGAGGTAATTTACTACCCCACTCCCACTTCTGACATTAAATATCGATATTTGGTTGGTTTTTAAAATTCTAACAACTGATGCTACATTATAAATTTACGTTTAAATGCACGAAATTTTACGTCTGTGATTTAGATTTATTGACTCTCTCTCTCTCTCTCTCTCTCTCTCTCTCTCTCTCTCTCTCTCTCTCTCTTGCTGTAGGTTGCATAAACCGCCGATAGTTCTCTTTCGGTAAATGTCAGGTGTGCGATCAGAAAGCATATAGGAGACATTGTTTTTTGTTTGATGACTTAATCACTTGAGTTAAAAACATATACTGCCAAAAGTTGAAAATACACTTTCGCGAAATATATTGCTTTCATTTGTTGATTTTCATTGAATTACTTTAATTAATATTCTTAAAATAGCTCTGAGCACTATGGGACTTAACAGCTTAGGTCATCAGTCCCCTAGAACTTAGAACTTCTTAAACCTAACTAACCTAAGGACATCACACACATCCATGCCCGAGGCAGGATTCGAACCTGCGACCGTAGCAGTCCCGCGGTTCCGGACTGCAGCGCATAGAACCGCACGGCCACCCCGGCCGGCAATTAATATTCTTACAGAATATGAATCATCCTAGTATATACCATATATCGCATTGAATTTATCTAGAGAAACATTTTTTTATACAGTCGTACGATTTTTCCTATTCCCAAGCAACTGAGCGTTTCGACATCTTGATCCAGACACGAAGTTCACTATTATCCAGACGCACTATTCCTAAACACGGAAGAAAAACTGAACTAAAAGCTATTTATAAACAGCAAATAGCAGAATGACAATAACAATGATAACGAGCGATAACAGAGTTCGCCGGCCGTGGTGGCCGTGCGGTTCTAGGCACTTCTGTCCGTGACCTACGGTCGCCGGTTCGAATCCTGCCTCGGGCATGGATGTGTGTGATGTCCTTAGGTTAGTTAGGTTTAAGTAGTTCTAAGTTCTAGGGGACTGATGACCTCAGATGTTGAGTCTCATAGTGCTCAGAGCCATTTGAACCATTTGATAACAGAGTTCAGTCACTAATGACTTAACAACACGAAGACGATCAACCGTCAGTTGAGTCCATTTGCCGCTCCCAGCGTTCCACAGGGGTACGAACTTATTACAGACTGTATACAGTATTGGCTGCAGAGAGATTTAATTGTGAAAGTGAAGTACGAAGGTATGAACGTGAACACTACTTATTCTTACATTATGTCGGCTACTCCTCGCAGGTTGTGAAATGTAGACAGCTTTGTGGGTATGGATGTGATTTGCACGTACGTAGCCAGTGGCGTAATTTTCTGCACAAAATATTTTCCTTTCACACAGATAAACGACTGAATAAGTGTTTCAGGGCTACATTCTAACGATTTTTAATTACCTTTTCTGCAAAACATAACGCAAACTGTTGCCAAACGTTGGCAGCATTCCTTTCTTCTTGAAGTAACTCTAAAGGAACTTTTATGCGCAACTTGCCAGTGTAAACTATTGCTTTAGTTCAACCAGTGGCAGCACTGCAGACTGGTTTCACTCTGAACAACGAATGGATCCCTCAGTCATCTAAAACGCTGAAGAGTAGTTTCAGTTGAAAGAACAAATGCATGTTCCAACAGACAGAAAAACTACAGAGTGGCTTCATTTAAAAAAGAATGAATGGTTTAGTCTGTGCGCAAAAATATCGATTCTTGTCATTCGATTGTTCCTGCACACTGGTTTCAGCCGAAAGAAATGACTGCATAACAACGCAACGAATACATGAAACTACTGCTGACTCAATCGATTTTTTTTTTATTCGTTTGTTCTCATAACATTGGTTTCACTCAGAAGAATGAACGAATTTATTCAACCGATGCGTGAAGCTTCAACCAAATCAGTAAATTATTTCCATACTACCGACTGAATCGATTGTCTCCATCAGTATCGGAGCTGCCTGATGTACCTCTATCCTGTGTGTGTTCGACTTTTGCGCTACCACTTAAAGAACCATGTTTCAGGGCAGAAACCACGAACATTTTAGATCTCTCTACATGCACACATGCACACATACACACAGGCAACACTGACCCTACGACTTATCTTAGAAGATAGATTAAGAAAAGGCATTTGTAGACTTAGAGAAAGCTTTTGACAATGTTGACTGGAAAACTCTTTCAAATTCTGAAGGTGGCAGGGGTAAAATACAGGGAGCGAAAGGCTATTTATAAATTGTAGAGAAACCAGAGGGCAGTTATAAGAGTCCAGGGGCATGTAAGGGAAGCAGTGGTTGGGAAGGGAGTGAGACAGGGTTGTAGCCTTTCCCCGATGTTATTCAATCTGTATATTGAGCAAGCAGTGAGGGAAACAAAAGAAAAATGCGGAGTAGGTATCAAAATGCATGGGAAAGAAATAAAAACTTTGAGGTTCGCCGATGACATTGTAATTCTGTCAGAGACAGCAAAGGACTTAGTAGAACAGTTGGACGGAATGGATGGTGTCTTGAAAGGAGGATATAAGATGAACATCAACAAAAGCAAAACGAGAATAATGGAATGTAGTCGAATTAAGTCGGGTGATGCTGAGGGAATTAGATTAGGAAATGAGACGCTTTAAGTAGTAAAGGAGTTTTGCTATTTGGGGAGCAAAATAACTGATGATGGTCGAAGTAGGGAGGATATAAAATGTAAACTGGCAATGGCAAGGACAGCGTTTCTGAAGAAGAGAAATTTTTTAACGTCGAGTATAGATTTAAGTCTCAGGAAGCCTTCTCTGAAAGTATTTGTATGGAGTGTAGCCATGTATGGAAGTGAAACATGGACAATAAATAGTTTGGACAAGAAGAGAATAGAAGCTTTCGAAATGTGGTGCTACAGAAGAATGCTGAAGATTAGATGGGTAGATCACATAACTAATGAGGAGGTATTGAACAGAATTGGCGAGAAGAGGAATTTGTGGCACAACTTAACTAGAAGAAGGGATCGGTTGGTAGGACATGTTCTGAGGCATCAAGGGATCATCAGTTTAGTATTGGAGGGCAGCGTGGAGGGTAAAAATTGTAGAGGGCGACCAAGAGATGAATACACTAAGCAGATTCAGAGGAATGTAGGTTGCAGTAGGTACTGGGAGATGACGCAGCTTGCACAGGGTAGAGTAGCATGGAGAGCTGCATCAAATCAGTCTCAGGACTGAAGACCACAACAACAACAATTGCTGACTGAAATATATATTTTTTGCATTAGGTTGTTCTCTTGGTTTCACTCAGAAGAATGAACGAATTTATTCAACCAAATCAGTAAATTATTTCCATACTACCGACTGAGTCGATTGTCTCCATCAGTACCGGAGCTGCCTGATGTACCTCTATCCTGTGTGTGTTCGAATTTTGCGCTAGCTCTTAAAGAACCATGTTTCAGGGCAGAAACTACGAACATTTTAGAGCTCTCTACATATACATCGTGTTGATAAAATTAGGCAAGTAACAGGTCACAGCAGCCATGCTTCTCATGCTCTAGCCGCGAACCGAAGGAGAAGAAATCCTAATGTATGGGCCACTAAAAGTACACTCTGACACGCACTTCACAGTGGTTTACAGAAGATAATACCGACCTGCTCCAAATGGAGCGAGCCGAATCGAATTTGTGTGTCCACTTGCTCTCGTTGTTCGCCGAGACTGCACTGCCGCATCTCTGGTGCGTATTTCCGTATCTTATGCTTTTTTTTCTGGTTCTTTACCAGTTATCCGGAGGTCTGCTGCGGCCAAGGACCCGCTCTGACAAGACCGCGGTGAGTCAGCGAGGCGGTTGGAAGACCGCGCGCAGGGCCGACGCGAAGCCTCAACACGCGTATACGTCACTCCTGCGGCACAACACTGATGTGATGTTACACAACAAGACTGCGCGTAATTTCCATAGAGTAAATATCTCTGCAGTGAGCATTGCGTTCTGCGCATGTTGTCAACATTAAACGAGGATTGCCATGTGTTTTCGGGACTTCGCTGTGCGTATGTGCTTTCCGCAGCGTTTGAAGTTTATAATATCAAGAGTTTTTGTTGTGTTTCACCTTTTGTTGATAGTGTAATAGCGATGGTGAATTACTGTTGTTGCTACGAATGCAAAGAAAAATATGTGAAAGGAGGGATAGGAACTTTTCATGGGTACATACCATGTAGCTCTAATTATAGTTATCATATTAGTAAGAGACACTGTATATGCTTAAAAATTTCGAGACGCATTATACCTATTTTTCTACGATTATATGACTATATAATAGATGTTACGGCTCGTACAAAAGCTTACAAACAATCGCTTCCCCTCGTAAATTTGCTAAGTGGAACAGGAAAGGGGATGGTTAGTTGTTTCAGCAAATACTATCCTCCATGAATTTATCAGTGACTTGTCGATTGTGTATATAGATTACTCAGTCTAATTTAATAAACTGGGAGCGAGAACGTAAAATGCATTAAATAAATACTCAGTGTCACCAGTAAGAAAAATTGTGCTTCAGGTCGCAAAAACGAGGAAATAAATACGCAGAAATAGCAGAAAAAAGGACGAATTAGCAGGGATATAACCGCTAATGGTGTTTTTCGGACACTTGCAAAAGTACTAGCGTACTGTCAAGTCGTTTTGTAAGACTATCACTGCAAAAATGTACATCAGGCTCTGTAATACTATAAAGTGCCGTATCATACAGAAAACTACCAAAAATAGAGTGCATCTGAACTGTGACACCTATCGCAAAGGAGCAGGATGTAATATCACTTGCCCTTAAAAGTTACGTAGCTGGTTTATTCCCGGTATCAAATGGATACTGTTAAAATGTCTGCGCAACATATATAAATAATCCACGGCACGTACGAAAAGAATCCGTCTGTACTAGGGATGTAGTGACATTCTAAATATACAGGGCGTTGTACGGACAAACACACGACGTCCCGAGAACACGTTACCTGGCCGGCAACGTATGTTGACAACACACAATCTGTTCTGCGCATGTGAATGCTCACTCCAGAGATATTTACTCTATGGTAATTTCAGACACATCTGAGGGCGTTGCAATGTGATCTCTGGAATCTACGATATTTGCATTCACGAACAGATGATTTAGGAACAACTGTCTATCGCACAGCGTCCTCTTTCGAAGGTGTGAAACGTCTTCTCAGCCCACGGCAACCAGGCAGCAAGTTTCTAGACACACGTATGTCTAGACACACGTATGAGCAGCTGCGTTGTGTCTGCTAGACAGCTGGCGCCTTCGAAGCGGCTATCAGCTTGCTGTAGCAGCGGGCGTGACAAGTTTTATTTCGAGGCAAACTCCAAGCCAAGTCCCGCCTGTACACCGCCCGTGGCGATTACGTCACGGCACGTGACACTGTAGGTGTCAGCAGCCGTCTCGGCCGGGGAGCGATAAACTATTTCAGGAACTCCATTCAGAAATGAACAAAGCTCATCAGAACATAAAATTCACACTTGAAAAAGAAAATCAAATAAGTTTTCTTGACATTACAATAAAAAAAATGGCAAACATACATTCAACGTCTTTATAAACCAACAGCCACAGACACAATAATACATTCCACATCCAACCACCCCCACAGCCAGAAACTTGCAGCACTAAGACACATGTTACATAGAATAAACAGAATCCCACTCAGCAAGAGAAACTATGAACAAGAATTGAGTACAATCATACAAATAGCTAGGAACAACGGGTATGACACACATGTGGTACACAGGCTCAATCAAAAAATGAAAAACGCAACATTTCCAGAATACAAAAGAACTCACAAGCTGAAAACTTACAAACACACTCAATGACAACACCACACAGAAAAGGACCAGATGGTACACCATGACCTACACACATAAACCAACACACAGAGTTACAAACATCTTAAAGAGACAGGGCTTCAAAATAGCATATAAGCCTGGGCAAACCCTTCAATCACACCTAAGCCAGCCAGCTACCAAGAGGGACAAATTCCAACAATCAGGAATATATAAACTTGAATGTCAAAGTTGTGATGCAGTATACATAGGCATGACATGCAGGAATTTTGAAACAAGATACAAAGAACATATCAGATGTTGGAAGTATGAAACAAACCATTCCACATTTGCAGAGCATTTAAAACACTACAATCATCATCCTACAAACATGGAACAAGAAATGAAAATAATGAGAATAAGCAACCATGACAAACATCTTATACAAACACAAGAAAACTTCCACATCCAGAAAGCCATAGCGGAAAACAAACATGTGATAAATGAACAAACACACAGCAGCACAGGCTCCCTACTACACTTAATAAAGGAAATAACATAAAACAAGGAAACTCTTCCCCACACCATCTGGACACACACACACACACACACACACACACACACACACACACACACACACAAATGCATACACGAACAGACCAGAGATACTTCAATAATTACACTCATAAGTTTCGATCTTTGGAAAAACATTTGACAGTCGGCAACAGAAACCAAAACATTGCATTAAAACAAGCGTTCAGTGCATAGTGCTGTGGAATGTGGAAAAAACCGCAAATTGGCGTTCATAAGAACAACAACAACACCAAAAATGCAACAGGAGCGTAATATGTAAGAAATTGTCCACGCAACCTGTAAGTATAGTTCAAAACATTACTACTTAATAGGAAATAGCAACAACCAGAAGGCCCGCAGCTCGTGGTCGTGCGGTAGCGTTCTCGCTTCCCACGCCCGGGTTCCCGGGCTCGATTCCCGGCGGGGTCAGGGATTTTCTCTGCCTCGTGATGGCTGGGTGTTGTGTGATGTCCTTAGATTAGTTAGGTTTAAGTAGTTCTGAGTTCTAGGGGACTGATGACCATAGCTGTTAAGTCCCATAGTGCTCAGAGCCAACCATCAGAACTGTTTATAACCTATAGGCACAGTGACAAAAATGTAAATAAAATAGCTAACATATGTACATATTCCAGGCCACTGATGATGCCTTGCAGAAAATAAAGGCGAAACGCGTATGGCACTAAAATTGTGTTTGTCAGTTGCTGTCAGACGGTCCATAAGTAAAAATTATCAATATACCGTAATATTTCAGGAGGGTTTAATAATTCTTGGCTGCGGATTTACATGCATGCAAGTTCTCGACAGCACACGACAAAATGAAGACCTTAAATCTCTACCTTTTCAATTAATAGTGATTTCTCGTTGGCCGTGCACGGAGTCGAGCCTTCCCGACGTGTGGTGGACAAGCCTACTAGTGTGACGTCACAAGCCCACTGCAGGGGCCCCGCTTTACCCAGTGTGACGTCAGAAGTTCAGTCATCAGCAGCGAAAAGACTGTCGCACCATGCACAATATGGAGTGAGAAGTCACGGCGTTCGAAGTCGAAAAGAGATTTTTGGCAAATGGTATCACGCAAAGCAGCGAGTGCAGGGTGACACACGGGAGATGGACAGTTTTGAACTGCGTAGTACTGAGGGCACGGTGGTGGGAGGTGGTCATGGTGGGGATAGTTCTGATCCACACAAGACGCCATTTCATTTACTCAGTCACTATGGAGCAGTGGAACTTGCAACGTCGAGTGTTTGTCTATGACAGTTTCGTGAAAAGTGGTGAGTCTATTATTGCTACGCAACGATTGTTTCGTGCGCGGTTTAATGTCGGTCGACATGGAGCTGTTCCGAGCCGTAACACAGTCCTCAGATGGGTGGAAAACTTCAGATCCACTGGAAACATACTGGATAAGAAGCATCCTGGCCCGAGACGCAGAGTAACGACACCAGAAAATGTTGAAAGGGTAAGGCAAGCGGCAGTCAGAAGCCCAGGACGGTCAGCTAGACATCATGCTAGTGAGTTACGAATCAATCGTGAATTGGTTAGACAAATTTTGCATAAAGAATTAAAAATTCCATACCTACGAAATGCTCATTGTCCAAAAACTTAAGGAAACTGATTTTGCTGTACGAGAAGACTTCACTTACAGAATGCAAGTGATTTTAGGATCGAATGAAAATGAAGTTTTATTGATGAGCGATGAAGCTCATTTTCATTTAAATGGGACCGTGAATAAGCAAAACCTACGTTACTGGGCTCCAGAGCATCCACACCTTATCCACCAGCGTCCTCTACCCTCAGAAAAAGTAAGTCTTGTGTGCTCTTGGTTCTGTTGGCATTATTAGACGTTATTTTTTTGAAGAGAACGGGGCCACAGTTACTGTGCTTCGTATGCTTGAAACATTCTTGAAATCAGAACTAAGAAGACTACGAATCCCTTTAAAACGCGATTTGTTCCAGCAGGATAGGGCAACATCGCACACTGCAAACACTTCAATGACAGTTCTTAGACGCATGTTTCCTGGCCGGATAATCTCACGCTTTGGCAATGTTCCTTGGCCTCCCAGGTCTCCCGACTTGTCAGTATGTGACTGTTTTCTGTGGGGGTACCTTAAGAACTGTGTCTATAACCACAAACCACGAAATTTGGATGAGTTGAAGAATGCAATCATTCAAGAAATTGCTGCCATCCCTGCAGAGATTTTAGTCCGTGTGATGGAGGATTTTGAGAAGAGACTTGAGTCGTGCATTCGAAATGATGGACTTCGCCTTGACGACATTATTTTTCACAAATAACTTTAACTAAAATGGCAAATAATGAGCTTTGATTTTGTGTAAATAAACATGCGTTAATTTTAAAGTTGGCTGAGTATTATTTCATTAAAAACCGTCCGCCTCCCGTGTGTCACCCTGTATTTTATGGTACAGTAAATAGTAGAAACTTTGTCACACATAGAGACACCGAAGAAAGGAAATGTCACTGAATGTCTAAACTATTTAAAACTAACACTGCTGTCGCGTGCGTCGAAAATAATGCTCAGTGTAACCAAGAACAGGATTAAAAAACTTTAATAACATACCTCTCAGGATTAGTTTGGTTTCAAGTCAGGGAAGGGAACTAGAGAAGCTCTCCTAGTAGTAACAACTCTTCTAGAATGGAGACTAGGTGTTAAACGGAAGACGTATGAGGGTGTGCTGAAAAATAATGCCTCTCAACTTTTTTTATTCTGTCTTCAATATCTGTTTAGGTGCGCTCCACGTCAGCGACACTGGTGTAATGCGCTTATTAAAGAAATTAGGCTTTCGCTGCGGCAAAAAAATCGATCAGGCTCATATTGTTATGGAGAAGCGACGTCAGTGAAAAAAGAATTGCGTATTTGAAGCAATTTAAAAAAAAATAGGTAGGAAAACAGAGACGTTGTTTACGCTGATCAAACTTGCATTTGTGCGAGGATAAATTTAATTCAATGACTGAAGAAGATTGGATTCCGTTGTGCAAACACGTTTAAAAAATTGAATGAGAAAACATGCAGCAGATCCCCTTCGACGACGAAACAGATAAAACAATCATATGCTTAGGTGGCGTAAATAGAGGTAGCGAAAGTGATTTGGTGATTATGAATTTAAAGATGGAGAGCTGGAACGGGTAACTGAGCTGCCTGGTAATGACGGAACTCAGCGGCAGTTCTCTCCGTGACGCCACCCACACTTTCAGATATCTATTGCGGAGAGTATTACAAGTCATACTCTACTGGCCATTAAAATTGCTACACCAACAAGAAATGCAGATGATTAACGGGTATTCATTGGACAAATGTATTATACTAGAACTGACATGTGATTACATTTTCACGCAATTTGGGTGCATAGATCCTGAGAAATCAGTACCCAGAACCGCCACCTCCGGCCGTAATAACGGCCTTCATACGTCTCGGCATTGAGTCGAACAGAGCTTGGATGGCGTGTACAGGTACAGCTGCGCATGCAGCTACAACACGATACCACGGTTTATCAAGAGTAGTGACTAGCGTATTCTGAAGAGCCAGTTGCTATGCCACCATTAACCAGACTTTTCAATTGGTGACATATCTGGAGAATGTGCTGGCCAGGGCAGCAGTCGAACATTTTCTGTATCGGGAAAGACCCGTACAGGACCTGCAACATGCGGTTCTGCATCATCCTGCTGAAATGTAGGGTCTCGCAGGGATCGAATGAAGGGTAGAGCCACGGGTCGTAACACATCAGAAATGTAACGTCCACTGTTCATAGTGCCGTCAATGCGAACAAGAGGTGGCCGAGACGTGTAACCAATGGCACCCCATACCATCACTCCGGGTGATACGCCAGTATTGCGATGACGAATACACGCTTCCAATGTGCGTTCACCGCGATGTCGCCAAACACGGATGCGACCATCATGATGCTGTAAACAGAACCTGGATTAATCCGAAAAAAATTAAGTTTTGCCATTCGTGCACCCAGGTTCGTCGTTGAGTACACCATCGCAGGCGCTCCTGTCTGTGATGCAGCGTCAAGGGTAACCGCAGCCACGGTCTCCGAGCTGATAGTCCATGCTGCTACAAACGTCGTCGAACTGTTCGTGCAGGTAGTTGTTGTCTTGCAAACGTCCCCATCTGTTGACTCAGGGATCGAGATGTGGCTGCACGATCCGTTAGAGCCATGTGGATAAGATGCCTGTCATCTCGACTGCTAGTGATACGAGGCCGTTGGGATCCAGCACGGCGTTCCGTATTAACCTCCTGAACCCGCCGATTCCATATTCTGCTAACAGTCATTGGATCTCGACCAACGCGAGCACCAGTGTCCCGGTACGATAAACCGCAATCGCGATAGGCTACAATCGGACCTTTGTCAAAGTCGGAAATGTGATGGTACGCATTTCTCCTCCTTGCACGAGGCATTACAACAACGTTTCACCAGGCAACGCCGGTCAACTGCTGTTTGTGTATGAGAAATCGGTTGGAAAATTTCCTCATGTCAGCATGTTGTAGGTGTAGCCACCGGCGCCCAACCTTGTGTGAATGTTCTGAAAAGCTAATCATTTGCACATCACAGCATCTTCTTCCTGTTCGGTTAAATTTCGCGTCTGTAGCACGTCATCTTCTTGGTGTAGCATTTTTAATGGCCAGTAGTATAGATCTGGGAATCTTGCTGGCCACGGGCGTACCTCAACATCACACAGTTCATAGAGACACATACTATGTGTGGAGGGGCATTGTCATGTTCAAAAATGGCGCCATTACACTGTCGTGTGAGAGGTAACATAATCGTATCTGTAATTAGTTTCTCAGTAAAACTTTCCGCGCAAAAAATTAAAAACCGCTGCTTTGTGGACTCGCATGTATGCTCCACTATGCATTCTTTCTTATTCGATTTTGAGCGAACTTTTCGTCTAAAACATAATACTAATTACAATTTTTTGCGTCTTATAGCCTGACATCACAGCTTAATAATAAACTAGTTTTCTTCTCGTTATTTCCCATAGTTATTGTGACACTTTATTATAAAGCAAAACACTGCGTTTGTTTTGTAACGTTCTCAGTTGCTTGCCAGTTTACGTTTCGTGCGTTTTAGGTCCTACATTACTGCATACGTAATATAGCTGGCAATCGAAATTGTTTTTAACGATGGAAGGAGAGAGACTCCTCTTTCAGTTCTCGAGAAAATACGTGAGATATGTTGGAAGTTGTCCACGACGGTGTTGGAAGCTAGGCGCCACGCGCGAGGCTATTTCAGCCTGCTGCGCGGAATGCAGAGCCCTCTCGTGTTTCTCTTTTTCTTGTGCCGCGGACCCACGCCGAAGCTCGGAATGAAAACACTTAATGAAATGAAAAGACGCTGGGAGTCTAAAACCAAACTTTCCGTTGCTGCATTTTAACGTCAGCCAAACACTTGCACCAGTTTACCTTATTGTAATTAGTACTTTCTCAACAGTAGAAGTAGCAAGTCCCAAATGTTTGTCCTGCTTTGTCAGTTGCTCCAAAACGTGGAAAGTGTCTGAACATATTCTATAGAATTAATGGAATTTATGATAGTATTGGCAGAGCTCACGAGAAACCACAGCTGAACCACGTTTGGTATTTATAGCATTGTTGGGTGCATCCGGAACTTCCTTTCCATTTTCAATTTCTTCAGCTTTAAATAATAAATCTGAATCATGAGTTCTTCAGGAGGGCACACGATGCATCACAGCGTGTAACTGAAGTGGCGTGGCAATGGGAAACGAAGTCGAAGTACGCGGGTAGTGCGATTGTTGCGCACATAACGTCTAAATTGTACACAGACTTACTGAGAGCCGTGCGGGGTAGCCGCCCGGTCTAGGGCGTCTTGTCACGCGGTCCACGCGGTTCTCCCCGTCGGAGGTTCGAGTCCTCCCTCGGGCATGGGTGTGTGTAAGTTAGTTTAAGTAGTGTGTAAGCTTAGGGACCGATGAACTCAGCAGTTTGGTCCCATAAGACCTTACCACAAATTTCCAAATTAATTGCCGAGAAATTTTGGCGGTATATGAACCAAATGGCATGCCGCGTTCAACTGTAGTGAAATGGTGCCAACAATTTGACCAAGGCCACACAGACGTGGATGAAGCAGATCGGGAAGGAAGAAAGATCATGCACCATGCGATTTCTGTCTTGTTGGCAAATTGAAAGAACACCTGAGGGTGGGGAGGGAGGAAGAGATATTTCAACCATGAGGACATTCACATAGCGTTTTTGAGTGACTGCGTGGACAAAGAGTGGATTTCTACCGTGGAGGAATTGTGTACAGGGACGTGCAGAAAATGTTGAAAATACTGTCATGTAATTCTGTCACTGTGAAGCATAGCACAGCACTCAGTAAAAATTACTTGACCTACCGCAAATTCGTGTTCTTATAACACAACATTTCGAAACATCCGAAATGAATTTGTATGACAGCTGTACTAGAAGTGTTCCATGACCTTCAGCCACTTTTAGTAGCGAAATGAAATTTCCTTATATCAGCTGCACCTTCTTCTTTCTTTTGCAACGAAAGCTTTTCAAATGCAATATCTCTCCACATCGCAGTTTTTGAGAAGCTATGCTAAAACGATGTACTAAATGCTGATGTAAACAACGTTTTATAGACAGTATTATGAAAAGCATAGATTGCTACTCACCATATAGTGGAGACGCTGAGTCGCAGACAGGCACAACATAAAGACTGCTATACGTTTGACCTTTTGGCCAAAAGGGCTTTTCACACACACACACACACACACACACACACACACACCCGCCTCGGTAGCTACGCGGGGCTGACTCGAAGATTTTTCCTGATCACGGAGTGGGTGTAGTGTTGCTCTTACGTTCGTATCGTTGTAACTGATAATAAAATCGTCTTCAATACGCAATATTTCCATTATTACTGGAGATGGCTGAATGGCACGACTCGAAACTGAAATTTAAATTTAAAAAAAAGAAAAAGAGAACGTTCGCCGGCCGGAGTGCTTCTAGGCGCTACAGTCTGGAACTGCGCGACCGTTATGGTCGCAGGTTCGAATCCTGCCACGGGCATGGATGTGTGTGATGTCCTTAGGTTAGTTAGGTTTAAGTAGTTCTAAGTTCTAGGGGACTGATGACCTCAGAAGTTAAGTCCCATAGTGCTCAGAGCCATTTGAACCATTTTTTGAGATCGCTCACAGACATAATCACTAAGTTTTTTTTTACGCCGTCTGGCCTCAGCGGTCAGAGTGAGTCGTCGTCGTGTGTGTGTGTGTGTGTGTTTTTGTGTGTGTGTGTGTGTGTGTGTGTGTGTGTGTGTGTGTGTTTTTGTGTGTGTGTGTGTGTGTTTTTGTGTGTGTGTGTGTGTGTGTGTGTGTGTGTGTGTGTGTGTGTGTGTGTGTGTGTTTTTGTGTGTGTGTGTGTTTTTGTGTGTGTGTGTGTTTTTGTGTGTGTGTGTGTTTTTGTGTGTTTTTGTGTGTGTGTGTGTGTGTGTTTTTGTGTGTTTTTGTGTGTGTGTGTGTGTGTGTGTGTGTGTTTTTGTGTGTGTGTGTGTTTTTGTGTGTGTGTGTGTGTTTTTGTGTGTGTGTGTGTGTGTGTGTGTGTGTGTGTGTGTGTGTGTGTTTTTGTGTGTGTGTTTTTGTGTGTGTGTTTTTGTGTGTGTGTGTGTGTGTGTGTGTGTGTGTTTTTGTGTGTGTGTGTGTGTGTGTGTGTGTGTGTTTTTGTGTGTGTGTGTGTGTGTGTGTGTGTGTGTGTGTAGATGTGCTTGTGTGACGGTACCTGTCTGTGACTCAATGTATCCTCTATATGGTGAGTAGTAATCTATCATTTTCATAATATTTTCGTTATTACGTTCTGGACTTTCCATTGTATATTTTAGACACAAAATTTTTCACTTTTATTATTATTTAAATCGAGAACACTTCTGGCGTATTAAAAGTGAGTGTGACGCAAGTTATATTTGGAAGGGGTTAGGGGGAAAGACAATAACAAACTGGGAAACTGTGCCCTGCCTGCCCCCCCCCCCCCCCTCTCCGTGATCCCCCCCCCCCCCCCCCTCAAGAACCGAACCTTGTATCCGCACCGCATCTGGTTCAGAACCTTGACCTGCGAGCGATTCTTGTCACATCGCGTGTAAATGTGTTTTCAGTCATGTCCCAACGCGGCGATCCTCTCTTCGGATCGGTCTGGTGTGGCTGTCGACAGGCGCTGGATGATGTCGCGCACACAACCCTACAAATTATACAACTGAGTATACTGAAGATTCGCCGCGTGGGATTAGCCGAGCGGTCTGGGGCGCTGCAGTCATGAACTGTGCGGCTGGTCCCGGCGGAGGTTAAGAGTCCTCCCTCGGGCATGGCTGTGTGTGTTTGTCCTTAGGATAATTTAGGTTAAGTAGTGTGTAAGCTTAGGGCTGCTGGCCTTAGCAGTTAACTCCCATAAGATTTCACACACATTTGAACATTTTTGAACTGAACATTTTCGCCTACGGTCAGTGAATTTTATCTCTGAAACTTGGTCTGACTAACATGCTGTCTCTGAGTTGCCTTGTACAGGATCACCAGCGGGAGATGATGTAGACAGGAGCCGGCAATTGGCGCTGTGTGTGACGTTTTGCTGACGTGCGCTCGCTTGTTACAGGAACCATCCCGCACTGGGTGAAGGGCACGCTGCTTCGCAATGGTCCCGGCAAGCTGCACGTGGGCGAGATGCGCTACAAACACCTGTTCGACTCCGCAGCGCTCCTGCACAGGTGCGTCGCTAGCGTAACGTCTGCGTCTCGCTGCAAGTTATCACCACATCTACTACACTCATGCTCATAAATGAAGGATAATTGCAGAATGTTGTGCCACACAACGTGGCACTACACAAAACTGGCGCTAATAGCGTAGGCACATAGGGAACACACACGACACAGACCTGTAAGTCCACGGTATTGGTGATAAGTTGAGAAAACCGTCCCAAAACACATGTGATACAAAACGCTACTGTTTCCTGCGCATGTATCACGACATCAATATGGGATATGATCACCATGCACACGTACACAGGCCGCACAACGGGTTGGCATACTCTGGATCAGGTGGTGGAGCGGCTGCTGGGGTATAGCCTCCCATTCTTGCACCAGTGCCTGTCGGAGCTCCTAAAGTGTCCTAGGAGTTTGAAGACGTGCAGCAATAAGTCGACCGAGAGCATCCCAGACGTGCTCGATGGGGTTTAGATCTAGAGAACAGGCAGGTCACTTCATTCGCCTGATATCTTCTGTTTCAAGGTACTCCTCCACGATGGCAGCTCGGTGGGGCGTTATCATCCACCAGGAGGAAGGTGGGACCACTGTACCTCTGAATAGGCGGACATACTGGAGCAAAATGACGTCCTGATACACCTGACCTCTTACAGTTCCTCTGTCAAAGACAGGCAGGGGTGTGCGTGCACTAATCATAATCCCACCCCACACCATAAAACTATGACTTCCATACAGGTCCCTTTCAAGCCCATTAAGGGGTTGGTATCTGGTTCCTGGTTCACACGAGATGAAAACCCGGCGAGAATCACTCGTCCATGAACATAACCTGGGACCACTGTTCCAAAGACAATGTACTGTGTTCTTGACACTAGGCTTTATGGGCTCTCCTGTGACCAGGATTCAGTGGAATCCACCTTGCAGGTCTCCGGGCGAATAGACCATGTCTGTTCAGTCGTCTGTAGACTTTGTGTCTGGAGACAACTATTCCAGTGGCTGCGGTAAGGTCCCGAGCGAGGCTACCTGCAGTACTCCGTATTCGTCTGCGGGCACTGATGGTGAGATATCGGTCTTCTTGTGGTGTTCTACAATGTGGACATCCCGTACTGTAGCGCCTGGACACGTTTCCTGTCTGCTGGAATAGTTGCCATGATCTTGAGATCACACTTTGTGGCACACGGAGGGCCCATGCTACGACCTGCTGTGTTTGACCAGCCTCCAGAAACATAAATTCATCACTTCGAACCGGAAACAAGACAGCAGTCCATGGAGTGGCGCCACACCAAATCTCCTCAGAAGAAAAAGTTCAAAGCTGCACCCTCAGCCGATAAAGTCACCATAGTTTCCACCCCTCATAACGTCATCACTGTGTGTTCTTTTAGCCATTTTCAACACACAGTCTCCATTAGCGCGACTGAAAACGTCTGCACACTTACTCGCAGCGCCGTACTCTGACATGCACCAACACACCTCCGCCTATGTGGACTGCTGCCAGCGCCACCGTGCGACGACCGCAGGTCAAATACACCGTATGGTAATCCCCGAGGTGATTTAAACCCGCAAACCGCCCACGAGAGCGTTGTTTCACCATGTATCAGCGTTATCCTTAATTTATGAGCATGAATGTACTTCCCTGCCTCACAAGCAGGAAGAGGCATGCATTCAGGTACACAGGGCACTTTCAACACTACACACTCTATCAACTATCCATTGCTAACGCAACACATTTTTTTTTCTGAGAGCAGCTTAGTTTTATTCGGGATTCCAATACCCGTTACTATTCCCCACCCATTGTCATGGAGAAGGAGACGTTCCTCTACATTCTTCTGACGACGAACACACTGAAGTCGTTTATACAGGGTGAGAAGTATTGAAACCGACAAACGCTGGGAGGTTGTAGGGGCATTAAAGCAAATATTTTTCCCTAATGTCATTTTTTCCTATGAGGATTATTTAAACCGGTGGAGGCCGTATTACGCTCTTCAGTTGTTAGAGGGCGTATTCAGTTGTAGGCAACTGCTTTTCACCAATGTAGTAGTGCATTATCTCTGTTTACTGATGGAACGATACACCTGAGTCAGTACACTAATATGGTTGGTGCGTACTACGTAGCGCACCACAACGGACGGAGCTGCACAGTGGGTTTATCAACAACAATATCCTAATCGCCGTATCCCGCATATACGACCTTTGCTGCTGTGTACCAACGTCTCCGTGAGACCGAGTCATTTAGCAGATTACCTGGACAGGGGCGCCGTCGCACGGTAAGGACGCTGCAATTTGAGAAAGCTGTCTTGCAGCATGTGGAGCGGAATCCTTCAATCAGCACTCGTGCAATTGCACGTAACATGGGGACGAATCAGACGAATGTGAGAACAGTCCTTCGAGAGCAGTTGTTACGTCCCAGCGTGTCCACAACCTGGAACCAGTTGATTATCCACCCAGGGCACAGTTTTCGCAGTGGTACCTGGAAGAGTGTTAAATGCATCCTACATTTCCATCCTCTGTGTTGTTTACCGATGAAGCAACGTTCGGGCGTGATGGAGTCTTCAACATGCACAATTCGCATGTTTGGAACGACGATAACCCGCATGCCAAGTTACTATCGCTCATCAAGTACGGTTCTTCGTTAATGTGTGGGTCGGTGTTGTTGGGGACTGTTTAATTGGGCCGTATCTGCTACCTAGGCCATTAAATGGCAGGCACTAATACAATTTTCTCGCCAGAGCATTGCCAGGATTGCTGGAAGACGGCCCGCTCCCTACAAGACAACGCTTGTGGTTCCAACATGACGGGGCCCCGGCACATTTGTTGTCGTGTGCGTCGATTCCTGGACCGACGGTTCCCAGAAACGTGGATTGGCAGAGATGGTCCTGTACCATGGCCTGCTCGATCCTCAGATATGTCCCCTCAGGAATTTTTTTGTGTGGGGAGAGATGCGCAACCTTGTTTACGCAACTCCTGTTGCATCGCAAGAGGATGTGATTGCCCGGATAGTAGCAGCAGCAGGAACAATTCAGGATACTCCTGGAGTTTTTGCCCGTGTCAGACAGAACATGATCCGACGGTGTAACCTTTGTTTACGTGTCAAAGGAGGAATTTTTGAAAATCTACTGTAATTGAAATTGAGTTGTGCTAATGTGTTTTCTCTTGGTCGTAAGAAAATGGGAAAGTGTTTGCTGGTTTAATTAATTTGCCGCCAGAGAAATCTTCATCTACCGGTTTAAATACTCCTCATAGGAAAAAAATGACATTAGGGAGAACTATTTGTTTTGATGTCCCCTACAACCTCCCAGAGATTGTCGGTTTCAATACTTTTCACCCTGTACAGTTTCCTGAGGGTAGCACAATACACATCAGAGTGGATCGTTGCACTACGAGGGAGGGCATCAAACAGAACAGCCCCTTCAGAGAACCAGAAGACGGAAGCCATGACTTCACCGGGTCACTTTTTCTTCTGAGGAGATTTGGTGTGGCGCCACTCCATGGACTGCTGTCTTGTTTCGGGTTCGAAGTGATGAATTCATGTTTCATCGCCTGTTACTATATTCGATAAAAAAGTTGTCACGATCAGCTTGGTAACGCACAAGCAAACCTGCACAGATGGTTCTTCACAGCTCTTTATGGTTTACCCAGGCTGCGTTCACACTGCCGGCCGGGCCGAGCCGGGCTGACGCTGCTGGCTCGGCTCGTGCCTGGCCAGCTCAGGCCGACGTGTGGTGCATTCACATTGCGCGCCGCGCCGAGCCGGGACGGCGAAATGGGGGAAAATCCACTTATCCGATTTTCATGTTTTAAAAATTCTTAGCGGTATGTGAGACTTCGCCACAACGTTTTATGAACTTATTTTTTTCCTTAAAAGCATTACTTACGTCGTGAAAAAAGAAAAAGTCTACTTTTCGTTTCGCGTGATTTCTTAGTTTCGTAACGCTTCCCAACCGATTTTGAAGAAAGTATGCGGCTAAAAAATCTGAATTTTGTATACGTGGTAGTGTAACACCTTGGCTTCGTATTGAATCATTTATCTTTCCATATTTCTTAACAGTCATTGTGAAATGATGCTATTTGTCAACGTTGTGCACTTGATTTACAAATCTTGTAGTGAAAAAGTTACGTAGCGGGTAGCTTACTGTTAGATCCGTTTTAGACCATACATTGTTGCGAATGAAATGTAGCTAAAAGTACCAAAAAGTTTTTGAAGTGATAATGATACTGGTATCTGTCTCTGGTCACAAGTAATGAGAGCTATTCAGTGGGGTCAGTGCCGCGCCCGCAAGCCACGGAGTTCGCGCGGTTACAGCTTGACTTAGTACATGTACAGGTAGAAGTGTCAATGACATAGGTCTGATAAAATTTGGTGTAAAACTAATCACAAAAACAAACTGGACGTTTGTGATACGTTTACTGCAGAAACTGAAGCGCAATTCTGTAGTCTCGTTGTCTACTTTTACAGAAAAAATAATGGAGAGTTAATGAAATTACTGTAGATCGACGCAGATGTGCGTTTCATTGTTCTTCATTGTTTTTTTTTTCTTCCTTGGCGGGCTGCGCTGTCAAGGTAATCCCCACTCTTTGGCTAAATGGCTCTTAGTTGTCCGGAGGCCAAATAAATAAATTTAAAAAAATCCCGACCCTTCGACAGCTGACAAGCAAGTCAGTGGAAAACGCATTTCCAGTCAACAGTTGCTCGCCTTTAGCTAGTCTGTGCTGTCGGTAGAACAATGTCTTCACTCTTTTATTGGTATTGTTTTGACTCTGCAGTAACTCTTCGAGTTTTGAAGTACAGAAGAACTAGTAGGTTATGGATTCATCCCATAAATAGCGACAGACATTTAGGATAGTTTTTTCTTTACATGAAGAACTTAAAAACTATCCTGAAAAATTTTATTCATATTACAGAATGAATCATAATACATTGCAGTATGTGCTCCACAACATTCAAGACAAAATTTCGAAACAGAAAACATATTTTCGCAGAAGTATAACAGCAGAAGAAAACTTGTGTGTAACGATAAGGTAAGATACGTTAGTACACACTTTTTGGTTTGCAATAGAACTTAATTAATTGTAGTCATGCTTTTGCATTTTAAATTTCACAACGCTTACCTCTGAGGGGGAAGAGAGTTTATAGGACTCCTGAGAATCATTAGTGAGTAATTAGCTTCGTCATTTTGGGTAATGTCTTGCTGTGCCTTCAACGAAGTATCGCAGAAATACTTCTTCAGAATTTTCCAACTTTTATTCTTTTTTCTTCATGATGTAGCGCTTGGCAGTGGTGATGGTTCATCATGTGGAGCCACTGATAACCTCACAGAATTCTTTTCATTACCTTGTAAGATAGGCAGATTGATAGGCGAAGAGTTTTGAGATAATGCCCTTTGACTCAGTGGTTCTATTTCCACTGATAAGGAACGGTGCATAGCTCTTGGAACTTAGGAAAATCATATGACAGAACAAAGCTCGAGTGGAATTGTATTCCCTGGATCACATGACATTTTGCCAAGTTATAAAAGTCATTCTCTGTAACTGTCTCTCAGGTCTTTGCATTTCGATATCATTATTTTAATTGAAAGAATATAGTATGGCCATGTCTCTTTAATTATTTATTGTTGTAAAATTCATTGTCATCTGGTAGGGACACATTTCCGTCCCTCAGTGACACTCATATCTGCCACCGTTTACAAGTAAATGCGAACTATTCAGTGGCGGCAAGCTATTGTTGTAAATGCATGTAAATACGGTAGCTTAAATAAATGAAATAAAAGTAATTTCGCATGAATCATCATAATAAACGTAATTTTTCCTCACTGATTGTGAAATGTGAGGTAACATCTTAAAATAAAAGACGTGTGCAGTCACACTTGTGATGAAAGCAGAAGGGAGACGAGTGATGCGTGTACTGTAGAAGCTGTAGTGCTGCTCCACAGGCTTGCGCCGGCAATATTAAACACTCGGGATGTCGCCGGCTCGGCTCCGGGAGGTTCACGCCGTGTCGGCGCGGCCCGGCCGCCAGTGTGAACACCGCGATTCAAAACCATGTGTTTGATAACAAAGCGGGCGGCGGCAGTGTGAACGCAGCCATGTGGCGAGGAAGCCAGCGAGCACACATCTTCGAGTGCCCCACCTGGTGGACGAGTGTGTCAGCACTATCAAGACAGACGTCCAGTTGTTCAGCGTGGTTTTTGACTGTGATCCGTCGATCACCTCTAACGAGAGCGTCAAAAGTTTTAACATTGCAGGAGTCACATCTGTGTGTGGCTGGCCAGCATATGGGAGAGTAGTCAGGTTTGCGCGACGTTGTCGCCATGATGGCACACACCTCGCCCAAAGACTCACTCCGCATTTGTCCACTGTCAGGTCTCCGTATACATTCTGCAAGCGCCTATGAATATCTGCGATGCTCTGATGTTCCGCCAAAAGAAAATGGTAGCTATGTGTTTGGAACGCACCTAGTCACAGACGCCATTTTGAAGGCTATCTATAGCGCTGTCACCTGTCGGAACTTCATGAAACCGTAGGGTCCGAAGCGAGAACATTCCAAGATGTACCACGCCAAATTCCGCATTTTTTTCAATCGAAATTGGCCGAGAAAAGAAATGTGTTGAATTACTTATTGGTTAACCCCGGAAAGAATGGCATGAGATAATCGCACGCAAAACTGCGCGTCTTAACCTCGAGGAGTAGTTGAATGATTACCTATTCAAGGTCTAAGAGAGGACATTTGGTAAGACTATTAGTAAAGTGAAGATACAGAATATCGACATAATAGGTCAAAAACACAGGGAGGACAGCAAAAATATCGCCAACGCCTTGACATGTACTTTTTTAGGCAACATAACTACAAAATGAGAAGCGCTGTTGATTTTGCAAGACTCCAATGTGAAATACCACAACACGATCGTCATTTCATCACCAGACTTCATTCTGTGCTACATAATCAACTTTCTGCTCCGAAGTACAAGCCTATATCATTGTACGATTGCTAAAAGCAGGTTATGACATTGACATACCATCATCGTTGTTCTATAATGTAATTAGTGGGCGATTAATATAGGACGGCTTGAATGTGGAAATGATGAAGTGGCTTTACTCAGATGCGTATATTACTCTATTCCACTTTGACTGCGTGTTATTGGCAGGACACAGAAAATGTAACAGTCCTGCTGAGGAGACTGCCTACACTACCCTTGTCCGTCTTCTTTTAGAATACTGCTGCGCGGTGTGTGATCCATACCAGATAGGACTGACCGAATACATCGAAAAAGTTCAACAGCACGTTTTGTATTATCGCGAAATATGGGACAGTGTGTCACAGAAATGATACAGGATTTGGAATGGAAATCATTAAAAGCCTTCTACCAGTTTTTCCATTCGTCTGTAAAGAATTCGCGTTAGTATTTTGCAGCTGTGACTTATTAAACTGATAGTTCGATAATTTTCGCATGTGTCAACACCTGCTTTCTTTGGGATTGGAATTATTATATTCTTCTTGAAGTCTGAGGGGAATTTCGCCTGTCTCATACATCTTGCTCACCAGATGGTAGAGTTTTGTCAGGACTGGCTCTCCCAAGGCTGTCAGTGGTTCTAACGGAATGTTGTCTACTCTCAGGGCCTTGTTTCGACTTAGGTCTTTCAGTGCTCTCTCAAACTCTTCACGCAGTATCATATCCCCCATTTCATCTTCATCTACCTCCTCTTCCATTTCCATACGGTAATATTGTCCTCAAGAACATCGCCCTTGTATACACCCTCTATATACTCCTTCCACCTTTCTGCTTCCCTGCTTTGCTTAGAACTGGGTTTCCATCTGAGCTCTTGATAGTCATGCAAGTGGTTCTCTTTTCTCCAAAGGTCCCTTTAATTTTCCTGTAGGCAGTATCTATCTTACCCCTAGTGAGATAAGCCTCTACATCTTTACATTTGTCCTCTAGCCATCCCTGCTTAGCCATTTTGTGCTTCCTGTCGATCTCATTTTTGAGGCGTTTGCATTCCTTTTTGCCTGCTTCACATGCTGCATTTTTGTATTTTCTCCTTTCATCAATTAAATTCAGTATCTCTTTTGTTGCCCAAGGATTTCTACTAGCCCTCGTCTTTTTACCTCCTTGATCCTCTGCTGCCTTCACTATTTCATTCCTCAAAGCTACCCGTTCTTCTTCTACTATATTTCTTTCCCCCATTCCTGTCAATTGTTCCCTTATGCTCTCCCTGAAACTCTGTACAACCTCTGGTTCTTTCAGTTTATCCAGGTCCCATCTCCTTAAATTCCCACCTTTTTGCAGTTTCTTCAGTTTCAATCTACAGTTCATAACCAATAGATTGTGGTCAGAGTCCATATCTGCCCCTGGAAATGTCTTACAATTTGAAATCTGGTTCCTAAATCTCTGTCTTACCATTACATAATCTATCTGAAACCTTATTCTCTCAATTAATTGTTTTCCTTCCATTAAATAGGTTACAATAGGCATTTCCCAATTTTTACTCTTTTGAACCACTACCACATGCTGCAACGTCGATTTTCAAATCGATTAATGTGGAAACTGATACCGTGTTCCCGCTCACGCACAACCTGTAGGATAAAACATAAAACTGTACAGTATGTTTTATACTGTAAGTCATTTTGGTTCTCTGAGAACTATAGGCGGCATTATTAAGGGCACTTCAAAAATGTTTCCACAACGTTGCTTCGACTTAGTGCAGTTTGTAGTACAGTCTAACTCATCAAAAACAGTATTTCAATCCGTTTTTCCTCTTAAAGTGAAGTCATGCAATGCGCAAAACAACACTCGAGAAACAGCTAATTTTAACTTAGTGCGATTACTTTATACTTATTTCGCAAGATTGTCATTGGCGATTTCTTCTACACTCATGGTTTTGTTTGTCATAATATTAACAAAATTACTTCACTTTTCAACTACATATTTCGGACATTCGGAATTCATATGCATTTTTCAAATGCGTGTGACTTTTTGAAACTGGTGAATGGTCGGCTTGTTAATGCGCCCTGGTGTCTGCCGTGCGTTGTATGTGGCTGAAGAAGCATACAAAACTTTAGAATAAACCAACTATGTTTATAACGACAGCAAGATAAATCGAAATGTTCTCTTTATGTCATCCACATCATTCTTGGAATTATAATTTTTGTCAGTTTGACATGGATCCAATAAAATCTTATACTTTAGGGAATTGTCAATTTCTCCCTTTTTCGACGTAATTTTCCGGCATTTTGTCCATCAGTACAACTGCTGGGATCTGTAATGGAGATATTTGAGTTTGACTCGCCGTTTACTTGTGGTATTTGATCGTAGGTGGTATATTTTTCAATTCTCTCGCTTTCATTCGTTTATAAGGTCCAAAAAACACGATTGATGGTCATTTTTCCACTCTACCCACTATGCTTTCATATTTCACAATGCACAAAAAACTAAGTAAACCACTTTCATGCCTCACTGCTCACTTACAACTCATTTTTGACTATGGAAAAATTGAGAGATACTGCCGACATGAGAGATGCAGCCGACAACTCTTTTACGCCCTACAGACCAGCTGATCGTGAAAGCGCATTATAAAGATTCTCATTCTCAAACATGGTGCTTGTTTGTAGTAGTGATCATGAAATTAATTAATGATACTGTAACGATGCTGTAATTAATGATGGCTGTCTTACAACAATTATTCAATTAGCGCCACCCATGAAAAGGCTGGCAACAGTTCCAATGACGCCAACCTACAACTACGAACAAGTACAGTTAACATCCACACAGTACAAATGAACATCCCTTCAGCAAAGGAAAAGAAATATAAACAATAAAAAGCTTTAAATTAATGCCTAACATTTTCTAACGATTATCTGAATTTTGAAGGTGTAAGCCTTTCTTGAGCATTTTTACTGTGCAACTGTTTCGTTGCGCCAAACACTAAAGTTCAGGAAGATGCTCCCACATAATAACATGGGAACTGAGGGTTATTTTTTTCATTCTCTAGAAAGGTGAACATTTCGGAGAGGACGCTCAGCGTGTATGTCATTCTTAGGCTGCGGTCACAGTCTACATCTACATCTATATCTATACTCCGCAGTCCACCATACGGTGCGTGGCGGAGGGTATCTCGTACCACAACTAGCATCTTCTCTCCCTGTTCCACTCCCAAACAGAACGAGGGAAAAATTATTGCCTATATGCCTCTCTACGAGCCCTAATCTCTCTTATCTTTGTGGTCTGTCCGTGAAATGTAAGTTGGCAGCAGTAAAATTGTACTGCAGTCAGCCTCAAATGCTGGTTCTCTAAATTTCCTCAGTAGCCATTCACGAAAAGAACGCCTCCTTTCCTCCAGAGACTCCCACCCGAGTTCCTGAAGCATTTCCGTAACACTCGCGTGATGATCAAACCTACCAGAAACAAATCTAGCAGCCCGCCTCTGAATTGCTTCTATGTCCTCCTTCAATTCGACCTGATAGGGATCCCAAACGCTCGAACAGTACTCAAGAATAGGTCGTATTAGTGTTTTATAAGCGGTCTCCTTTACAGATGAACCACATATTCCCAAAACTCTACCAATGAACCGAAGACGACTATCCGCCTTCCCCACAACTGCCATTACATGCTTGTCCCACTTCTTATCGCTCTGCAATGTTACGCCCAAATATTTAATCGACGTGACTGTGTCAAGCGCTACACTACTAATGGAGTATTCAAACATTACGGGATTCTTTGTCCTATTCATCTGCATTAATTTACATTTATCTATATTTAGAGTTAGCTGCCATTCTTAACACCAATCACAAATCCTGCCCAAGTCATCTTGTATCCTCCTACAGTCACTCAACGACGACACCTTCCCGTACACCACAGCATCATCAGGAAACAGCCGTACATTGCTATCCACCCTACCCAAAAGATCATTTATGTAGATAGAAAAGAACAGCGGGCCTACCACACTTCTCTGGGGCACTCCAGATGATACCCTCACCTCCTCATGTTAGTCTTTCACAAGTTCGCTGAATGACAGAAACAGAAGGGTAACTGACCCTTGTGTGCACAACTTCAAATAAATTCAGCAAAACAATTTGTGTAATCTTGGTTTTGAAGGTCGCTAAGAATCATCTCGAGTATGTAGCATAACGTTTCTCTCTTCATCTCATTCATGTGTAAAACTTTACCGGTAATTCCAATAACTGAGGAAAGAGTGTGCAGTACTTGCCACGTTCTTTTCGAGACAAATATAGCTCATCCGCATGCATCTGGCATATTTTTAACAGCAAAAGCCGCATTATAGCACTCGTCTCCAAGCACAGAGGCAGTGTGGTACATACCTCATCCTAAATCATACATAGAATAGATTCCAACCTAACGCGACCTTCTTGACCCAGTCAAAACAGACAAAGTAGATCGAACGCATTGTGAACAAGTCGTCGGCCAATGTTATCGGGTGACCTCTGGCGACGGCGTCTGACGACCGTTATCTGTGGCACTGTGAACACAGTCTATTAGTGTGATCACCTACATAATTTTTGTGTAGTAATTCCGTCACTTGGTCGATTGGCATCTGCATTTCATTTTATTCATAGTGTCCGGAGTTTTTTCACGTATTATCTTTCTTTCCTTATACAAACAAGTATTAAAATCCTGAATAATCTGGTAACAGAAATATAAATTTAATTTTGTATACAGGTACCGCACTTTACTTAATTTTTCAAGGGTTACCGGTATGTCATTTTTTTTTTTTAATTTTCACTTAATTTTTGAAGGTTTGTGTTCAACGTCAATTTATGACACAACAATTCAATCTTTTAATGTTTGTAGCAACGAACAACACATGTACCTGTAGGAAAAACGCAAGCGTTGCTCAAGAATATATTTGTACCTCACAGAGCTGTACATAAACTCAAATTACGAGTGCAATGTGTTTTTCGCGCTAACAAAGTTGACACGGCGCGGTGGCTGATGGGAGCGACTGTAAATGGGAAATGCGTTTACTGTCGCTACCATCATCCACCGCGCCGAGTGTCAACATTGTTTGCGCGTGTAGGTAGTGTACCTACCAATCAGTTCAGTTACTGTTGCTCCGCATCAATACCGCAACTGACTGTAGTAGATTGTGCATGACGGAGAAATCATAACACACCTTCTTATTTACACTCTGTATTTTAAGAGTCGCGTGAGCTGATATTTTACAAAAGTTTGAGCGTGATCGTGTTACAAATGATTAATTTAGGCAATCAGACCGAAGTTTAATTACTCTTATCCAAAACAAAACACGTACAAAACAACGGGGATTGTTGTAAGTTGTTTCTGCCAGGTAATACAAATCTGTAACTATGGTAAAATTATGGTCCCCGGTCCCATTTGTACATACTTCTTAATGAGAAAAAGAAACTGCAACAATTAAACTCAAAATTTCAATTATTAATTAAATGTATGCGTTAGATACTTCTTGAGAAACCTATTGAACCAACTTTGATGTTGATTACCGGTATGTATTTACTGAGAGACACCAGTTAACTCCCTCACTTTTTATTTATTTATTTATTTATGAAAATATTCCATATTGTTGTGAGGGAAGCGCCATGTAACGTACTGACCAAGTATGTCAAATCTGCAGCCCTACTTTCTTTGTATAACCACACTAGCTTAGCACCCATTGCGTCGCTCGCATACACTGTATGGCCTGCATATATTTTTTGTTTTGTTTTGTTTTAACGAACCTTTGTGTTGTTCGCAAATTGCAACACCTTCTAAGCTTTTCAGGCTAATTAGGACCATATAAGTATGGTCTTTTCCGAATGTACTTCTCACCAAAACGACTCTGGTAGCTGGAGTCCAAAGTTTTTGTAAAACACACGACTACCACACTTTGCAAGCAATCAAATATCACTAAAAAACTAATTTATATTGAATAATACTGTCAGAACAATGCTTGTTTTCACCAAACGGTATCGTCAAGGTACTGGTCAGTAGTTTTTCAAGATAACACAAACTTCAGACAGTTTTTGTTCGGAAAACAAAACTGTTTTCTCGTTACAGAAATTGTGACATCGAGGTAAATTTTAGGATTTGGGCCAGAAACCTCCCGTATAGGCACCATGAGTTGTTGCAGTAACAGTCTGCATGCATGCATAAATGCATAAATTAAACGCTGTTGACAAAGAAGTGGCAGTGCCAAGAAATTGCAAGAGAAATTTCCAGACACATACGTTCTACACGACCACGAACAGCCACCACACTGAATGGTGATCTCTCCAACAACAGAAAAAGAGGTGAACAGGCAATACATCAATAAATAATAAAAAATTCACAGGATTGAGATCCCAGTCAGGGTCCTTAAGAAATGTGCAACCAACATAAATACTCCATTAACAATAATAATGGATCTTCAGACCTGGCTGCTTTCCTGGATATGTGAAACAAGCAAAAGTAATAGGCCTACCAATACTGAAAATAAGGGTGATGCAGAAAATGTAGAAAACCACAGAACAATTTATTTACACTCCTGGAAATGGAAAAAAGAACACATTGACACCGGTGTGTCAGACCCACCATACTTGCTCCGGACACTGCGAGAGGGCTGTACAAGCAATGATCACACGCACGGCACAGCGGGCACACCAGGAACCGCAGTGTTGGCCGTCGAATGGCGCTAGCTGCGCAGCATTTGTGCACCGCCGCCGTCAGTGTCAGCCAGTTTGCCGTGGCATACGGAGCTCCATCGCAGTCTTCAACACTGGTGGCATGCCGCGACAGCGTGGACGTGAACCGTATGTGCAGTTGACGGACTTTGAGCGAGGGCGTATAGTGGGCATGCGGGAGGCCGGGTGGACGTACCGCCGAATTGCTCAACACATGGGGCATGAGGTCTCCACAGTACATCGATGTTGTCGCCAGTGGTCGGCGGAAGGTGCACGTGCCCGTCGACCTGGGACCGGACCGCAGCGACGCACGGATGCACGCCAAGACCGTAGGATCCTACGCAGTGCCGTAGGGGACCGCACCGCCACTTCCCAGCATATTAGGGACACTGTTGCTCCTGGGGTATCGGCGAGGACCATTCGCAACCGTCTCCATGAAGCTGGGCTACGGTCCCGCACACGCCCCAACATCGTGCAGCCCGCCTCCAGTGGTGTCGCGACAGGCGTGGATGGAGGCACGAATGGAGACGTGTCGTCTTCAGCGATGAGAGTCGCTTCTGCCTTGGTGCCAATGATGCTCGTATGCGTGTTTGGCGCCGTGCAGGTGAGCGCCACAATCAGGACTGCATACGACCGAGGCACACAGGGCCAACACTCGGCATCATGGTGTGGGGAGCGATCTCCTACACTGGCCGTACACCACTGGTGATCGTCGAGGGGACACTGAATAGTGCACGGTACATCCAAACCGTCATCGAACCCATTGTTCTACCATTCCTAGACCGGCAAGGGAACTTGCTGTTCCAACAGGACAGTGCACGTCCACATGTATCCCGTGCCACCCAATGTGCTCTAGAAGGTGTAAGTCAACTACCCTGGCCAGCAAGATCTCCGGATCTGTCCCCCATTGAGCATGTTTGGGACTGGATGAAGCGTCGTCTCACGCGGTCTGCACGTCCAGCACGAACGCTGGTCCAACTGAGGCGCCAGGTGGAAATGGCATGGCAAGCCGTTCCACAGGACTACATCCAGCATCTCTACGATCGTCTCCATGGGAGAATAGCAGCCTGCATTGCTGCGAAAGGTGGATATACACTGTACTAGTGCCGACATTGTGCATGCTCTGTTGCCTGTGTCTATGTGCCTGTGGTTCTGTCAGTGTGATCATGTGATGTATCTGACCCCAGGAATGTGTCAATAAAGTTTCCCCTTCCTGGGACAATGAATTCACGGTGTTCTTATTTCAATTTCCAGGAGTGTATTATATTGCATTTCCAGAACAATATAAATCGCAATGAAGAAATAGACTCACCCACTAACGGAATACCTGAATAAACACAACCTTCTCTATGATGAACAATTCAATTTCCGGCCCACAAGAGGTACACAGTCAGATAGTACAGTTTACTAAAGTAGTACTCGAAGCACTGGACAAGGGCGAGAATGCAACAGTCATTTTTTTTTTTTTTTATCAAAGGCATTTGAACAGTTGACCACAGAATTTTATTGCACAAATTGCAACTATTGTGAATCAGAGGTATTTTAAAGAACTGGTTCAAGTCATAGTCAGAAAACTGGGTGCAAAGAGTTGAAATCTCACACATTTCTAAAAGACTAGTAGTAAAACACCAGATCAAAAATATATTAATATCGTCATTTCTCAGGGAAATATATTGGGCCCAATCCTCTTACATTTACAAACAATTTCCCAAAGAGTGTCTAGTATGGAGAGAAATACTATTTGCTGATGACAGCACGGTAGCTATTACAGCAAAAAATCAACAAAGCTATCACAAAAGTCCAATGAAGCTCTCAGAGATGTTCCCAACTATTCATTAATGTAATTGGTCTGATAAAAATTCTACTCAACAAGCAGCGGCAGGAAAACACGCATATAAAAAGGTTTTACACATGCAAGTTTTCGGAGCCAGTGCCTCCTTCTTCCAGGAGAAGGGTTGAAGGGGAACGAAGAGGGTTGAAGGAAAGGAACTGGAGTCTTTCCTTCTCATCCCGTCCATTAAGTCTCCCCTGACCCAGGCTTCTGCATGACTTTTGTGAACTCTGACCCTTTTCCTAAACTTTCCAGTCCTTTTCTGTCACCCCTCTTCCTTTCCGTTCAACCCTGCAGGAAGAAGGAACCACTGGCTCCGAAAGAGTTTTGTATGTGTGTTCTCCTGCCATTGCTTAGTGAGTAGATTTTTTATCTATCCAATTACATCATACTGTCATCAACTAGTCATTAAGCAATAGAGTAAATTTAAATCTGAAAGACAAATTGTACTAACTTCCAACTAATTAAAAAACACAATGATCCTAAACTGAAAGTAAACAATGATGTACTATATTGTGTAACTGATACCAAATTCTTGGGGATGAATGTAGATTGTAAACTGAAAAGGACAGAACATGTGAGAATTTTGGCAAAAAGGTTATCCTCAGCATGTTACGCTCTGTGAATCCTCGCACCAGTGTGCAATATTTCATGCCTCAAAGTAACCTACTTTGGATATACGCATTGAATCTTCACTGATGGGATAATGTTTTGGGGAATAAGTGCTGGGAACAACAAACAATTTTCAAGATACAGAAAAGAGCTGTATGAATATATGAATAGTAACAAATAGTAGTAACAGGCCACACTGAAAGGAATTACCCAAAAAGCTAGAAATTCTGACAATTCCACGTGAATCTGTACACCACAAACAGCACAATACGTGATGATGGAACCAAATCCAAGCACCATTTGCATCTAAACAGAAGAAACAAGTCAAAAGATTCAAAATATTGCATTATACCATGGAATAAAATTGTACAATAGACTGTCCAAGAAATAAAAGATGTAAATGAATACCACACCTTACACCAAAGCTAAAAAATATTCACTAAATAATAGCTATTACACTGTAAATGAATACTGAAACTATAGATAGTAACTCAATATTCATGAACATTGTACTGTGTAACAGTATATGACATGATTAGGAAAGGAGCCATAAATACTGTAATACGAATGTTTATTTTAACAAAAAATATTATACAAACATTTTACAACATCCATACACTTTATATTGTTCTGCAGTTAAATAAATTAAAAGAACACACAACAAATATTGGCCCATGTGATTTACAGTCCCAAGGAAAGCATTGCAATTGCTTCGAGGCAGCGATGTGAAGCTCTTTCTCAATGTCATTAAATACTGTGTAGTTCCAGCCTCAACACTTATAAAGGTCACGCTTGACTCTTCTTCTAAATAACAGCTGCTGTGGAGCATTGTAATCAGAGACAATAATCATCTAAGGTAATTTTTCAGTGTAGTGTCACGGTATAGATTTTAGCCTCATATACAATCCTAGTGACTTTTGAATGGTAGCTTTGTCCTTAGTTGTCATGATCACTGCACACTTTCTTTCCACATTTTCCATTGCTCAACACAGAGGAAATACCCTCCAGTTTTACCTACCTTGTTGTTGCAGTTCTATGGAATATATACATGGACCAATAATCATATAGAATTTTCAAGATTACATTTATGTACAGAAATGGTCCACGTTCAGTACAGCATCATAAACAAACATAAATAATGACCTAATGTACATAAAACATATGTGAAAAAGTAAACAATTGAAAAGTAGGAATAACACCAAGACTTGGTGTTGCAAGGTTGACCTTCAAATGCTCTTTTTTCTGATTAAGCATGGCATCATTTATCAGAGTACAAAAACTCAGAGAACATTTGACACTGGAATCTGACTTTCTTACTTTCGTCACTCTCCCAATTGGAATAAAAAATGATCACATAGCCCAGGTGATTGATTGTCATTGTTTCCTATGAGTGTTGATCTCCAGCTCTTTGCAGTCATTTTCTCAGCGGTTTTCACATTGACAGATGAATCATCTCATGATACAAACTGAGTGTTTGTTTGACTTATTCAGCTCCCATGATGCTGTTTCCCTAAAGAGGCCATCCTTTCCTTATGTGGCTGCTGCATCTCAACAAGAGAGAGATTGCAGCTCAATCAGGAGAGGTAAGGCTCACTGGCTCTGTCTCATTATCAGCAGAGGGTGAGGGCTCAGAATTATTCATCATTATACTGGGGAAAGCCTTTCAGCCATTATTACATCAACTTTCCATGTGAAACAGCTCAAGACCTAGATGTGAGCCATCACCCAACATCAGGCGACTGCTTGGTTTTAAACTGGGATTTCACAGAGTCCACACTGGCAATAAAAACTAAAGTTACATGAAATGTTTGTGAGGACAAATTTCCATCCTGCCAGTCCACCAGTGATACAATATGCAGTGGCCTTATGGAGGCAGTCAACAGTTGTTATCAGAGCTTCTAGATGTTTATGGAAACCAGTCAACTAGTACCCTATCAAGATCCCACAAGGGCAGCACTCCCTCTTCATAAAATCTATGTGAACCTAGCTCTTGCAAGGCAAAATAAATGTAGAGCACTAAATGTGTCCCAGTTACTTACACACGGAAGCTAAAAAGCTAAAAAAAGTGTCTTTCACAAATTTTGTGCTATGGTATATACAGATGAGACTCTTGGTAAATATCGCTGATGCCACTGGAACTGGTGCACCACTGGATGTTATGTAATAATCACTTGTTCTATCTGAATTGGGCTAGAAGTGCAACTACAGCAGTTATCAGCTTCAATGCAGACTCGTTGAGTGGGTGGTACACAATGTTTTCTATTTTCCAGCAAACTGCATGAGGAAATAGAATCTTGCAGATGTGACATGAATACTGGGTCAGTTCCAGCCTGAGAATTTATCATTGAGTTTATCACTGCAATTTAATAATACTGGCAGAAAAGTGGCCAACATTTTACTTACCGATACCACCAACTAGCTAATTCTTACTGCTAATAATTAGGTTGTGCTCATTTGAAACAGCTATCACTGATGTACTATGCAGTGTACGCTCAGCCAAAATCAAATGAATTTTACTTTATTCCATTCAGAAGCTTAGGAAATTCATTGAAGTCATAAATTACAACTCTCTGTGGCATTACCTAATTTACTACTGGCACAAAGGGCCATGCTACAAGTAAAACTCAAAACTTTCGAAATAAAAAAAATACTCAAATTTTTATCAATCATATCAATATACATTTGAGACCGGTGACCGACATTTCTCACCACTGGAGACTTGACTGTCACTTAGAAATTGGTTTTCAGGTATGCCATCAGCGATGGACAGGTGACATACCAGTGTCGGTTCCTCAAGTCAAAAACTTACAAACGCAACTTGGCAGCACAGAGGATTGTTGTCAGTGAGTTTGGAACTCCTGCTGTACCTGACCCATGCCAGACCATCTTCCAAAGGTATGTTAAAGCCATAGTACCTCAGGACTAAATAATATGGGAAAATTCTATTTATTATTAGAAAAAATATAGATATTGCCAGCCTGAGGCTTGGTACAAACACCGTCTCTGTACCTTATCATGTCTTGTGGTATACCCTTACTCTCCTCTGATTTGTGAGGCAGGTACTCTTCTAATTAATTGTGAAACGTGCATTATAACACATCATCCAAAGTATGGCGAACTAAAAATATTTCACAAAGCTTTACCATAAGCAAATATTATGTAAAATGTCACAAATAGCTGTAGAACTCTACAGTTCATACCTGGCAGTCCATTCCTAATACAGAAACTAACTAAATGGAGTATAAAAGCATACTATTGCTAATATACTGTCTTTTAGAGTACTAATAATTTACATAATGTCTGTGTTTACATAGTGTCTATATATTACATTACAATATTCTTTAGGAATGCTTGCAAGTCTGTAGAAACATATACTGTCTGTTGATTTACAGCTGTTGTAAGTATTACATAATTAATTCTCAAATTAGACATTAATTGTACATTTTATTTGTGCCACATAAAAATTAGATATTCACAGCTAAAGGATAAGACAATCCTTGATTTTGTTCTGTGTTGGCTGTTTGAAGAAGACTGAGTAACAATTTAACGCAGGGAATACAACTAGGACAGCATTCTAAGTTTCTGCACCACCATTATGTTTAACAGGGTACTGTAGATCTTCTGAGCAGATTACAGTATGATTCTACAAAGGAGACAGAAGATAATTTGTTATCTGATGACCTATATATAGCTATGGTGTCAATAGAGAAAGAAACTAGTTGAAAATATTCTGATTTCATAAAATCCCCATGCATTATGATTTAAAAAAGTATCCCCAATTATTCTGTCAAACTTAGAAGAAAAGTCCTGTAAACAAATCCTTGTTGGGATATGGGCCATTTCATTTGTTTCAAGAACAGTCAGCACTCATTTGTGTTTGCTGTCTTCCACCTGACATTCACTGCTAATTTCTTATTGGTTGTGTCTGTCTTTGTTCTTACTCCTCTGACTGTGTGCTGTTGTCAGATGTGCTCCATACAACTGTTTCCTACATCAGCTCTTCTATGAGTATGTGTGAAATTTCAGCAGACATGGTCTTGTGCTATGGTTCAGCAAACAGTGTTAATCAGTACATATGTATCATGTACACCAAATCATGCCCTGAAGACAGCATTCCAAAATGTGCAGTATATTGTTTCAATGACTTTCAGACGTGAGGCATTCATAGCAAGAAAAAAGGATCATGCTAGACCTTGCACCATTTGCATACTAGATTTGAAGGAGCTAGTGTCACGATTAATGGAAGATGATATTGAAACAGCCATGCGGTTAAAGGCGCTGCAGTCTGGAACCGCAAGACCGCTACAGTCGCAGGTTCGAATCCTGCCTCGGGCATGGATGTTTGTGATGTCCTTAGGTTAGTTAGGTTTAACTAGTTCTAAGTTCTAGGGGACTAATGACCTCAGCAGTTGAGTCCCATAGTGCTCAGAGCCATTTGAACCATTTGATATTGAAACAATGCAGTTGCTGAAGGCATAAAGCCATAAGCTATGCTTTTGCATGGTCAATTCTGCAGGACTAGTGACTTTACCCATATCAGGTTATGAGACTACCTTGTGAGATTATAGTTCTGCTAATGGATTTTAGAACGGAGCACTAAAGATCTGCAGTTCACAATTCACATTTTATTTCAAGGCCATATACTTGACCATGATTATTAACAGGCACCAAAAAATTACCAATATTGTTGGGTGATGTAAACCTTTTGAAAAGACAATGGATAGTCATTTATGCATGATGGAGCACCACCGCATTATCTATGCCTTGTAGAACAGCAGCTAGTACAGTTGTTTGATGAGTAACGGATTGATCAAAGAGGTCCACTATTATGGCCTCTCTGCTCACCTGACCTGAATTCTTTAGATTTCTAGTGATAGAAAAATTTAAAGGAGTAGTGCATTCCACAACCATACACAACTTCCATCTGGTACAGGAGTTTGTGTCATACAGAGTATGTGACCAAAACTGAGGCAGAAAAATTGCACTGGCTCATAAAAAAACAGAATACACATGCATTAATTTCTTGAGAAAGGCATTTCTGGCAATAACATTGTTGCACAAAATATGTATTATTGCTGTATGAAATTAGTATAAAAATTTGAGTTTTTATGATAATTTCTATTGACCTCCTGATGAATATAAAGGAGATTATTGTATTCTATTGTAGTTTGACATGGCAAGAGTGCCGAGTGTGTTTTATGCAGCACAGTTTCAATAATGCAACCCCTAAAGAGCTTACAAAATACATCAGGCCACTAAAGAGTAGTAACTGTTGGCTATGACGATTTTTCTAGCAGAATATTAAAATATTGTGCTGATTTGATAGGACTATACTTTAACAACCATTATAATCAATCAGTGACTCAGAGCATATTTCCTGACAGAATTTATTTTCTGTGGTAACATTCATTAATAAAACTGAAGGTAAGCAAACCATCTCTAATTACAGACTCATTTTGTTCTCTCATTCTTCTCAAAAGCTTTTGAAAAAGTGGCCTGTGACAGATTTTTTCTGAACAGAACATGTTAGCAGGCTCCTAATTGTTATTTTATATTCTCCACAAAAAGTGAGTGGCTTGACAGGGATCTGATTCTTTCTCCATCTGAATATAATTCTCAAATACTGTGCCACCACATTCAATTAGTTCTAAAATAGTCATTAATTTATGTAAATTATCAACTGTATGTCTTCTGCCTGCTGAAGAAGGCCAAAACATTGGCTTTAGAATGCAGATTATTACTCTGAATGTTGGGCAATAATACTTCAGCATCCACTATTTTTGTAAACATCTTTTGTTTGGTCAAATATGGTGAGGAAAGTTCTGGTAGAATGTAAATAACTCAGGAGTCAAGGAGACTACTCAGCAAATAGTACAAATGTAGAGTTGTTGACAGGCACACAACCAAAAAGAGTGAAAACTTGTTAGCTTTTCTTTAATGACCTACAGAAAACACACACAAGCATGCACACACGCACAAGCATGCACTCTTCTCTCTCTCTCTCTCTCTCTCTCTCTCTCTCTCTCTCTCTCTCTCTCTCTCTCTCTCCCCCCCCCCCCTCTCTCCCCTGTGGGGTTGGGTTGGTGTATCTGGCAGCTTAGAGGGAGCCAAAAGGTGTCTGGGATACAAATGCCAGTGGGAGAGGCAGCAGGTCCACGGGATAGGTATGTGACACATGACACCAGAGCTGGTTAGTTCATGGAGCATACTATAATGATGATATGGAAACACGGATTGGAAGGAGGTATCAAGAAAGATGAATGGGAGACTGTTGGGTAGAAGTGTGCTTGCTGTGGGATTGAGTCCAGAAGGATAACAAGAGTGAAGGACCAGTGGTAGGGCTCTCAGCTGAGCACAACAGCTGCTGTTTCAGAACCCATGCCCCCTGTGTCCTTCCCTGTAGCACCAGATTTTCTTAACCCTGCAGATGGGAGGTATCCTCACAGCTTAACCTTTCCTCCTGCAATCCTGGCTCAGTCTCTCAGTGCACCCACACCTCTACACAAGTCTCCACTTCCTCTTTCCTGTCACCCCCTTCCAATCTACACCTTCATATCTTTGTGACTGTTCACTGGATGAGCTCGCTGGTTCTGGTGTCTGGGTGTCGCATTCCCATCACATGCTCCTGCTGCCTCTCCCTCCACATTCCTATTCCCTACATCTGCTGCCTCCCTCTGAGCCACCAGCTACCCCTCCCAAACTCCTCCTCCCATTTCTCATCTTTTTCTCCCTCTATCCACGCCCCCCCCCCCCCTGACTCCCACTCCTCCTGATACCATCCCTCACACCACTCAACTTCCAAACTGCAATCCTGGCATTGTGGGTTCAGCTGTCACACAATGTATAAAGAGGTGTGTGTGTTTTTTTTCTATCTTGTTAAAGAATTCATCAAAAAGCTAGCAAGTTTTCATTTACTTTTGTGTGCCTGTCAACAACTCATTGCTTCTACCTTTTTGTGAGTGGTTTCATTTACTTCTAAATTACCTGTGTGATGTTCATGTACATCAGTTTCTTTAAAACTGTCTTTTACTGTTAGCATAGCTGTCTTTACTGGCACAGTACTGTATAACTTTTAGTGGCATTACCATGTGAAGTCTTCACATTAGTCATCAGGAAGTTTAATTATGCAAAAATATTGAAATAAATGTACTTTTGTCAATTTAATTGGGTACATAACATCCAGTATTTCCTCTTTGATAAAGGGATAAATTGCATCAGAGTACAGACTGAAGGCGACATTGTAATTAACATTTCATATCACTCAACTAAACTCCCCTCCACCCCTCCCCAAATCCTCCTATCCCCTTTCCTAGACCGTATTAAAGGAAGGCTATATCCTCTCATAGAAATAACTTCGTTTCTCACTGAAAAAACTGAACGACTCGTTAAACAAAACTTGAGTAGTGAACAATATGGAAGTGCAAAATTACTTTATCATGGATCAGACCAAGAGATTTTCTTGCTTTCATTGAAGGCATCAGTTCAAGAACTGCTTTTAGTCTGTATATAATGTAGATAGGGTTTTAATATATAATGTAAATGAGGAACTAACTAGTGCATATGTTTTATTATCTATTTTCAGAGTAGCAGCAGTATTCAATCCTGGAGAAACACTGACTGATAATGCCATGATCTCTGTCTATCCTTTTGGAGATGAGTTCTACACATTCACGGAATCACCTGTCATACATCGCATTGATCCTGCAACACTGGATACCATGGACAGGGTAACATACTTGTGCATTTCCTGTTTAGTGTTGGATCTGGCTTTCTGAACAGTGAACATTAAACGAGAGAGAAAGGACAAGGGGAAAAATATGAGTAGCAACCACTAAATCACAAATGGAAAAGTCAGTTATTAAATATCAATTTTTTTGAACTAGTGAGTCATTCATCTAGACTAAAAATTGTTAAGAAAAGGTAACCAGTGAAAGAAAGGAGATTAAATGGTGCAAGGTACCAAAAGCAAGGCTGCACCACATCTGGAATAATTCTGAATTGTATTAGATGAAATCACTTGCAAGTGTATATCCTCATTGTGTGCTTGTAGCCCTAAGACAAATTCTCCACTTGTTGAATCTTAGTTATTAATGAAGTTATGGTGAAGATTTTTCAAATGTTTGTGATTACTCAAGTACATATTCACAGTTCTAATGACTGTGTACATTTCTCTACAGGTTAATGTAGCAAATTATCTTAGCATTGTGAACCATACATCTCACCCTTTGGTTATGAATGATGGCACAGTATACAATATTGGAATGACACTTACTGCATCGGGTCCTCATTACTGTGTAATGAAGTTTCCACCTCCTTGTGCTACTGAAGATAAAAGTAAGCATAAATCTTGAAATCATAGTGTGATATAGAACTTGTTAGTGGATAACATTACTGTGTTTATATGTGGTAAGTATATGTGCTCAGTTCATTTATGTATCCTGGAAACAAGAAATAACCATAAAAATTAAATGTTTTTCTTAATCTATTACTAGAAGACTGTAATAAAAATATTTTCTAAGGTATATTCAAAAGCCTTTGAGAAAACTTTTAGTGACTGTGACTTGTTACAACAGACCACTATACTTTTTTATAAACATTATGGATTTGATATCAAAGCATTCTAGTAGATTGCAGAATCACACAATGAGCAGCAACCTGCTCTTTCAACATTAAATCACCTCCAATCATTTCACATCTCTTCTCTCTGTTAATTGAGCATATTGTACATGAATTTGTTTCATTATTAAATTACACAAAGTCCCTGTTTTATCTGTTACTTTTCAGATCAGAAATTGAGCTGTAGGCTACATAAAAAAGTACCATCATTTCTTGTTGAGCACTGTCTTTTCCATACAGTGACAGAAATGAAACAAGTCATTCAGGCCTGTTCAGTTAACACACATTTCTTCTGTTTTTCCAGATTAAGTACCAGAAAACTTCTTTTAAGACTGTCTTGCCTGATCCACCTCTCAATTCCAAATTTTTCACTATTCTGATGACGTCTTAAAGTGGAAGCAATGGCATATTTTCCTGAGTTTATGTATTTCAATGCCATTTTTTAAGCCAGTCAGTGTAGATTTTGTTGTGACTGAGTTAAAAGCATTCTCAAAACATACAAATTCCAAATAAAGTGGTAAATCATTCTGATTGTTCCATTGTGTACTTTTATTACAACTTGCAAACAGTCCATTGTGCTATATCTACTTCTAAAGAAAGTTTGTTCCTTTGCCTGATAGAATTTACTGACTTTTTATGCAGTTGCTGGCAATTTTCATGAATACCTTATGTGTTATGGAGAGGAGGCGAATAGATTTGTAGTGTTTGTACCCTGACGGTCTCCTTTCATTTACAGTGTAATAATTACAGCATTGTTCCAGTTGTGGAGAATTAGCCTTCTTCCTAGGCATTCTGCAACTGTTTTTAAGGTTCTTTTTGACTACTTTGTGCCCAGCATTAATCATTTCTACTGAAACCTCAACACCTTCTAGCAACCCTGGAAATACCAAGACTAAGGATTTCTACAATTTGAACTTGCATCCTATCACACCACACGGACAAGACATATGAATTCAAGCCACGCGGAGTGGCTGTGTGGTTTGAAGCATCATGTCACAAATTGCACCGCCCCTCCCGCCGGCAGTGCTACATTGTATCTGGATGTGGGTGCATGCCCTCTGCCCAGTTTTTGGCCATTGTTGTTGGTCAGGCTCAGGGTGTATGCCCCTCAGGCATGGGCGTGTGTGTGTGTGTGTGTGTGTGTGTGTGTGTGTGTGTGTGTGTGTGTGTGTGTGTTGTTATTAGCATAAGTTAGTTTAAGTAGCGTGTAAATCTAGGGACTGATGACCTCAGCAGTTAAGTCCCTTAGGAATTCACACACATTTGAACATTTTGAATTCAGTATCATTTTGAAGAAGACTGGAACATGTATAGATTCTGTCTAGCAGCAACTGTACCCAGTACCCTTTTCCACCATTCACTGCAAAATCAATATCAATTTCCCCCCAAAGCTTTGATATGAGGTGTGCTTTTGCAAGTGCCTTTCATTTACTTATACACTGCTGACCACCATAAATGCAACTCCAAGAAAGACAAGAGGTAGCACAACAAAATTTATTTCGTAGATAACATGTTGACCAAGTATCAAATGATTATGTTTACAGACGTCTGTGACATGTGTTTCCTGCCAGAATCAGTAGCCAGAGTAACCGCCATTGTTGGAGATCACCGCTGCCACACGTCTTGGCATTGAGTCAAAGAGACGTTGGATGTGTTCCTGGGGTACAGCAGCCTAAGCAGCTTCCACACGTTGCCAAAGATCATCTTGTGTGGCAGCTGGGGATGTAATCTGGGTCACTCGTTGTGCAACCATGGACCACATGTTTTCTATCGGCAAAAGATCCGGAGAGCGAGCTGGCTAGGGAAGCAATTCAATCTGCTTATTGACGAAGAACCTTTGGACAATGCGTGCCACGTGTGGTCGCGCATTATCCTGTTGAAATATGGCTGTGGCCGAGCCCTGAAGGTAAGGAAGGACAACTGGCTCCAGCACCTCGGATATGTAGCGCCGGCTATTTAAAGTACCGGCAATGCATACTAGAGACGTGTGAGAGTAATATCCAATACCGCCCTATACCATAATACCCGGTGCAAGACCAGTGTGGCGGTGCATAATGCAGCTGTCCAGCATCCTCTCTCCACGGTGTCTCCACACTCGAATCCGACCATCGTGGTGCTGCAGACAGAAGCGTGCCTCATCAGTAAAGACAACGTCATTCCATTCTGCTGTCCACATCCGTCTGTCATCACACCATTGGTGATGGAGACGTCTGTGGTTCTGCGTCAATGGTAGACGAAGCAATGGACGTCTTGCGGACAGACCACTCTGCTGTAAACGGTGTCGAATGGTACGCGCAGACACTGGATGATGCGTTACAGATGCAATGTGCTATGCTATGGTTCGGGATGTCACTGAGTGATCCGTCACTGCCATGCACACAATTTGCCTATCAGCATGTGCATTGGTGCACCGAGGTGAATGCGATCAACCACGTTGGTCCGTCGTACCCTCCTGCATCCAACGGTCACAAATCCGCATTACAGTTGTTTGGTTTCGTCCAACACGACTAGCGATTTCTCTGTATGATAATCCACAATCTCGGTAACCCACTATCCTTCCTCTGTCGAACTCTGATACTTCATCAAAAGATGTTCGCTGTTGTCTACGAGGCATAACCGATAGTCTTGTGAAACAACCACAAGGTAAACATACGTGCCGAACGTACACTCGTCGAAATAGCCAAGCCTTAAATGGCGCTATGCGGTGGCGCCACAGGCGCGCGTGATGTGCGTCTGCGCTGAAATTGTTATCTGTTGCATATCTCATCGCTGCAAACTCATGGTGTAAATTTCACTTGATTCGGATGCTTCCTTCAGGGTGTTGCATTTACGGTGGCCAGCAGTGTACATAGAATGGCTTTATACATCACTTCTGCCATTACCTCCAGAATATCACTATTTTCATGATTAACTATCTATGTTTCCAATTCATTCCTTGAACTATAAAACATTTAAAGAAGTAAAATAATGGTTTTACAGTTTTCTCTCTGTTGATAGTGTTGTGTACAAATTTATACACAATGGTAAGGAGATGGGCTACAGAGTAGTGCAGCAACTGTTGTCTTAGGAAAGCTGGATAGGAGCCAAAATGATTAGTGAACAAGTTAACACAGTCAACAGAATATTTACTTAACTTGTGTTTCTCCAAGTTAACAAAGACTCCTTACAAATAATGCACCAAGAAATAGAGTCCAGCTATCACAGTGTCAACAGAGAAGAGGCTCGCTGTATTAACCACAAAGAATTGTGTCGTAGTGATGAGGCTCAAAGTGCAATAAGTGCGAGTGGGATGAGTGGCTACCACCATCTGTCCCTTATCACAGTGGCAGAGGGCACTCATGGTACTGAGCTGCTGGAAATGTGGCCCAGCAGGTGCAAACCACTGGGTCCTCTAGGCCCTGTATGACTCCTATCGGCATGGAACAGAAACTTGCAATTCTGTTACTGACATCAACACCTGTGATGCGATATCGATGGACGATACCACATACCCCCCTCCCCCTCCCCCAGGATCGCACAATTCACATGGATGAATTTGATTCTGTTGCTGTGTCACTAATCCTGCCAGTCCTTGCAGGAGAAACATAGAACATCCAATACATCGTACAATGGTGCCTTGCCCCCAGCACCTCACTCTGCCATATAATCTGTAAAAGATTGAAGCATTAGTTTGATACTCTGGGTGCCACCCACCGTGGTGGGTGCAGGAACTGAAGCAAGGTGCAATGGTGCCGTCCATGTAACAACTCCACTGGTGATGATCCATCTCTTGGCTGGGAGTGGTAGGAAAACAAGAAGAGCAACAGAGCTTGATACAATGTGTGGAAACACAAAGTCTGTCCATCTGTTGCTTAAATGTTCGTACAAGGTGTCCAGCTGTATCGTTGAATTGTGGGTGGAGTTGTACATTTGTGATATGCTTGATGCCTGAAGCAGCCAATTCGGTGGCAACAAATTGAGGTCTGTTGTCAGTCACAATCACTGCAAGCAATCCCTCTAAGAAAAAGATTGATGACAAGGCCTGGATTGTGGAACAAGCCACAGCAGAGTGCATAGGAACCACAAAGGGAAATTTAGTAAAAGTGGCAATGGTGTGTGTCAATGTTTATTCCAATATAGGTCCATGAAATCCAAGTGCAAACATTGCCAAGGCACTCGATGTTTTGGGCATGCAAAGAACTGCTAATACAGAGCTGGTTGATGTCATCACTGTCTTGGCACTGAGAAGTCAACTGTTCAATTTGTGCATCAAGACTGTGCTGAGTGCAATGATGTCGCACCAACTGCTTGGTGAGAACTATGCCCCGGTGACCTTGGTGTAACAAATGAAGCACATCAGGGTGGAGAGCCTGGGGAACCACAACAAGCGAGTAGCCATTGTCAGTGCAAAGCAAATTAACAACTGCAAAGCATATAAATGGGCAAAATATTGGTGAACCACAGAACTACGAATCTGTCTGGCTGAACATAGCCAGAAAGCGTGGATATAGTGCAACGGAATCTGCAAATCAGGATCTGCTGCTGTGGCCTGGGCAATTTTCCAGTGATTGGGCAGAAAGTTACGCAAAACAATTGTGTGTCGTGCATCAGTGTTGCAACGAGAAACAGAGGACTCATCAACAGTGGAGTCTGGGCCAACAGGGACACAAGAAAGAGCATCTGCCTTGTCATGCTTAGAAGTGAGCTGATACACAATCTCATATTGGTAATGACAAAAGAACAGCTCACCATTACAGCTTCTGCACTGTGTGAGTTGGGGCTGACTGAGAATGGTCAAACAAAGATTGTAGAGATTTATGGTCAGTCACCAAGTGAAATTTTCTGCCAAAAAGATATTGATGAAACTTAGTGACGCCATAGACAATGGTGAGAGCCTCCTTTTCAATTTGCCAATAATTACATTAAGCTTTGTTAAACAACTTCAAAGCAATGGTAATCAGCCTACCAACAGCACCAAGTTCATGTGACAAAATTGCACTAATGCTGTAAAAGGATCAAAATGAACAAGGCATCGATCACTAAGCAAAGCATCTTTTAGAGTCTGGAAAGCAGATTGACACTCTTGCAACCAAAGAAAATGAACATTCTTCCTGTGCAAGCAATGCAAGGGAGCTGCAGTTTGAGGAGCATTAGGAATAAACTGTATGAAATATGTGATCACCCCTAAAACAAACTGTAATTTTCACATATTGCATGTGGAAGGTCACAGATAGCATGCAATAGTGACTGCGCTGGGTGAAAATGCTGGCTGTTAGTAACATGTCCTAAATACTCAAGCTCAGTCTGGAAAAAACACATTCATTTCTGTTACATTTGAGACCAGCTGTGGACAACACTAGAAACAGACAACAAAGGCTGCTAATGTGTTCTTCAGGAGTGCGATGTGAGATGACAGTGTCATCTAAATAATTCAAGCAAAAAGAAACTTTAGTAGTCAGCTGCTCCAGAAATCACTGAAATGTGGTGGATGTGGAAGCACTGTCAAACAGCAATATCAAAAATTTGAAGAGACTCAGATGAGTGTTAATGACAAAGACCTCTTTCAACCACCCATCCAGAGAGAACTGCAAGTAAGCATCATGCAAAGCAGTTTTGTAAAAGTAATAACTGACACCTTCTTTATCTATCAGTCCCTCTGGGCACAGCAAGGGATAAACATCAGGGACTTTTTGAAGATTTACAGTTTTCTTAACATCAGCCACACAACTGGAGTCTGCCGGAGAGCTTCTTTATAACAACAGGAGGGGACACCCACTGACTGGCAATAATGTGTGCTGTGACCCCACTGTTTAGAAAAGTAGCAAGTTCCTGAGCCACCTGTTCCTTAAAAGGGACTGAGGGAGGGTCGAGCCTGACTGTGGAATGTGCATTATTGTGACATGAAAAACAAAATTATTGACTTTGCCTAAAAACTCAGAAAACAAATCCTGATATTCAGCATATAACTGAGCACCACTCTCCTGAGGATCAAAGAAAGAAACAGAAAGTAAATTATCCTGAATGCTTAACTCAGACAAATCAAAAGGGAGGGAAGCACTGTAAATATTACTGTCTTTGTCAAATTTCAGGAAGTTCGAGGAAGGCTACAGGTGCCTTAAGACAGAAATGTCACGACTGTTATAAACTGTCAGCGTATGGCATGACTGCACAATTTAGGCTCATCGAGCAGTTCATAAGTGCTATAACTGAGTAAACCCAGTGGAGCTCCAGTGTCAAGCTGAAAATGGACTGATTGTCCAGCAGTAGTAAGAGACAGAAAATTCGTTGTCCTCATGTGGACGAGTTGCGAGCTTTTCTAGGGCGGTTCCTTATGCTTTTGTAAGCACACTGACTGTCTGACTGTACATGTCCCACACTGACTGTAGACGTCCCCGTTTGCCACAAGAAAATCAAATTACTTCATGTGAAGGGCACGATTGCTGGTCATGTAACATATTACAGCAAGGACATGACTTCATATCTTGTGCTGTGTGTGACACATGTTTACACAAGTGCTGTTGCTGTGGCCAACCAGGCAACACTGTTTGCAAGCCAGGTGTGAGGCCTGTTTGCCGTGGCTATCTGCAGAGAAAACAGGTGCTACCTCAAAAATGTTCGCTGTGCTTTCACTGGAATCTTGATAGTCAAGAACCTGCAGTACCTTTTGCAAGGAAGTGTCTGCATATTAAGAATCTGTTGTCGAATTCAAGAGTTAGCTACATTGTGCATGATGACATCACAAATCATTGTATCTCTGTAATATTTGCTGCAGTCACATTTGAATCTATACTCTCTAGTAAGGCCTTGCAATTCAGTCACCCACTGTTGGTATGTCTGTCCTTGTTGCTTGTGCAATCTAAAGAATTTGTAATGGGCAGCTGCCACTTGTACTCTGCCCTCATAATACTTTGTAAGCACCTGCAATAGGTCCTTGTATGGTACTAATTCAGGGCAGGATTTAGTGGAGCACAACCTGTAAATAGTCACTCCTGCCATGGCCAATAAATAAGAATGTTCGTCAGTACTTATATGTGAAGTGCTGCAACATGCACATTGAACTGTGTAAGGTACTCTGTCCAGTCTTCCTTTGCCTTGTCAAACTCACAAAATGACAGCACAGGTGCAGGTGGTGGTATTGCATCTGGGTCTGGTGTCTTGTGTGAAGTCATCTGCACCATGATGGATTGATTTATCACTTCAAGTAGTTGTGGCAGTTGTTGACTCTGAAACTGAATAAACTGAGTTAGGTCAGCTGCAGCTGCTGCAGCACACGATTGTGGTTTAGTAGCCATAATCTATGAAGCAATGAACAGAGAAAGCTAAAGGGGCTGCAAAAGCAGCAACTAAGGAACCTAGAATATAAACAGCACAAGCAAGCCAAATACTGGGAAAAAAGACAAACAACAACAACAACAACAACAACAAAAACAACAAAAAAGATTACAGGAAGAACCAAACAAGATGACTGCCACATGTAGGTAGTATTACTCATCATCATGTTTGTTGCATATGACTTCATACATAATGTTAAGGAGATGTGGGTTACAGAGTGGTGCAGCAATTGTCACAGGAAAGCTGAACAGATACGGAAATGATTAGTGAACACATTAACACTCTAACCACAAGATTAACTTAACTTGTATTTCTCCAAGCGTATGAAGACTCATTACAAATAATGCAACTAGAAATAGAGTCCAGCTACCACAGTGTCAACCAGGAAGAGGTTTGCTGTACTAAGCATGAACGATTGTGTCGTAGCGATGAGGCTCCAAGTGCAAGTGGGATGAGTGGCTGCCACCAGCCATCCTATATTGCAGTGGCAGAGAGCGCTCGTGGTGCTGAGCCACTAGACCCATGGCTCAGTGGACACATACCATTGGATCTGTTAGATCCTGCTTGACCACTATCTGTGTGTAATGGAAACTTGCAATTCTGTTACCAACATTGACATCTGTGGGGTGGTATCAATACGTGATACCACAGACGGCTCCTGTGTCATCTGTTATTTTGATGACCTGCAGCATCTACACAAAATCTGTTCTTGGTTTGTCTCCTTCATACTTTAATTGTTTCCAATGTATGTTATTACCAAATTTTAAAGTGATTTAGGTCTCTCATATCATTTACAATTTGCTTAGCAGTTGTTAAATTTTGAGTTACGTATTTCATTTTTAATTTAATCTGATCCTTCCCAAGTCAATTTTAATTTTATTTTCCTTGGGAAGAATGGGTTTAAGGATGAACACGCTGTTCTTCTCAACAAATTCTAGTAACATAGGATTTTTGTCACTTCTTGCTTCATACACTAAGCTTCTCAGTAAAGTTTTAGTCCTATTTTCACATACAGAATTTCAGTTTTCATATTTTAGTTGGATTTGCTGTCATTTATCAGTCTTTTCATAGAGCACTAATAGAGCTCTTTTACCTCCTTGTCAAAATGTGAATAAGTCAGTGTACATAATTTAATGATTTACATAAAATATCTTTCATTTATTTTGAAATCAAATCCTGCTACTTTTTTCAAGATTCTTTCAATACCTGTAACAATGTTTTTATTTTTCTTATTTACAATAAGACCAGTACCTGAATATCCCCTGTGTTCTCTACTTTCTGATAAAACATATGTTTTGAATTCAATTCTGTTTTGTATTAACTTTTTAGCTGCAATTCTCATAAGCCTACTAAATCCCATCACATTGAATTCCTTTTCCCATTCTACAAACATACTTTTGGATCCTTGAGTTCTGCAAAAATATAAGGGGTGTTCAAAAGAGAAATGAGTTGGAGGCATAATTATAGAAACCAGTACCTGTATGTTAGAAGTATTGACCCTGGCTGTTGAGACACTTGTCCAACTGTGACACAAGGAGGTGAATGACTGTCTCATAAAATTCCCAGGGCTGCACTGTTAACCAGTTCCACATGTACAACTGGATGTCATCATCCGAGGTGAATCATTTGCCCCTTGGAGCCTTTTTAAGGGGCCAAAAATGGCGTAATCACAAGGAGAGAGAGATCCTGACCGTATGGAGGTGGCCGATAACCTCCCATTTCAATTTCTTTTTTTGTGGTGGGAACCTGGATGCTTCCAGTGGAGACTGTCGTTTTGATTCTGTTTCGAAGTGATGACACCATGACTCATCTCTAGCCATCACTCATGCCAGGAACACTACCTTCCTGAGCATCGCGCTGCAGATGAACAAGACAGTGAGCCATTCAACATGCTTCCTGGTGTGGTTGAAGACTGTGGGACACCCATTGGGTACATACTTTGCACATGTGCAGTCACACCTTCCTGATGGTATGAACACTTCTGATGCTCAATCCAACCATGGTGGCTGTGGCTTTCACTGTCACTTGGCAGTCCTGCATCCACCAGCTGTACGATGTCATCAGTAATGCAGTGTGGTGCTCCAGACTGTGCATCATCGGCTAACAACACCCATTCTTCCCTGAAGCGCTTGTGCCATGCCTTGACGCTTGCAAGGGATGTGCAGTGTTTGCCGTACACTTGTGACATTTGTTGATGATTGCCCATTCCTCCTACTCCTTCCACTGTCAGAAAACGAACAACACCTCTTTGCCCTTCTTTTGATGCCTCCATGCCACTGTCTGCAATGCAACTGGCAGCGTTGGATAATTGATGCGTGCTGTATAGTCATGTGATGTGCACATGTGCCCTCTAGTGATGGACTGTGAACTTCCAAGCTCCGGTCAGAACCACACGTAGTTACACACGCCACGGTATTACCCTTCTGTCACTGGTTTGTGCATTCCAGACTCTGGCTCATTTCTTTTTCAATGCCCCTTTATACATGCACCACATGATGTGCTCCAAACCAAATGAACAGTCTCTGAAACAATGAGCACAGGTGCTACTTTCACAATGTATTGGGGTGCATAAGTGAATATTAAATATCTAATAAATAAATCCATGTATATTATTTCCTATCATAATGTTTACGTACTACGTGGAAACTACACCGATGAATCGAAGGAACTGGTACACCTGCCTAATATTGTGTAGGGCCCTCCTGAGCATGCAGAAGTGCCACAACACAATGTGGCATGGACTTGACTAATGTCTGAAGTAGTGCTGGAAGGAAATGACCCCATGAATCCTGCAGGGCTGTCCATAAATCCACATTAGTGGGAGGGGGTGGAGAGCTTTCCTGAACAGTGCGTTGCAAGGCATCCCAGATATGCTCAATAATGTTCATGTCAGGGGTGTTTGGTGGCCAGTGGAAATGTTTAAACTCAGAAGAATGTTTCTGGAGCCACTCTGTAGCAATTCTGGACATATGGAGTGTTGCATTGTCCTGCTGGAATTGCCCAAGTCCGTCGGAATGCACAATTGACATGAGTAGATGCAGATATTCAGACAGGATGCTTATGTACATGTCATGTGTCAGTCATATCTAGACATATCAGGGGTCCCATATCACTCCAACTGCACACACCCTACATCATTACAGAATCTCCACCAGCTTGAAAAGTGCCCTGCTGACATGCAGGGTTCATGGATTCATGAGGATGCCTCCAAACCCATACACATCTATCTGTTTGATACAATCTGAAACAACACTCGTCCGACCAGGCAACATGTTTCCAATCATCAACAGTTCAATGTCACTGTTGATGGACCCAGACAAGGTGTAAAGCTTTTTGTTGTGCAGTCATCAAGTGTACTCGAGTGGGCCTTAGGCTCCGAAAGCCCATATTGATGAGGTATTGTTGAATGGGTTCGCACACTGGCACTTGTTGATGCGCGCCCCCTCCCCCCCCCCCCCCCCCCCCCAATTGAACTCCGCAGCAAATTGTGGAAGGGTTGCACTTCCATCACGTTGAATGATTCTCTTCAGTTGTCATCGGTCCTGTTCTTACAGGATCCTTTTCTGGCTGCAGAATTATCAGAGATTTGATGATGTTTTATCAGATCCCTGATATTCACGGTACACTTGTGAAATGGTCATATGGGAAAATCCCCACTTCATCAAAACGTCAGAAATGTCCCATTGCACATATGCTGTGGTAACACCATGTTCAAACTCATTTACATCTTGATAACCTGCATTGTAGTAGCAGTAACCAATCCAAAAACAGCACCAGACACTTGTTGTCTTATATGAGGGTTGCCAACCATAGCGCACTGTTCTGCCTGTTTATATATCGCTGTATTTGAATATGCACGCCTATACCAGTTTCTTTGGTGCTTTAGTGTATAACTTGGTGCATGGCCTCCCTAATTCTGATTGGTAGCAATAGGCATCAGTTAAGAGTTATAATACCATTGCTTTTTACAGCATACCATTAGCCAGCTGTTGCTGAGCTGTGCTGTCACTGTCTTTGTCATTATTTATCTGATCATTACCTCCATCATGCACATTACCACTTTTGTGGAAGCTCAAAGCACAGGTTTGTGTTGCCTGCACTGTACTTACAGTACATGGAGACAGATTTTGTTCCCACCACTCCCAACCCCCAGGAGACCCTGCACACTCTCTCCACTCCCTGGATCTGAGTTAAGCCAAGTTATACTTCATGAGTAGTATAATTTTGTTGTTTTTTATGTATCTGTTATCAGATTTCCAAAAATGTAGCTATGCCTCAAACTTACATCCTTATTTTGTGCCATCAAACACATACTTACCAATCGAAAATTGCACGAAATATCCATAAATAGAGTAAAAACCCAGCCTGTAGAAACAGGTGAGGAAAGAGGAGTCGGCACTGCCTGGTGCAGCATGCAGGGCTAGAGGTGGCAAGAGAGGGCTGCCAGGTGTAGTGAGGGGAGGCTGTGGGGGGTGGGGTGGGGGTGGGGGGGGGGGGGGGCAGGCGGGCAGGCAGGCAGGCAGGCAGGCAGGTAGGCAGGTAGGCAGGCAGGCAGGCAACAGAAAAAAACGAGGAGCAGAATAGACAGGTACAGAGAAGCAGAAAATACTGTTGGGTGTGCTGGCAGAAAACATCACACAATGAGGATGAGGGGTGGCGAATTGTGAGGAGGTGACAGGACAGAGAAGAAACAGTTGGGTGGATATGGGGACAGTAGGTTACAACAGATTGAGGCTGGGATAATTTCAAATGTGGGGAATGTATGGTAAGAACAACTCACATCTGCACAGTTCACAAAAGCTGGTGGTGCAGGGGAGGACCCACATGGCCTGGGTTGTGAAGCAGCCGTTGAAATTAAGCATGTTATGTTGAACTGCATGTTTAACTTTGTTCTGGGCCACTGTTTGGCAGTGGCCATTCATCCTTATCGACAGCTGGTTGGTAGTCACACCAATATAAAAAGCAGAGCTAGTATATGACAGAGCTGCTTTCACAGACTGCTTGACCTCAGGTGGGGTAGGACTGGAACAGGAATAGTTGGGTAGGTGGACTGGGAAGGTCTTGCACATGGGTCTTCCATATGGATATTATATCTGTGGAAAGGCATTGGTATTGGGAGTGGCTTAGGGATGGAGTAGGATGTCATAGAGGTTGGATGGGCAATGGAACATCTAACTGAAATGAGCATAGTAGTTTCCAATACACATCGTAGATGCTCATAACAAGAAAGAAAGATTCTGCTCTTAGCTTCTGAATCCACAAATTTTTCTGACAGAATAGGAAACAGAGATAAAAGATGCAGAACACAGGTTAAGATGAGACATCTTTTCTGAGAAGAAAAGAAGATAAAAATAAAGACTATGGCATTACTGAGTAGAATGTCAAAGATAGTACAGCAATAAAAATCCCTCAACACCTACATAACTGATCTCTTCTACAACTATTCTACTGACTGAAGTTCCCTGGAAGCTTAAAACTGTGTCCTTGACTAGGTTTTGAACCTAGAACCTTTGTCTTTCATGGGCATGTGCTCCACTGACTGGCTCATGACATGTCCTCCAGCAGTACTTCTTCTCCTCCCTTGCAGACTTTACAGAAGTTCTCCTGCGTACCTCATAGGGATAGCACTTCTGGAAGAAAGGATACTGCATAGAAATGACTTAGCCACAAACTTGAGAATTGTTCCCAGAATGAATTTTCACTCTTCAGTGGATTATGCACTGATTTGAAACATCTTGGCAAATTAAAACCATGTGCCAGACTGGGACTCGAATCTAGAACCTTTGCCATTCACAGTCAAGTGCTCTAATGACTGAGCCATGCAAGCATGACACACCACCCCTCCTCACATCCACTAATATCCCTTATCATAATTTCTAAATTTCTCAGCAGTTCTCCTAGATACCTTGCATGACCAACACTCCTGAAAGAAAGGATATTGCAGAGAATTAACTTATCCACAGCTTAGGGAATTGTTTCCAGAGTATATCTTACACTCTACAGTTGAGAGAGAGCTCTTTTTTTCCAGGAGCACTGCACCTGCAAGGTATGCAGGAGAGCTTCTGTGAAGTCTGGGAGGCAGGAGGGAGGTAATGCTGGAAGTAGAGCTGTGAGGGAAATTCTGAAGTCATGCTCAGATAGCTCGGCTGGTGAGTGTTTGCCCACAATGGCAAAGGTTCTGATCTCGAGTCTCGGTTTGGAACACATTTTCAGTCTGCCAGGAAGTACCATTAAACTGCTATATTCAGCGTGTGCCATGTGCAAAATATGATATAATGGCTATACAATAAATCAAACAATGGAAAATCCAGGATGAAATGTAACGATATTATGAAAAAGAAAGTTGCTACTCACCATATAGCGGAGTTGCTGAGTTGCAGATAGGCACAACAAAAGGACTCTCACAATTAAAGCTTTCGGCCATTAAGGTCTTCATCAACAAGTATGGTAGGGATGGTGGACAGTGAAGTGCTGCAGGTTAGATGGAGGGCAGGGCAGAGGTGGAGAGGGGAAGGGGGTGGAAGTAACGGAAAAGGAGAGAAATAAAAAGACTGGGTGTGATGGTGGAATAGATGCAAGACCTGTCCCATACATCCTACCACCACCACCTACTCCAATCGAGTCATTAACATCACCTATCCCACCAAAGGAAGGACTACCTGTGAAACTAGTCAGGTAATTTACAAGCTAAACTGCAACCACTGTACTACATTCTATGTAGGCATGACAACCAAGAAGCTGTCTGTCTGCATGAATGGCCACTGGCAAAAGTGGCCAAGAAACAAGTGTACCACCCTGTTGCTGAACATGCTGCCAAACATGATATCCTTCTTGAATGTTCTGGAAATGATATCCTTCATTTCAATGACTGCCTCACAGCCTGTGCCATATGGATCCTTCCCACCAACACCATCTTTTCTGAATTGTGCAGCTGGGAACTTTCCCTGTAATACATTCTATGACCCTGTAACCGTCTTGGCCTCAATCTTAGTTAATCACTGTCCTTACCCATCCAGCCCCCTTCCCTGTTCCCATTCCAGCACTACACAGCCATCATTCCACCATCACACCCAGTCTTTTTATTTCTCTCCTTTTCTGCTACTTCCCCCCTCCCCTCCCCTCCCTGCCTCTCCCCTGCCCTCCGTCTAACCTGCAGCACTTTACTGTCTGCTGCCCCCCCACCATACTATCCCTCCCCCTCCCCTCCCCAGCCCCCTCCTTACTCCCACGCAGTCGCCACTCCCATCATGCACTGGTGCTGCCGCTCACATTTTGGTTTCAGTTGCCTGAGACTTCAGATGTGTGTGTGAGTTTTGTGTGTGTGTGTCCATACAAAAGGAGAACAATTGAAAGCACATGGCAGACCTTTCTACATGACTGGACAAACACAAAAACAAAAGAAGATAATTAAAGTCATGATCACGTGAACTGTAAAAGAAAATACAAATGTTGGTAGGAAATGCACTCTATGATAAAAGTTCCAGACTTGTCCATTAGCCTATCTGTGTTTACCTACTATCGCTGATTAACATTTGCATGTAAATTCTGATAACTATCAAGAAATCAAGGTTATCTATGAGGGTCATCCACAAAGTAAGTTCCTTTTCTATTTATATCCATGGCAGCACTATGATTGCAGTTCCAAGTATGCGCCGCAGTTACTCTGACTCAACGAGAAGACGTGTACGCCATTTTCAGATCGCTGCTGCCAATGTGTGCTTTGTAATGCTTCTTTATAATGTCAGCCATAATTGAAAATGCCACTGCATGTGTAATCAGATCTGTGATTCATTTTCTAAAAGCAAAGAAAGCTAAACGAAAGGAAATTCATTGGCAAATCTGTGAGGTTTACGGACAAAATGCTATGAGTGATTTCAATGGTTACAAGATGAGTCAGACTGTTCAATGAAGGATGTGATCATGTGCGTGATGAAGAACTAAATGGATGCCTGTCTGTGGTTACTGAAGAACTGGTTCACACAGTTGAAGAGAAGATTAAGCATAACACTTAGTTCCCTTGTTATGGAAGTTCCGCAAATCCCATGATCACTAATTCATGAAACTGTTATGGAAAAACTGAAATTTCGAAACCTTGCTCATGTTGGGTACCCAAAATTCTTAGTGAACAACACAAAAAACAACAGATGGGTAGTGCACTTCAGTTTTTGATATGCTACAATGAACAACGCAATGGTTTTCTTTCTCAGATACTCATGGGAGATGAAATTTGGATATTGTATGACACCCCTGAAACAAAACAGCAATCAGTGGAATGGAGGCACACTTTATCTCCAATGAAGGTTAAGCCTAAGCAAATGTTGACACCTTGAAAAATCATGTGCACCATTTTTTGGCACATAAAAGGCAATATGCTGAGTGATTCCTTACCACGAGGCCAAACAATCAATGCACATGGTAACTGCGAGACCATTAAGAAATTGCTCCACACAATACAGAACAAGCACTGAGGATTACTGTCAAAAGGTGTTGTTTTTTTCCATGATAATGCCCAACCTCACATGGCAAATGTGACCAAACAACTCTGAGACGCGTTTGATCATTCTCCGTACTGCCTGGACCTCGCTCCTAGCAACTTCTTACACCTAAAACACTGTCATTGGTGGTCAACACTTCAATGATAATGATGAGCATAAAGAACATGTTACCACATTGTTGAATACACAGGCAGTAACCTTCTATGGAGGCGGCATACAAAAACTTGGGCCACGCTATGAAAAGTACCTATAAAATTTTGTGAGCTATAAAGAAAAATTCAGAGTAGGAATGAAAATCCATGGAGAAGAAATAAAACTTTTAGGTTTGCTGATAACATTGTAATTCTGTCAGAACCAGCAAAGGACCTGGAAGATCAGCTGAATGGAATGGACAGTGTCTTGAAAGGAGGATATAAGATGACCATCAACAAAAGCAAAACGAGGATACTGGAATGTAGTCAAATTTAGTCGGATGATGATGCAGGAATTAGATTAGGAAAAGAGACGCTTAAAGTAGTAAATGAGATTTGCTATTTGGGGAGCAAAATGACCGATGATGGTTGAAGTAGAGAGGATATAAAATGTAGACTGGCAATGGCAAGGAAAGTGTTTCTGAAGAAGAGAAATTTGTTAACATTGGGTATAGATTTAAGTGTCAGGAAGTCGTTTCTGAAATTATTTGTATGAAGTGTAGCCATGTATGGAAGTGAAATGTGGATTAGAGATTAGATTAGATAAGATTAGTTTAGTTTTTGTTCCATAGATGCATGCTGAGGAGGTCCTCGTGGATGTGGAACATGTAAAATTTTTTTTTGAAGCTGAAATAACAATACTAATAGTATGAATATATACAATACATCATTTGTTTCTATTAAAAAATTCGTCAATGGAGTAGAAGGAGTTGGCCACTAGTAAGTCTTTCAGGCTCCTTTTAAACTGATCTTTATTTGTAACTAAATTTTTTATGTTTACTGGCAAATTATTGAAGATGAGTGTTCCTGAGTAGTGGACCCCTTTTTGAACTAAAGTAAGTGCTTTTAAGTCCTTGTGCAGATCATTTTTGTTCCTGGTATTGTGTGTATGAACTGAGCTGTTTGTTGGAAAAAGAGATATATTATTTAGGACAAATTTCATTAATGAGTAAATATACTGAGAGGCAGTAGTTAGTATACCCAGTTCTTTGAAGAGGTTTCTATAGGACGTCCGTGAATTTACTCCACAAATAATATGTATTACACGCTTTTCGACTCTGAAAACGTTTGTTTGACTTGAAGAGTTACCCCAAAATATTATACCATATGACATTATGGAATGAAAGTAGGCAAAGTATGCAAGCTTTTTCATTTTTATGTCGCCTATGTCTGCTAACACTCGAATTGCAAATACAGATTTGTTAAGGCGTTTCTGCAGTTCTGTGGTGTGCTCTTCCCAACTGAATTTCTTATCAAGTTGTAATCCCAGGAATTTAAGACTGTCAACCTCTTCTATCTGCTCTTCTTCGTACTTTATGCATATGCTGGGTGGAAACCTCTTACAGGTTCTGAATTGCATATAGTGAGTCTTTTCGAAGTTTAAAGTCAGTGAGTTGGCTTTAAACCATTTATTAATATCCATGAAAATATCATTAGCAGATCTTTCTAGAACTACACTTGACATACTATTTATTGCAATACTTGTGTCATCTGCAAACAAAACGAACTCTGCTTCTGGCAGTGTAACTGATGAGAAATCATTAATGTACACAAGAAAAAGCAATGGTCCTAAGATGGATGAGATGGATGAGCTGGATGGATGAGACACCACATGTAATTTCTTCCCATTCTGATGATGACTGATGACTTAATTCACTAGTCCCTTGCACTGACACCCTTTGTGTCCTGTTAGTGAGGTATGACTTGAACCATTTTGCAGCACTACCCGTGACACCATAGAATTCTAATTTATTTAAAAGGATGTTGTGGTTCACACAATCAGATGCCTTTGACAAATCACAGAAAATACCTGCTGCTTGTAACTTGTTATTTAATGAATTAAGTACATTTTCACTGTAGGTGTAAATAGCCTTCTCGATATCCGAACCCTTCAGAAATCCAAACTGTGTTCTTGATAATATGTTATTTGTGGTCAGATGGTTGAGCAGCTGCCTGTACATTACTTTTTCTAAAATTTTTGAGAATGCTGGCAAAAGTGAAATCGGTCTGTAGTTTGATGGTATCTCTTTATCCCCTTTCTTGAATAGAGGCTTAACATCTGCATATTTTAGCCAGTCAGGAAATGTCCCAGTTATAATTGACTGGTTACACAAGTAACTTAGACTTGTACTAAACTCACAAGAACATGCCTTAATTAACTTCGTTGATATTTCATCGTACCCACTAGAATGCTTTGTTTTTAAAGATTTTATTATGGACGTTATTTCTTTTGGTGAAGTGAGTGACATATTCATGTGCCTGAAGCTATTTGTAAAGTTTAAGATATTCAAGGGCATTATTTACTGATCCTGAAAGTCCCATTCTATCAGTAACGGATATAAAGTACTTGTTAAATAGATTTGCTACACTATGCCCATCAGTTACTAATGTGTCATCTACCCTTAGTGCTATTTGCTCCTGTTCCTTTCTGGTTCTACCAGTCTGCTCTTTCACTATATCCCATATTGTTTTTATTTTGTTCCCTGACATTGCTATCTTCTTCTCGTAGTGCATTTGTTTAGACGTCTGAATTACTTTTTTTAATGTTTTACAGTATTCCTTGTATTTAGCTAAATCATCAGCATTGGAGCTATTCTTGGCCAACAGATACATTTTCCATTTTGTCTTACAGGAAATCTTTATTCCTTGTGTAATCCATGGTTTTATTATAGACTTCTGTTTAATTTGAGTAACTTTTAGAGGAAAACAGTTTTCAAACATGGTACTGACATTGTTCATGAATGTGTTATATTTTTCATTCATGTCATGAGCACTATAAACATCTTTCCAGTTCATATCTTTGAGCAGTTTTCTAAAACACTCAATTTTTGGTTGATTGACTACTCTCCTGTACTCAGATTTAGCAGTCTTGATAATCTGCTTAGAATTTACATCTAAAACAAGGAGCTGCATGTCATGCTCTGATAGTCCATTTATAACAGGTTTTATGATATGATTTTGTTCCTTTGATTTGTCTATAAAAATGTTGTCAATGGCTGTCCTTGAGGATTTAGTGATCCTAGTTGGAAAGTTTACAGTGTGAGTTAGATTGAAAGACAACATTACTAACTACAGTGAATGTTTACTGGAAGATTGCATTAGAAAATCTGTATTAAAGTCACCAGCGATCAAAATTTCTTTGTTTCTTCCTGTTAAATAACCCAAAAGAGCTTCTAGATGATCTAAGAATAGATTATAATTTCCTGAAGGTGCTCGGTAAATAGTTATTATTATATAGGATCTGTTATGGAACTCTACTTCTGTTGCACATGCTTCTAGATGCTGCTCTAAACAGAATTTATTAATGTCAATGTTCTTGAATTTATGGCAGTTTTTGATAAATGTGGCAACTCCTCCTCCATCCATATCTACTCTGCAGAAGTAGGAAGCTAGCTTAAATCCTGAAATGTCTAACATATCTATATCAGTGGTCACTTGATGTTCAGAGAGGCAGATTATGTCAATTTGGTTAGATGAATTCATTTCATCGATACAAATGAGTAGTTCATCAACTTTATTTCTAAGTCCCGGAATGTTCTGGTGTAATAAAGATAACTGATACTGCATACTAATGGGATTGTAACTGCTTTGGCGAAGATGAACTGGCAGTTTCTGATTACTTTCTGTTAAACACTGTTTAAATGGAGGCTGTATGATAAAATCTGACTCCTGTTCATCTGTTTTCTCAAACTGAGTGTGTCTGCCAATCTCTCTTAAAACCTGTTTTCTTTCCCCCTTCCCTATCCTAAAAAAGGCATCCCTATGACACCTGTGACCACTGGTATTTTACCACTTGTGCCAGTGTCCGTCCTTAAGTTTTCTGCAATCAACCCAGACAGTTTTCCCTTCCCTTTCCTATTGAGGTGAAGGCCATGCCTAGTATAGTCCCACCTGTCGATAGTATCCACAGGAATCAAACCAATATGGGACCCTATATCCATCCTAAGCAGCCACTCCAACTCCAAGTTCACCCTCCCTACGGAAGAGTTCAAATGAGGCCGATCATGGCGTCTCAACACAGACACAAATCCCACACTCGTATGCTTCGTTGCTGATGCTATCTTCACCAGGTCACTCTCTATGGAATATTCAGTCTCTGCCAATGCTATTTCCCGGACCACCTACTATAACTACAGCATCCTCCTTTGTGAAATCCTTGCATAAAGCACCTACATCCTCTGTTACCTGACCCAGATCTGCACTAGGCTTGAAAAAGTTTGTGACCTGGTACTCTGGACCTAGATTTTCCTGCAGTAGTTGACCAACACCTCTACCATGGGAACTAACTAACAACAGAACTTTCTTTCTCTTTACAAATTTCCCTACCTTTTTCAAGTCCTTGAAAGCTTGTTGTGCCCTTTCTACAGCTTCAGCTACATGAGGCTCATCCGATTCTGACTGAGGCAACAGGTCAAATCTATTTTCAAGATTTATGACAAAGCTGTCTGATGCTCTCCTTTGCCTGTTCCCCCTATTACCTGTTGCCACTTCCCACCTCTGTTCACCCTTCTCCCTCTTTAACCTGTCCAGATCCTCCCTTGCCTTGTCTAGGTCAGCTTGAAGAGCTGCAATTTTCCCTTCCTGTTCCAGTATTTTCCTATCTCTACTACAGATCCTACAATACCACTGGTGAGCCTCATTTATGTCCCCATTTCCCACGCCACTACATTCACCCCAATGAAAGAAACTACAGCACCCATCACACCATACCCTGGAACTGACGATCCTACGGCATGTCACACACTTCTCACTCATGGTAAAAACAGAAATCGTATAAGCTGATTTAAGTAGTGAGTAAAACGTAAACAAAGGACCCCAGAAACTATTCAGGCAGATATAAATAAATTGAAAGAGTACTGAATAAAAATACTGGTGATTACATATGACTCACTGTTTACTTAAGATACGCGCGCGTGAAATTAAGCCTAAAATCCGTTCTATAGGCGCAAGAAGGAAAATAAACTTCTTACCTCGTTTAATCTTCTGTAACACTTCACTAACACTTCCACTAATGTAACAACACTTATATTATATTTATACCAACTGGAAACGTTTATCTATAAGTTTAATTCACTGCTTACTTACGATTCGCGCAAGTGAAATTAGGCCTAGGATTCGTGCTACAGGCACAAGAAGAAAAATCCGCTTCTTACCCTGTTTAATCTTATTTTATACTTCACTAACACTTCCAAACATGAGATAATACAGTACTGGCACTCAAAGAAAATTTACATCCTGAAAAGCTCAATATCAGGTTGGTGCCTACTTCATTGTGACGTGGACAGCTGCAGTTCACACATAAAAAAGACGAGCAGAGGAGCAACACCTGACGATAAATAGTTTGTACAAGAAGAGAATAGAAGCTTTCAAAATGTGGTGCTACAGAAGAATGCTGAAGATTAGATGGGTAGATCACATAACTAAAGAGGAGGTATTGGTAGGGCAGATTCTGAGGCATCAAGGGATCACCAATTTAGTATTGGAGGGCAGTGTGGAGGGTCAGAATTGTAGAGGGAGACCAAGAGATGAATACACTAAACAGATTCAGAAGGATTTAGGTTGCAGTAGGTACTGGGAGATGAAGAACCTTGCACAGGATAGAGTAGCATGGAGAGCTGCATCAAACCAATCTCTGGACTGAAGACCACAACAACAACAACAACAACAACAACAATGTAGAAAAGTAGTTTAACAGTTGTAGATTTTTGTACAATATATATTTTTTCTGTATTTGTATGCTTTTGTTTTACGTAACCAAACGGAACTCACTTCGTGGACATACCTTGTACATTATAAAAGAACGTATCATAGGTTATAATAAACATATTTCTCTTGATGCTGCTAGCAGGAGTTTGGATGTGGATAGATATTGGAATCCTTGTATCTATATAGTCATATAATTTGCAACAGCAGTTAATAATAAATATTGTAAGCAAGCTCTTGAAATTGCAGGGATTACCAATAACTGCTGTAAGCTTGTTAAAGTGTGTTAGATCAAAACTCTCTGCTAATCCTAGGCACAGAAATTATTATTGTGTCTTGAACTATAGTTGTACAAATCACTGTTCATCCTGAATTAATCTTTATTGTTAATAAGACATTTTGCAAAAAATGAATATACTGACATACATTACATTCAACAAATGTCTTATTTATCTTCTATTTGTGTAGATAATTCTCTAGAAATAAAATACCTAACTGTAAATAATGACAAATAAAAAATTATATTTCAGAATGTGTGAACTCATTTGAACAGGCTACAATTGTTGGAACTATTCCTTCAAGATGGAGGTTACATCCGTCCTATATGCACTCATTTTCTGTGACTGATAACTATTTTGTCATCCTGGAACAACCATTATCACTTTCAGTGCCTTCATTTCTGAAGTGCCACTTCAAGAATGAAGCAATGATAGGAGCTCTTCAGTGGTATCCAGATGAAAAGGTACAGTACATTTTTAAGTGTAGTCTGCAGATGTTTGTGAGAACAAGTGTCTCTTTCTATTGTGCCCAATAGTTCCAATATTAAAAGAAGTACATATGATGGCAGAAGAACAATAAAGTTATTTGAAATTTTTGTAGCAAGATCGAACTTTGTCTGCTTCCATTGTTCAGTGTAAAATTTGTGAACGTCTTTCGTAAAAGCTGTGGGTGTAGTTTATATAGCTTGACTATGCCTTGAACACCATTCTAGATTGCCATCTGTTGCCTCAAATGTCTCTTCTTGATTAATTATTGCCTTGCTACTTCATTCTGGTGATCTGGATCCGCTGTCCCACTACTATGCTTGAACATCCAACTCTTCTGGACTTCTTTCCATCTAGCAGGGAAAGCTAAATGAAAGACTGCAACTTCTACTGCATGCTACGAAATGACTTTGAATGAACTCTTGTTTTGACTCTTCTATATTTTAAAGTTCATTACTTCCCATTAATATATATTACAGTACCTGAAATAGGCTTTATCAATGATAGTACACATCAGTCATTAAAACATGTCTCACTTAAAGGTCATACAGACAGTCAATGGTCTATTGAAAGATAATTCAATTGTCTTGATGATATCAGGATTTTTGTTAGGCTGTGTATTCTGGGCAGCCCATGACACCTTCAGTTGGATGCACCGAAGTGTAAACACGCACACCCAACTAGTAGATGCTGCACATTCTCTGCCAACATACCTCGGCCCTCCCATAGCATCTGCACCAAAATAAGTAGCATGAATTATCTCTAATCCCACCTTACACACTATTCTATCTTCTTCCTTTATAACAATCATCTTTTGCTGGAACAGTTCTTCATAGTGGACCAGGATACTTGCCAGAACATCCTGATATAATACAATTGGCAACATTATGAACACATTTTTACAAATAATATTCAATTGATACTTTTTTGTATCTTTTGCTACTGTGTGCAAAGGAAAATTCAATTTATCACATTTTTAAAATAATAAATGGCTTGAAAGTTTGGCCCATTCTTACATTTAAGAGCACTTAAAATGTGACACAGGATTCCTAATATTAGAAAGAACCCATCATCTATCATGTGTGTTCCTATTAGCCAAGGATCTGAGTTTTTTGCCCCATTCCTCCTAGCAACCCTCCCAAGCCCCGTCATATTTTCTCCTTGAAGTAGAAAATTGTTGTTCAGTAGCTAGGAGTACTACATTCTGTCATGGGAAACTGCACCTCTTGAATGTAAATACTAACCAGCCCTCTGTCCTTTAGTTTCCCTGATAGTGATCTTTATCTTGATAATTGCCATTTTCTTATTTCATTACACGTAAACCATTCCAGTGAACAATTGTATTGATTTTCATGTTCTGTCTCTGGTGGGTCACTTAAATTTGTATACATAATAGCTTGATTGGCTAACTTCAATGCAAATTAATTCAGAAACAGCACAACGTATCAAACTGTTTTTAAACAATTATTTCTGAGTGGGACCTACCCTGTGACACCCTTACAAGCCTTTCAGATGGTTTCTGACCATCCTGTATAGACAGACCCATACTGATCAAGAAATATATTGTCAGTCCTGTACTAACTACTCTCTCTGGTTTATCTGAACTAACTTTTTGATATGCTCATGAACTTTGTGTCATACTCATCAAATACTATACATCTCTTCAGTCTGTTTTCTTGCCCTGTGGTTCATATAACAGACTTTACTGTAAACATTCTACCACTATGTAGTTCAGCCCCATAACTTTAAGCCCTGTACTATAAACAGGAGAGCATCAGTGAGATGAGCTGATGTTTAACCACTGCTCAGATTTTTGTGTCCATACGACAGGCACCAGGCTGTCAGTGAGGATAATCAGACACTGACTGAAGGTCTGTACTGGTAACATAGACCATAGAGTGTGCTTTGCACTAAAATACCATCACTTCAGCGGCTGTTTCAGCATACAGATGTTTTTGGCCACCTTTCAAAGTCCTTCAGAACTCTAGCGATTGGAATTTGCCCTGAGGCACTGTATATGCTTACTTCTTAACACATGAATGGTATCAAGGTGTAGCTGATAATTCTTGTTGAAACATCCTATTTTATAGTTTATTTATGCCCCTAGCATATTTCAAATGCTTGCCCAACTAGTGAAAGTGAAGGGACTGTCTCATAAGATAGTTCCTTAAAAAGCCTAAGTCACATCCTGTCAGCTCCCTCCTCCATCCAACTGAGATAATGTTGTTCATCTGATTATCTAATTCAAATGAGAAATCAAACTAAAACTTCATTCATTTCTGCTAACATTTTTACATTTATTTATTTTCATTTGTGTCTGTTTCTTATGTTACAGTAGGCTTACTTTTAAAGCATTTTTTCTCATTGTTGTAGCCTAAATAGCAATTTACAATAGCAACATCCTTTAAAGGTAGTATTCAATGGCTAGTGTAATATATAAATCTTTCACAGCAAATAAGATTCTGTAAAAGAATATTTGAGAGTGATTCTTTTCACTTATCAGCATGTGAACACTATAACTTAAGTGAATATTATATTTGAGTTATATCAATATGTTTTTAGTAAAATGACACTTCTGTTTCTTAATTTATTTTGTGTAATTAAGCAGATATTAACCGAGTAGATTTATGGTCTCCATAATAGAGAGCAGATGGTTATAAGAAAGTGCAGCATCTCACAGAGGTCCAGTGTGGGCTGTAATTATTGTATGGCAGCGAAACTTGGTATGTATGTTGATGTGTTAATGCAGCAACAATAAACACTGGGAAAAATTAGTTCCTATTTTGGCCACTATGTTCAAATCTGGCACAGTACAGAGCCTCATCAACATCTGCAGTGCTCATATTGAACAAATTGTGTCAGCAGCAGTTAATAATAAAATCAACATTTTTGCCTTTTTCACTTGTTTGACCTTTCCTACCCACATGCAGTTCCTAATCCATTTTCTATGGAAACATTTCTATTCATCCTTTTCGCATTCACGGAACCAGATTTTCACCTTGTGGCCAAAATTGGAACCAATTTTTTGCTGGCATAAATTGGTTCCACATTGATACATTAGATTACCTACCAGGTTTTGCTACCATATGGTAATTACTGCTCACACTGGACCTCTGTGAGTACCTGCACTTTAATTATAGCCTCCTGGTAGACCAGCATTGATATTTAACTTTACTCATTTTTTGGCAAGCATGAACTTATTTTTTACATACATCAAGTTTAATGCATTAGACAGTTTCTTGACAATATAAATAATAAATTCATCTTATATGGATGTATGCACAAGAATCCACAAGACAGAGGGGCATTATTCATAGTGTTTTGATGGAAAGCCCATAGCGTTTCCCTTAAAGCTCTCTCACATGTGAAATCCAGACTTCTTGCACTGTTCATGGACATGGGTCGACAGTCTGTCAGAGAGAATAAATGTATTGGAGTCTCAACATAATGACATTTAAATATCTCTTGCAGTCACCTATTTTCAGCTTCTAGTGTATTATTCATTTTCTCTCATTTTCCCTAATGGTGTGATTATTTTCTTCCATTTGACTTTCTGTATTTAAGTACAGGGCTTTCCATTACATTGATTTTTAGCTTTCACACTGAAAATAAGTCAATGTCTGTTATTTTACAGAAATGTAATGAACACTTTCATCAGTTGCAGCATACATATTATCAGTTACCTGTGTTTAATTTAACACAACATAAAGTGTGTCAGTCATTCTTTTCGTGCCTCAGAAGGTGTCATCTGTCAATTTCTACATTGCAAGAAAGGGAGTCTTGTGGCACTGTTTGAAGTAACCATCATTCTACTCTCTAACTTTAATCCCCATGCCTCTTTAGCATCCAGTGCACATAAAGTTCTGTTTCTCATTCAAAAACTTTAGTATATGCTGATGACACAAGCATACTAATAAAAGATCCAAACTCAGCCCTAGCAGACACAGTTCTGATGATAGCTGAACAGGTCTACAAGTGGTTCACGGCTAACACATTAAGTCTTAGCCTCACAGACTTGTATTATGTAACTTCGAAAAAGCAGTAATGACCTTTTAGCACCAAGAATAGGCATTAATGGTTATACACTGAAGTGACAAGTCATGGGATTCTTCCTAATATCCTTTCCGCCCTCCTTTTGTGTGGCATAGTGCAGTAGCTCAACATGGCATGGACCCAACAAGTTATTGGAAGTCCCCTGCAGGAATATTGGGCCACATTGCAGCTATAGCCATCCATAATTGTGAAGGCATTGCCAGTGCAGGATTTTGAGCCTGAATTGACCTCTCAATAATGTCCCATAAATGTTTGATGGGATACACTTCAAGCAATCAGGGTAGCAAAATTATTCACTTGAATTGCCCAGAATGTTCAGATGAATTGAGAACAGTTGTGGCTCAGTGACATGCTGCTCTATCGTTCTTAAAAATTCTATCATTGTTTGGGAATATGAAGTCCGTGAATGGCAATAAATGGCCTCCAAATGGCCAAACATTAGCTTTTCCAGTCAATGATTACTTCAGTTGGATGAGAGAACCTAGTTCATTCCATGTAAACACAGCCCACACCATCATGGAGCCACCACCAGCTTACATAGTGAATTGTTGACAACTAGGGTCTATGGCTTCAAGGAGTCTGCACTATGCTGTAACCCTACCACCAAATCTTACCAATTGAAATCAGGACTAATCTGACCAGGCCATGATTTCCAGCTGTCTGTAGTCCAACCTTTGTGGTGACAAGCCCAGGAGGGGCACTGCAGGTGATGTGCTGTTATCAAAGGCACTCACGTCATTTGTCTGCTGACATAGCCCACTAATGCCAAATTTCAACACACTGACATACTAGAGGCATATGTTGTACATCCCACATTGATTGCTGTGGTTATTTTGTGCAGTGTTGATTGTTAGCACTGACAACTCTATGCAAACGCCACTGCTGTTGGTCATTAAGTGAAGGTGAAAGTCGGCCACTATGTTGTCTCTGGTGAGAGGTAATGCCAGACATTCAGTATTCTCAGCACTTTCTTGACACTGTGGATCTCAGAATATTGAATTCTCTAATGATTTCTGAAATGGAATGTCCCATGCATCTTTCTCCACCTCCCACTGTGCGTTCAAAGTCTGTTAATTCCTGTCGTGCAGCCATAATCACATTGGAAATCATTTCATCTGAGAACAAATGACAGCTTTTCCACAACATTGCCCGTTTATACCTAGTGTACATGGTACTACCACCATCCGTATATATGCAGACTGCTGTCCCATGACTTGTGTCGCACTGAGGTGTACACTCAATGAAGTAAAGTGCAACAAACAGTATTTCTTTGGACACAGTTGGATAACAAGTGAAAATGAAATCAATACCTGGATAAACTAATCAAGCATCTCAACTCAGTTATTTCTTTAGAAATAGCTCTCTTTATGCTGACCTAAAGGAAAAAATTATGGTTTATTTTGAATTTTTTACTTTCTGTTGTCTTATGGAATTATCTTCTAGGGTGGTGCACCTAAATCAAATAAAGTGTTTGTTCACCAGAAGTGATCAGTAAGAACATTGTGTAAGTTAGATAATAGTATGTCTTGCAGAAGCTGTTTTAAGGCTCTTGGAATTCTTGCTCTCACTTCCCAGTACATAGCCTACTACATGATTTTTGTTACTGATAATAAAAATCAGTTTCAGCTGAACTGCATTTATAGTCACAATACAAGACACAAGAATAATTTTCATGTAGATTTTACCTCCTAGTCTACAGTTCAGAATGGTGATAAGATATTCACTAGGCTTTTGTTTGATATAAAGCAAGAAATTGGGAATTTCTACCAGTTCAAAATAAACATAGAAATATAACTCATTAGTCTCTCTTTCTACAAATTATGTGAATATCTGGATTCAGGGACTGAAGAGTTCTCTTAGCTACATGGTGATTAATGATGTTTGTCATGGCACTGTGTAACAAGTAGTAACATACTATAAATAGGAATCACTATTTATGAATGTAAAAAAAAAAAAATTCTCTTTTTTAAAAAAAAAATAAAAAGAAAAAGAAGAAAACATTGTAACCAAGCAAATATTAAGCTGCTAGTAACACATAAACATCAGCTATATAGTAAAACTGAGGTAGGAGCAGTTTTCTTACTGAGTTACTGAATTAAATTCACGTTGCATAAGTGTGACAGCATTAAGCAGTATAGTAATGATTTGTTGTTAATGTAGCATACCACTTAAGTTTCCATGATGTGTTTGTCTTAAATGTATAAATGTATACTTACATCCCTGAAAGTTCTTCTTATTACTTAGAGATACAGAACACAACAAATGAATGAATATTTGTATCCAACATAAAAAAGACATTTTAGTCACTTTGATATGCAAGTTGTGAAAAGTTTGTAACAGAAGGAAAATGATTAGGCTTTAACATTGATGGTGGGCTCATTAGAGAGGGCATTGTAAGAATATAATGTCTGGAATGCATCCATACAGTCTTATATCTATAAAATTTGTTGCATTTTATGGTGTTTACACTTTCTCTTTGTAATTCATGATGCAGCATCTCAACATTCACATTTCTTTGTTGCAGACTAACATATATCTTATGAACAGAAAAGACGGCACACTGGCACATACTTTTGTGGCTGAAACATTCTTCTACCTCCATACAATTAATGCTTATGAGTCTGATGACCATCTAGTCCTGGATGTTTGTTGTTACAAAGATGCAGAAGTGTTGAACTGTATGTACGTTGAAGCTATGGAGGTAAGAAATGTTTTTGTAAATTATTATTTTCACGTCTTGTATTTCTTTGAATTGTTGTTATTGGCAGCACATGATTTAACAGAAATCTTGTGCAATAAATTTAAAATGTAAGTGAAATATGAATAATAAGAATATATGCAGCATTGAAGGATCATATACTTGGCAGCTGCTGAGGAAATGAGGGAAGTGCAACTGCAGCATGCCAATAAAAAAACTAACTTAATTACAATACTCTACACATCAGAAAAAATGTAAGATACAAGAGAAAGAAAAGTGCTGAATAGAAGGAAACATTTTTGTAAACAACTCTGAATTGGGGAACACGTAAGGCATAAGAAATAAATTGGATGGAACATTGTACTAATGCTCAAGATGAAAATTCCAGAACACTGATAATAATAAAAGCTGATGATAAGTACAATAATTTCCTCTACTCTGAATCTCCTCTAATCAAATTGCTCTATCTATCTTGTTACTCTGTTAGTTGTGAAGGAGGACATTGTCTGAAGGCTTAATGACAATTCTAATTTTGTTTATGTATCTGTCAACTGCTCAATGCTTTAAATATATGTTAAAGTATAACCTTTGCTCCTTCCACTCTACTCCAACAAGGACGTTCCACATTTTACTAATATAAATTGGTTACACAAAATATATATGATAATCATTAAAGTAAATACATGATATAAACCACAGCACAGTACATTACAAGGCAGTATAACCATTAAGAAATGTATCAGTAATATTAATGGGACAGATAAAAAATCTACTCACCAAGCAGTAGCAGGAGAACACACACATGTGAAAGTTAAGAAAATCTGCAAATTTTTGGAGCCAGTGACTCCTTTTGGCAGAAGGGTTGAAGGGGAAGAAATAAGGGTGAAGGAAAGGGACTGGTGAGGTTTAGGAAATTGGGAGAGTTTGGAAACATCACCCAGAACCCCAGGTCAGGGGGTCAGATAGGAACAACTAAAAGACTGGCAGAAAGTGAGCTTTTGGTCGACAAGGCCTTAGTTGAAAATATACAAAACAAACAAACAAACACACACACTCACACACTCTCTCGCTCGCTCTCTCTCTCTCTCGCTCGCTCTCTCTCTCTCTCGCTCGCTCGCTCTCTCTCTCTCTCTCTCTCTCGCTCTCTCTCTCTCTCTCTCTCTCTCTCGCTCTTTCATACTGCTGCACCATATATTAAATGTACATCTGCAGGTTCCTTTAAGGAATATTGCTCCATCTTTAACAACTATTCAGCAACTGTACACAGTGGCATTCTCAATCATGGAAGTAATGCTCCATCTTTGAGAACCAGTTATTGGCTGTAAACATTGGTAAACTCTACCATGGACACATTTAAGATGACTGCGCATTATTTCTTCAGTATTGTCACCAACACTAAAGCAGCAGGCAGTTGTTTCTTATGAAATATGTTGTTTACAAAGTACAAACTTCATGCACATTGCTCTTTCAAAGCCTCTTAACAGCTGAACTTTTTGTTTCTGACCATTGATTTCTAATCTCAAAATATTAAGTTTAGGATTCTGTGTCACTCGTATGATTTTGATCCCAAATGTATGGGAAAACCTGTACTAGGAACTTAGGTGTTCTTAAATCATGTACATGATTTTGATCCTAAAGGTTTGAGACAACCTGTGTTGGATGGTAAGGAATTCTTAAATGTTTTTGTTTTATGGTGTCTGAGACTTGACCACCTACTCTGCACAACAAATGGGCTTAAATGACTTAGTACTGGACAGACGATTTACATAAAAGCAAAGGTCATAGCATACAACCACCTGTGACACTCAGAATGGTGGATGTGTTGGTATTAAAAGGCACTATTTGATTTCTGCTGCTCAGATTAGGTTTAATCATACGCTTTGCAGCTTCAACAGTAAAACTTTGTGTAATATAATTCTATGGTTGTCAAAGTGAGTGGTTTCACTGGAGGTCTGAAGAATGGTATGCAAAGGCAGATGAAGATAATGTGGAGGAAAAGATATTTTTAACTGCTTTAAATCAAGTATGAGTCTTTATTGAGTTTCTGTGACCACTGTTTACAAATAAATGATTATGGATTGGAAGCTGCAGGATGTATGCTATTTGTTCTGATAGGACAGACATTAAGGAAATATGATAGTAGCTAAGTGGGCATGATCTGTCATCCTGTGGTAGAGATGTAACCACTGTTATTTTTAAACATGACAGAAAATGGACACTATTAAAAATACATTTCACACAATGGATGTGCTATTAAATTTCCTATTATTTATCACAAAATAAGAAAGACCAAAAATGTCTTCTGTATTTGAGCTGCTTAGTTTTACTTTTCATTTTCTAATATAATATATTTGAAGTTCTTAACATACACATGTAGAATTTATATTTTAGAATGCTGTTGGAAATAGTTAGTGTGTTTCAAATCATGACTTTTGTCATATTTATAATTTAAGTCTTATGCAATTACATCTCAGTAATTAATTTTTCAACACAGTTGGACAAATACAGTAGGACCCTAATTGACTATGTTTTCTTTTATGAAGCTCAAAGCAAGAAAGTAACTCTTTACTGAGTAACAAATTCTCTCTCTGATCGTGATGCATAGTTATTTAGGATAAATAACATATTGCCTTACAGTAGGGTCACTCCTCAGTGGAAATCAGAATAATTAATAACCCCAGAACAATTTTTTTTAAGAACAGTTTACAGGAGCTGACATGCACGTAATTTATGATGAACCAAATAGTAACATAAAATTTAATCTATTCCATGATAAATTCATATCGTTATTTGAACACAGTTTTCTGCATAAGCAAATCAGGAAGAACACTAAACAGCCATACAAAAATTGTGGATCACAAGAGGGATTAAAGTATCTTTTGAAAGGAAAAGGGTAATGTATCTTTTGGCAAGAACAAGTAAGGATCCTGCAGTAGCTGCACACTACAAAAACTACTCAAAATTACTAAGAAAGGTTATTAAAAAATCAAGGAACATGCACATAATTACAGAAATCAGTACTTTCAACAACAGACTTAAGGCTGTATAGAATGTAGTGAAATGAGAGAGAGGACAACCATCCATAGAGCACAACAATGTCACTATTGAACTGAATGGAAGTGATGAGTCACAGGTAGCAAATGCACTTAATAATCATTTCTCAAATGTACTAGAAAGCATAGGAACAAACAGTTCAAAAGCAAAATCACAGCAGTATGTTGACAATGTAACTTTCACACCATTTTCCAAAATTTTTGAGAAGGTGATGTGTTGTACAATAGTACCTCACCGTAGCAACAATAGGATCCTTAGAAAATCACAATTTGGGTTTCAGAAGTGTTACTCTACTGAGAATGCCATTTACACACTCACTCACCAAATTTTACAAGCATTAAATAATAAAATATCACCGGTTGGTATTTTCTGCGACCTCTCTAAGACATTTGAGTGTGTGAATCACAATATTCTCCTAGATAAATTGATGTTTTACAAGATTGATGGTATAACCAACCAATGGATAAAGCTGTATCTAACCAAAAGAATGCAGAAAGTTGTATTTAGTAATTCAAGCAATGTAGTCCAGAGACATAATTCTGTTTGGAAAGAAATTATGTATGGTATTACCCATGGTTCAATCTTAGGTCTACTACTGTTCCGCATATATAAAACGACCTTCTGTCTAGTATACAACAAGCAGAATTAGTTATTTTTTCAGATGACACTAGTATTGTAAAAGAAATCAGAGCTTGTTTGGAGGCATACAGATAGTAGTTTTTCCTTCACTACAGTGGTTCAAGGTTCAAGGTAGCCTCTTCCATGCACCATATGGTGGTTTGCAGAATATGTATGTAGACATAAATATAGTTGTAGAGTAACATACTGCAAAACCACTACTAGTCATTCCCTTTCCTGTTCCACTTGTAAATGTTTTTGTTTTATGGTGTCTGAGACTTGACCACCTACTCTGCACAACAAATACATACAGAACTAGAAGAAATAGTAAATAAAGTTCTTAAAAGTTCTTTTCTGTGAATGGTCTCACCATCAATTTTAAAAAGACACAACAAATTTGGAGATACACATCTGATGGTACTACAACAATGATCAGAATAACACACGGTGAGGAAATGATAAAGTGGGTGGAAACTTCAAAATTCTTGGAGATCCGTATTGATGATAATTTAAATTGGAAAAAATGCGTTTTGGGACTCCTGAAACAAGTCAGTTCAGCCACATTTACACTTAGAATCATTGCAAATCTTGGGGAGAAACAAATCAGTAAGCTGACGTATGTTGCTTATTTTTATTCAATAAGTTCATGTGGAATAATGTACTGGGGTAACTAATCTTTAAGAAATAAGGTCTTCATTGTGCAAAAACCTGCTGTAAGAATAATATGTGGTCCTCACCCACCATTTATCTTGTAGACACCTGTTTATGGAGTTGGGCATTCTGTCTACTGCTCCACAGTATATTTATTCCCTCATGAACTTCGTTGTAAGTAATCCACTACAGTGAATAGTATAGTGAACAGTGTTTTATTCGTCTCATAACATACAATTTCTAATCATATGATTAGTGTACAGGAGACACGTCAAAAAAATGGATAACACAACTTTGGCCTAATTGGTACAAAGAATTTTTAACATTAATATAGACTTTTATTTTTCTTTCCTCCCTTTTGTGAAGGACAGCTACATTTACACACAAGACAATATGTAAATTTATCCTGCTCAAATGTTCAGTTCATCCTTCATGAACGTTCAAAAGGAATGATGAGGTACATAATTAAAATAGTAGGAGGAAAAATGACATTCATTACTCCACATTAAGGTTATCATTAGCACAAAAAGAAGATGGTGGGTAGGAATTACTAACTCACATTTGTGTATTTTTTTTCTTTTTGTAAAAAAAAAAATAGAAATGTTCAGACTATAACTGGGTGTACAAATTAATTTGTAAAATGACTTGTTTCACATTATTATGAACTATAGTAGATCATGTCTCAAGCATTGGCAAAATGGATACTGAATTCATTTCATTCAAGAAACATTTTTTTGAGTCCTTAAATCCATTAAATTCAGTGTTCACTAGGCTTCATGCAATTTTGCATTTATTGCAGGAGTTGCTAATATAATAATTTTTGCCTTACATCTAACTAATCTGATTTCTGACCTGCATTTGCTTTCTAGTTTCATGCTTCATAACTTTTGTATTTATTGTAATGAAATATAAACAAGATTGTAATCCTCTGTAGAGCAGGTGGGGCCACATATGCATTGGTTTTGGAGTAACTTTTACAATAGGCTGTATTTTTGCACACACTATCTTTTGTTTCTGGTTGATGTAAACCCATATATTGATGATTTAAGTTGTGATACACAGGTATCTCTCTGTTCATTTGTGATTGAAAATGACAGTATGTTCAGGTGTCGAAAACATAACCAGGCTGCATTCCCATAAATTACTCGTACATTCAATACACTGCAAGAAACTTAAGATTTACACATTTTCTATGGAGCAATCAGCAACACAAAAGACACCGTACTGTAGTTCTGAGCTCCCACTAAATTAATTTATGTACCTCCTTGCTTTTTGTTTATAGAAACTTTCAGTTGTATGAAGCCCCATGGTACAGAAAAGTCTAAGAGGTATTCACTTAGAAAATTTCCATTAATATACAACATAACTTTTACTTCTTTCTGTACAGGATGCTCAGTTCATCAGTTTTATTTCTTAGGGATATGATATTTATAAGCAAAAATAATAGCAAATTGTCATTCCATAAAGTGGATATGAACTATTGTGCAATGATATATTCCCTTTTGTAACATTCTCTCAAATGGAGCTGCTTTATTCACATGGGCTGCTAAATTCTTAGCAGTACTTGGGCCAGCACTAGTAATGAAAATGTTTCCCCGCTGCTAATCATGAAATATAATTGCTTCTTTTCATTAAATTTCTTGCCCTAGTGCACACATATATTGGAGCACTTATGGTATTGGACACATGCTGGCTACTTGAATGTGGAATCATCTTATTTGTCTGTGAATGTTTTTGCTGAATATGTTGTACTTTCAGTTTGATTTATCAATGAATTCTCACTTCAGTGAGTGTTTCATATTAGAACAAAAAGCTCAATTGGTCTCATATTCAAGTTTTTAGAATATTTAAATCTTGTAAAAAAAAAAAAAAAAAAAAAAAAAAAATTATCTCTGGCATTCATAGTAAGGTACCTAAGGTCACATTTAAAAAACTCATTCATGCAGGTGGATAATACAAATGTACTATCATTTGACTGTCACAGACTCCTGTATGGAGGACATGGAAATAAACATCCCTAACATTGAGAAGCAACTGGAAGAATTGAAAACAAATATTTCACCAGGTGCAGATGGAATACCAGTTTGGTTTTACAGAGAGTATTCTTCAGCACTATGCCCCTACTTAGCTTGCATTTATTACAAATCTCTCATCTAGCACAAAGTCTCAAACAACCAGAAAAAAATGCAGGTGCATCCTGCATATAAGAAGGGAAAAAGAACAGACCCAAAAAACTTACATACCACACCCTTAACATTGGTTTGCTGCAGAATTCTTGAGCATATTCTAAGTTCAAATAAAATAAATTTTCTTGAGGCAGAAAAGCTTTTGACCACAAATCAGTATGGATTTAGAAAGCATCGGTCTTCTGTCCTCACATGATATTCTGCAAACTATGGATGTATTCCATATTCCTAAATTTCCAGAAAGTGTTTGACACAGTGCTCTATTACAGACTGTTAACAAAAGTCTGAGCATACAGAATAGGTTCCTAGATATGTGAATGGCTCAAAGGCTTCTCAACCCAATATGTTGTCCTAAATCATGAGAGGAGGATACTGTCAAGAATACCCCAGGAATGTCTAATAGGAGTGAGCAGCAATCTGCGACTGTTCATTGACAGTGCTGTAGTGTATGGGAAAGTGTCAGTATTGTGTGGTAGTGGGAGAATACAGGATGTCTTAGGCAAAATTTCTATTTCGTTTGATGAATGACAGCCAGCTTTAAATGCAGAAAGATGTAAGTTGATGCGGATGACTATGAAAAAGAGTCCTCTAATGTTTGAATACAGTAATTGTGATTAAATATCTATGCTTAGCAATGCAAAGCAATATGAAATGGAACAAGCACCTAAGGTTGGTGGTAGGGAAGGCAAATGATTAATTTTGGTTTATTGGGAGAATTTTGGGAAAATGTAGCTTACCTATAACAACCTATAAAGGAGATTGCATATAGAACACTAGTGTGACCCATTATTGAGTGCTACTTGAGCATTTGGGATTCCCAGCAGATCAGATTAAAGGAAGACATTAATGCAATTCAGTTCAGAAGAGTGCTGCTATATTTGTTACTGGCAGGTTTGATCAGCAAATGAGTATTACGGATATGCTTCATGAACTCAATTGGGGAATCCCTGGAGGGAAGGTGATATGACATTCTTTACATGAAATATTATTGAGATAACTTAGATAACTGACATTTGTGGCTGTCTATAGAATGATTCTACTGCTGCCAATGTACATTTTGCATAAGGACAGAGAAGACAAGATAAAAGAAATCAGAGCTTGTTTGGAGGCATACAGATAGTAGTTTTTCCTTCACTACATTTGCAAGTGGAGCAGGAAAGGGAATGACTAGTAGTGGTTCAAGGTAGCCTCTTCCATGCACCATATGGTGGTTTGTAGAATATGTATGTAGACGTAAATATAGTTGTAGAGTAACATACTGCAAATAGTACAACATAAACATCCCACATCTGGCCATCCTGATTTAGGTTTTCCGTGATTTCCCTAAATCGTTCCAGGCAAATGCCAGGATGGTTCCTTTGAAAGGGCATGGCTGACTCCCTTGCCCGTCCTTCGTTAATCCGATGAGACTGATGACCTCGCTGTCTGGTCTCCTACCCCAAACAGCCACCCAAACCATAACAGCAACATGTTATTTTTTTGTAATAATACTGAATGAAAGCACGTGGTATTTTTCCTATTAACAAAATGTCTTTATGATGCTCCTGAACAGAAATTAAATTTAAAAATATTAGTTTTAAATGACATAATTTTTTGTTAACTTAAATACAAACATTCAGTAGGATAATATTATTGAGTATTATAAGATAAGCATAATAAATGCAAATATCTGTTAGTAGAAAATTTATTAATATTTTAGTCTAAATTTGGCACTAAAAACTGTTGGCAGTAGCCTTATGTTTCTAGATCTGAATTCAAACTAACAGTGTCATAGATAATAACAATATCTAATGCATTGTTTCCTTCTTTTCTAGAACCCTTATGTTTCTAGATCTGAATTCAAACTAACAGTGTCATAGATAATAACAATATCTAATGCATTGTTTCCTTCTTTTCTAGAACTGTCACGATAATCCAAATTATGCACAAATGTTCAGAAGCCGTCCTCTAAGATTTGTTCTTCCTTTGGGAAGTACAGAAAAATGTGATAACGAAATTCAAGACGTAAATGACAACAAGAATGAAGAAAACTTAGTGAAACTCAAAGGCAGCAGAGCATTTGCTTTCAAATTACCATGTGGAAACATATTAGTGAAACCAGAACTTCTGTGCAATCTTGGATGTGAGACACCTCAAATCAATATTGCTGACTGTTTGGGAAAGCCCTACAGATATTTCTATGCAATATCAGCTGATGTTGACATAGAAAATCCAGGCTGTGTAAGTTATTTTAAATTGCAAATAAAATTAATGTTCTTTTTTTTCTGATGGAGGTATAAAAGAATCTCTTAACAAAACAAGGAGACGTACTAGTAAAAGTAAATTTTTCAACAGTTGAAATTATTGGTAAGAGAGTGTTTAGTGATAGATCATGTATCATCATTGTCAGCCATTTTGCATTGGAACAATGGTTAACAGCAGAAAAACTGGAACATTATCTTGGTATTTGGGATAGGTAACAAGTGCAGTAATGTGTTACTTTCCATAAAGGGGGTGCTTTTCTTTACATACTATGATAATTTTAGTTTTGTGCCATTAAGTTTATCTATTAATTGAAACATTCTGTTCAGGACCAGGTCAAAAAGATTATCTTTACTAATTTGTGCGTGAAAAAGTGTTCACACATAAAGAAAATATCTTTGGTAGCAACATTGCATTGCATACTGTGGGGATTAATGCAAAGATGTCGAGGAAACATACTTGACACTGAAGTCTACATTCTAAACTCCATATTGTCTTTTAATAATCTATACCTTTACTTGTTCCCCATCCATGACAGTTCTCCTTCATCATAGGGTCTATAGAACTTCATAATTACTGAATGAATATTGTTTTCTATATGCTGATTTTGTTGACATGGCATCATTTGCACCTGTATGTGTATCATGGTAATAATTTATGTGGGTCACATTGCTTTCCATTATATGCACTCCTCTGGCAAGCAAACACTATGACAGTTATTCCTGATTGTGACAGCATTATTCAGTGAGTGCATCAAATTATAGTATTAGTGAGTCGTAGCATGGCCCTTCATGTGCACTAGTCACACTTGGTAGCAAACATGACAATAAAAGGTGACAGGTTTGCAGAATTTTTAAGTGATGATAATTAGGGCACAGTTGTATTATAGTGACTGATTATTGTTGAATAAAATTTTTGTGAGAAAACAAATGGAGGGGATCTAGGCAGTAGTTTGAGACATATCAATGAAAGAAGAAACACCATAATACCAGTAATAGCAACCTCACAGGAACACATTTATGTAACTGCTGCTAAGCTCTAAGACTGAACCCATATCCCTAAATCATGTAATACTACTTAGCAGCCAAATTTTCCATGCTTGTAACTGCTTCAAAGGACAGTCTTTCTAATGGTGGTAAGATATACCTTCACATTTTTGTCATGCATAGTGAAGATCAGAACTAGACATACGTGACATTCAATATCAAATTATTTAGCATGACAAAAACAGGGATATCTTGTTTGTGTAGGTCCCTGAGAGTATGGTTTGAGCCACTTTGTGTGTCTTCTTCCACATTAAGTAGTCTTGTTTCTCTCATGCTGGGGTAGTATGCTTCATCACTATTGGTGGCACTATATTGCTTAGTGCCATTTACATTTTTTTTTTTTTTTTTTGTTGGTCATCAGTCTACTGACTGGTTTGATGCGGCCCTCCACGAATTCCTTTCCTGTGCTAACCTCTTCATCTCAGAGAAGCACTTGCAACCTATGTCCTCAATTATTTGCTTGACATATTCCAATCTCTGTCTTCCTCTACAGTTTTTGCCCTCTACAGCTCCCTCTAGTACCATGGAAGTCATTCCCTCATGTCTTAGCAGATGTCCTATCATCCTGTCCCTTATCCCCCCCCCAGGGGATCCACAACTCTTTTGTGGATACGTGCATAGCGAGCGTGGGACCCCGAGCTAATGTGGCCTTCCTTCCTTCCTTTCCTGGCTGCATACCTTCCCTTTCCACATCCTTCCCCATCCCCCATATTCGCCCCCCCCCCCCTCACCTCTGGCTCTTTCCTTCCCTTTCTCCCCATCTGGGAGTATGGTTTGCACCTACGTCCGGAGACGGACGCTTGTAAATGTACCGCATTCTTCGCCTTCCTTGCTTGTATGTCTTCATCCTTCCTTTGTCCTTCTCTTTTCCTTACCTCTTCTCTTACCCTTTTCTCCGCTGCAGCGTTTGAGACCTCTCTTCTTTCCTTTCCCTTTCTCTTTCTTCCTCCCTGTGCATGTCTGAAGGCCGACCCATGCACTTCCATGCGTAGCCGGTGACGGGGTAACACGTAATTCCCCGCCCCGGGTAAACAGGTAGGACACGTACGTACCCCCTTGGTAATGGCCAGGCCCAGGGAGGGGTGATTACCTGAGCTGATACCTTCCGAAAGTGCCGATTGATCCCTCCGTCCGTTTGTCGGGAGGTGTGACCTGAGGTGTGAACAATCACCTAAGGCGGGAGTGCTCTCAGAGAGGGCCCCCACAAGGGAGGAGCGTGCCATCGGAGACGCCGGCAATCATGGGGGATTCTACCGCAATGGTTTCCTCACCTTCCACTATGTCTGCTCACAAATGTAAGTTCACTGAGTCTCATCCACAGTCAGTTCTTCCATCGTTGCCACAGTTCCTTGTTGTTTCTCAGTCTGACGAAGGTCATGACTTCTCCACGGTCAACCCTTTCATTATTCAGAAAGGTGTCGACGCAATTGCAGGTCCTGTAAAGTCTTGTTCCAGATTACGGAATGGCACCCTGTTGTTAGAAACAGTCAGTGCCCTCCAGGCACAAAAATTGCTGCGTACCTCACTACTACACACCTTCCCTTTCCGGGTGGAACCGCACCGTACTTTAAATTCCTCGCGTGGAGTCGCTTATACACGCTCCCTCGATGGGTTGTCTGACGAAGAAATTCAGCACTACCTGTCTGACCTGGGCGTAACGGCTGTTCATAGGGTTATGAAAAGGGTTGACACGAACATCATTCCAACCCGCACTGTCTTCTTGACATTTGACAAAGTTCAACTCCCATCGAAAATCAAAGCAGGCTATGAGATAATTTCCGTTCGCCCTTACGTCCCAAACCCTACGCGTTGCTATCGGTGTCAGCGGTTCAATCACACCAGCCAGTCCTGTTTCAATCCGGCCAAATGTGTTACATGTGGCAAGGATGCCCATGAGGGTGCTTGTCCACCTCCATCCCCTCGCTGCATCAACTGTATGGGTGACCACGCTGCTTCCTCTCGAGATTGTCCCGTTTTTAAGGACGAAAAGCTCATCCAGGAAATTAGAGTAAAGGAAAAGGTGTCGACCTTTGCTGCTCGAAAATTATTCGCCAGTTGACAGCCTAACGTGCCTCAGAAAGGAAAATACAGCACTGTCCTTGCTTCTCCTCGGCCAACAAAGGAGGCGGCCACGCAGACTTGCGACCTCACCTTTAGTGCCACGGTCGTCAGATCGGCCAGCGCAAAGATTGCCCGTTCAACCTCACCACTTTCGCCTGCCCACTCTCTGGCTCACCCTTTGTCGAGTTCTGCTAAATCTCGAGCCCAAAAGTCAGACACCAAGGCTTCGAAATAAGAGCATACTCGTGAAGAGTTTTTACGTACCGCAACTTCCCAACCATCGGTTCCTCCTCCATCTAAACATCATACTTCCAAGAAGGCTACAAAGAAACCCAGTTCCTCTCCTTCTCCGCCAAGGCGTGTCCCATCTACAGCGCCACCTGGCGGAAATCGCCCTCGGCCATCTTCTGTGTCGCCGAGGCACAATGCTGGCGGCCGATCAACCGGCCGATCGCTGGTGGCACGAGCTGCTCCTGACCAACCTATGGATCAGGATCTTCTGCCTTCGGCTGAATGCCATTCCATGCTGTCGGTCGCAAGCTCAGGGCAGTCATTGAGTTGACAGCAACCTTGGTCACATTCCTCCATTTTCTGTTCGCCCTATGTCCATTATTCACTGGAATATCCGCTGTATTCGAGCCAATCGGGATGAATTGTCGATCCTCTTATGATCCTACTCACCGGTCATCTTCTGTCTTCAGGAAACAAAGCTGCGTCCGCATGACCGCTTTGTTCTCCCTCATTTTCAGTCCATCCGATATGATCTCCCCTCTGTTGAAGGCACTCCAGCACATGGAGGACTCATGATTCTTCTCCATGAAACTCTCCATTATCACCCAATCCATTTAAACGCTTCCTTCCAAGCTGTCGCCGTCCGTCTTTCCCTTTCCGGGTACACGTTCTCTCTTCGTACAGTATACATTCCATCGTCCACACCAATGGCACGAGCTGATCTCCTTCATCTTCTTGGTCAGCTTCCACCCCCATATTTGCTGGTTGGGGACTTCAATGCCCACCACCTGCTTCGGGGATCTCCACATCCTTGTCCACGTGGCTCACTATTGCTAGACGTCTTCCACCAAGCAGATCTAGTTTGCCTCAACACTGGGGTCCCCACATTTTTGTCTGCCTCCACGACAAATTTATCTCATTTGGACCTTGCGGTCGGTACTGTTCCGCTAGCTCAGCGCTTCGAATGGTTCGCCCTTGATGATACACACTCGAGTGACCACTTTCCATGTGTCTTTAGACTGCAGCCTCAACTGCCCTACATGCGCCCGCGACGCTGGAAGTTTGCCCAAGCCAATTGGACACTTTTTTCGATGACCATCACTCTCCCAGCGTCGACGATGAGGTCACACATATTACCGATGTTATTCTTACAGCTGCGGAACATTCAATACCACGCACATCCGAATTGCCCCGGCGCCCCCCAGTTCCTTGGTGGAACGAGGCATGCCGTGACGCAATACGTGAGCGGCGACGTGCTCTCCGCGTTTTCCGCCACCATCCTTCTTTGGCCAACTGTATCCGCTATAAGCAGTTCCGAGCATGATGCCGTTGTGTCATCCGCAATAGCAAGAAGGCAAGCTGGAAATTCTTTATTAGCTCATTTAACACCTTCACTCCCTCCTCGGAAGTTTGGAGTCGACTTCGACGGTTCTCAGGCGCACCTTGTTTCTCCCCGGTCTCTGGGCTCACTGTCGCGCATGACACATTAGTGGACCCCATCGCAATTTCTAACTCGTTGGGTCAGCACTTTGCTGAGATTTCGAGCTCTTCAAATTACCCGCCAGCGCTTCTCCCGAAGAAACGTGCAGCGGAAGTTCGACCTCTTGCTTTCTCCTCGCAAAATCGCGAAAGCTACAATACTGTTTTCTCCTTGCGGGAACTCCAACATGCACTCTATTCTTCTCGCTCCTCCGCCCCAGGACCAGATGGTATCCACATCCAAATGTTGCTGCATTTATCAACCCATAGTCTGCATTACCTCCTTCGCCTTTATAATCGAATTTGGACCGACAGTACTTTTCCCAGACGATGGCGGGAAGCTATCGTCGTTCCTGTTCCGAAACCTGGAAAGGACAAACATCTCCCCTCTAGCTATCGCCTCATTTCTCTCACGAGTAGTGTCTGTAAGGTTTTGGAGCGTATGGTGAATTACCGTTTAGCGTGGTGGCTGGAATCCCGCAGTCTTTTAACACCTGCCCAATGCGGATTCAGAAAGCATCGTTCTGCAGTTGAACATCTTGTTGCTCTCTCCACTTATATCATGAACAATTTTCTCTGGAAACGCCAAACAGTAGCAATATTTTTTGATCTGGAGAGAGCATACGATACCTGTTGGAGGACAGGCATCCTCCGCACACTGTTCTCTTGGGGCTTTCGAGGTCAGCTGCCCCTTTTTCTTCGCGAATTTATGGCAGAGCGCACATTTAGGGTGCGGGTGAACACTACTCTCTCCCGTACTTTCTCCCAAGAAAACGGGGTACCCCAGGGCTCCTTGCTGAGTGTTGTACTGTTTGCCATTGCCATCAATCCAACCCCCTGCGGGTCCGGGGTAAGAATAGGCCCGAGGTATTCCTGCCTGTCGTAAGAGGCGACTAAAAGGAGTTTCAACCGTTTCGGCCTTCTATGTGTTGGTCCCCCTTGGGGTTTGACCTCCATTTTTCAAAATTCTACAGAAGTACGAGCCTTTTGGGGAAGGACACCTTACATGGTGTACCACTGGTCCTAAGTGCACTAAGACCTTGGCACTCAGCATTGCACCGGCGTTGTCACCATACCCATTATTCCTCAAATTGGGCCTAAACGCCTGATGGGTTGTCCAAGTTACGCCCATAGTGCATCTCCATCTGCACCAGCGATCATGATGGACTTTCCATGGCACCAGAAATCCAGCACGGTAGCCAGCCCGTTGTGGTGGGGTCGTCATGTACCCTCTAGGTTGTAGCCCCCTGACAACACAGGGATCGTACTGCCGATACCTGAGCTGCACCCTCCCCACGTTGGCCAAGGAGTAGATGCCCGTCTCCTTGGGGCATCAGGACTCCCGGCAATGGTCATCCTGCCAGGTGGCCCTTGCTGCGGCTGGGTGGCGCCCGTGGGGAGAGCCCCTGGTCGGAGTGGGTGGTATCGGGGCGGACGTTTCGCACATGAAACGTCAACACGTATCAGGTCGCTCTGCGGCCGAGTCTTCCAAAAGAAAAGGTACCGTTTCTAGTTCTGGTTCTCCTGCCCTTTCCCCCTTGGCCACTCCATGGGAGGAGGGACAGGCCCGCCGGCTTGGGGCGAAGTACTTCCCCTGCTATTTGGTCTGTTCTCGAACAGATGGGGGGACGTTCGCCACCTCCAAGCCCATGTTCTTTGTTCAGCACATTGAGGACGTCTTCGGGGAAATCGAGGCTCTCAGCAAGATGCGATCAGGGTCTGTTCTTATCAAGACCACCTCTGCCACACAGTCGGCGGCACTCCAGGCGTGCGACCGCCTAGGGGACATCCCAGTCTCCATTGTCCCACATCTGGCACTAAATAGGATGCAGGGGGTTATTTTTCATCGTGACCTCCTGCTACAATCTGATGAGGAGCTCAGGGCCAACCTGGAGCGCCGCGGCGTGCATTTCGTCCGGCGAGTCCAGCGCGGCCCCAAAGACCGTCGCATCGACAACGGGGCCTTTATCCTCGCCTTCGAGGGGGACGTTCTCCCGGAGAAGGTAAAGGTGATGTGCTACCGGTGCGACGTGCGACCTTACGTCCCGCCTCCTATGCGCTGTTTTAGGTGTTTGCGCTTTGGGCACATGTCGTCCCGGTGTGAGGCTGAGGCCCTTTGTGGCGACTGTGGACGTCCTCTTCGTGAGGAACATACTTGCACCCCACCACCTCGGTGCCCTAATTGTCCTGGCGTCCACTCGCCTAGGTCCCCAGACTGCCCCGCCTATCAGAAGGAGAAAAAGATACAAGAAATCAAAACTTTGGATCGGCTCTCTTATTCTGAGGCCAGGAAGAAGTATGACCGCCTTCATCCCGTGTCACTGGCCACTTCGTTTGCCTCAGTTGTGTCCACTCCTTCCGCTGTATCCTCACCTCTATCCTGTCCCCCCTCTGCCTCCTCTGCCCATCAGGGGGCTCTGCCTCCGCCTCCCAAATCCCTCCCTTCCAACTCCTCCTCCCCCGCGGCCCCCACCCCCCCTGCCCCAGGGGCCACCCTTCCTCCTCCTCCTCCCCCCACGCCACATGAGAAGCGATCCTCCTCTCAGGCGTCCAACGGGGAAACGTTCCGGACCCCAGCTTCCGAGGTCCGGCGTTCCAAAACGGACCCCGCGCGTGAGGACCTTCTTCGGGTCCAGCCCACCATCCCTGTGCCTCCTCGGCCTTCCAAGAAGGCCTCCAAGAAGAAGTCTCTATCCCCCTCTCCACCCCGGCGCGTTTCATCTGACGCTTCATCCGTGAGTCGCTGCTCCCGGCCGTCCTCAGTTTCGCCGGGACGCTCTGCTGCCAGGCGTTCCGCCGGCCTTTTGGCGGCAAATGATGCGGCCCCTCCTACACAATCAGGGACAGCGGCCGCAGCTGGCGACGAGTCGATGGAACCGGATCCGCCTGCCGTCAGTTGTAGCGTTGTTGCCTCGCAACCTGGCCCTCCGCGGCCATCGAGGTGACCAGCTCTTCCCCGTCTCGTTCCCCCAACTTTTTGACTAGCAATGGCGTTGTTTCATTGGAACATAAGAGGTATTCGATCTAATCGGGAGGAATTACAACTGCTCCTCCGCCTGCACTGTCCGCTCGTCCTTGGTCTCCAGGAAACCAAGTTGCGCCCGACTGACCATATTGCCTTTTCCCACTATACCTCGGAGCGGTATGACCTCGCCCCTGTGGACGGTATCCCAGCTCATGGTGTGGTCATGTTGCTCGTTCGGGACGATGTCTATTACCATCCCATCCCATTGACCACCCCACTCCAAGCAATAGCTATCCGCATTACTCTTTCTGCTTTTACTTTTTCAGTTTGTACCGTCTACACTCCACCGTCATCTGCTGTTAGTCGGGCTGACATGATGCACCTGATCGATCAGCTTCCCCCGCCGTTCTTATTGTTTGGCGACTTCAATGCCCATCATCCCCTTTGGGGCTCTCCTGCATCCTGTCAAAGAGGCTCACTCTTGGCGGATGCCTTCAACCATCTCAATCTTGTCTGCCTCAATACCGGCGCCCCGACTTTCCTCTCGGACTCTACTCATACCTACTCCCACTTGGACCTCTCGATCTGTTCTACCACTCTTGCCCGTCGGTTCGAGTGGTATGTCCTTTCTGACACCTATTCGAGCGACCACTTCCCCTGTGTCGTTCGTCTCCTGCACCACACCCCATCCCCACGTCCTTCGCGCTGGAACATACTGAAAGCTGACTGGGGACTTTACTCCTCCCTGGCGACCTTTCCGGACCACGATTTTCCCAGTTGTGACAGTCAGGTCGAATACCTCACGGCTGTTATTATCCATGCTGCCGACCGTTCCATACCTCGTACTACTTCTTCTTCACGTCGTGTTTCCGTCCCCTGGTGGAACGAGGCTTGTAGGGACGCTATCCGTGCTCGACGACGTGCTTTACGCACCTTTCGCCGCCATCCTACGTTGGCGAATTGTATTGAATACAAACGACTCCGAGCGCAATGCCGTAGAGTCATCAAAGACAGCAAAAAAGCTTGCTGGGCCTCTTTCACGAGCTCCTTTACCAGTTTTACTCCCTCTTCCGTTGTTTGGGGTAGCCTGCGCCGGCTGTCGGGCATTAAGGCCCACTCCTCAGTACCTGGCCTGACCTCAGGTAATGAGGTCCTTGTTGATCCTGTGGCTGTCTCCAACGCCTTTGGCCGCTTTTTCGCGGAGGTTTCAAGCTCCGCCCATTACCATCCTGCCTTCCTTCCCAGGAAAGAGGCAGACGAGGCTCGGCGACCTTCCTTCCACTCGCTGAATCTGGAAACTTACAATGCCCCCTTTACTATGCGGGAACTCGAACGTGCGCTTGCACTGTCCCGGTCCTCTGCTCCGGGGCCAGATGCCATTCACGTTCAGATGCTGGCACACCTTTCTCCGGCGGGCAAAAGCTTCCTTCTTCGTACCTACAATCGCGTCTGGACCGAAGGTCAGGTCCCCATGCGTTGGCGTGACGCCGTTGTTGTTCCTATACCCAAACCCGGGAAGGATAGACACCTTCCTTCTAGTTACCGCCCCATTTCTCTTACAAGCTGTGTCTGTAAGGTGATGGAGCGCATGGTTAATGCTCGGTTAGTTTGGATTCTTGAATCTCGACGACTACTTACTAATGTCCAATGCAGCTTTCGTCGCCGCCGCTCCGCTGTTGACCACCTTGTGACCTTGTCGACATTCATCATGAACAACTTTTTGCGAAGGCGCCAAACGGTAGCCGTATTCTTCGACTTGGAGAAGGCTTATGATACCTGTTGGAGAGGAGGTATCCTCTGCACTATGCACAAGTGGGGCCTACGTGGTCGTCTGCCCCTTTTTATTGATTCCTTTTTAACGGATCGAAAGTTTAGGGTACGTGTGGGTTCCGTATTGTCCGACGTCTTCCTCCAGGAGAACAGAGTGCCTCAGGGCTCCGTCTTGAGCGTAGCCCTTTTTGCCATCGCGATCAATCCAATTATGGATTGCATTCCACCTAATGTCTCAGGCTCTCTCTTTGTCGATGACTTCGCGATCTACTGCAGTGCCCAGAGAACATGCCTCCTGGAGTGCTGCCTCCAGCGTTGTCTAGACAGCCTCTACTCATGGAGCGTGGCAAATGGCTTCCGGTTCTCTGAAGAGAAGACGGTTTGTATCAACTTTTGGCGATATAAAGCGTTCCTTCCGCCATCCTTACATCTCGGTCCCGTTGTTCTCCCATTCGTGGACACAACTAAGTTTCTAGGGCTCACGTTGGACCGGAAACTGTGTTGGTCTCCACATGTCTCTTATTTGGCGGCCCATTGTACACGTTCCCTTAATGTCCTCAGAGTTCTTAGCGGTTCATCTTGGGGAGCGGATCGCACTGTCCTGCTTCGCTTGTATCGGTCCATAGTCCGATCGAAGCTGGATTATGGGAGCTTCGTCTACTCGTCCGCTCGGCCATCCCTCTTACGCCGGCTCAACTCCATCCACCATCGGGGGATATGTCTTGCGACCGGAGCCTTCTACACTAGTCCTGTTGAGAGTCTTTATGCTGAAGCTGCCGAGTTACCATTGACCTACCGGCGCGACATACTGCTGTGTCGGTATGCCTGCCGGCTGTTGTCTATGCCCGAACACCCCTCTTACAAGTCCTTCTTCGCCGATTCTCTTGACCGTCAGTACGGGTTGTATGTGTCTGCCCTGCTGCCCCCCGGAGTCCGCTTCCGTCGCCTGCTTCGACAATTGGATTTTGCCCTCCCTACCACCTTCAGAGAGGGTGAGAGCCCGACACCACCTTGGCTCCAGGCTCCGGTTCGTATTTATCTCGACCTCAGCTCACTCCCGAAGGAGGGTACTCCGGCTGCAGTGTATTGCTCACGGTTTGTCGAACTTCGTGCTCGACTTGCTGGTCACACCTTTATTTACACCGATGGCTCCAAAACTGACGATGGTGTCGGCTGTGCCTTTGTCGTCGGGACCCCCACCTTTAAATACCAGCTCCTCGACCAATGTTCCAGCTTTACGGCCGAGCTTTTTGCTCTCCATCAGGCCATTCAGTATGCCCGCCGCCACCGCCATTCATCGTATGTACTCTGCACTGACTCACTCAGTGCTCTTCAGAGCCTTGGGGCTCCCTATCCAGTCCATCCCTTGATTCAACGAATACAGCAGTCCCTCCATTCTTTCGCTGATAATGGCGGTTCTGTCAGCTTTCTGTGGGTCCCCGGACATGTAGGAGTGCCTGGGAATGAGGCTGCGGATGCTGCAGCCAAGGCTGCAGTCCTCCAGCCTCGGCCAGCCTCCCATTGTGTCCCGTCATCTGACGTTTGTGGGGATGTATGTAAGAGGCTTGTGTCCTTGTGGTGGGATGCTTGGTCATCCCTCCAAGGAAACAAGCTCCAGGCAGTAAAACCGCTCCCACCTGCTTGGACAACTTCCTCCCGACCATCTCGGCGCGAGGAGGTCCTTCTGACCAGGTTGCGGATTGGGCATTGCCGGTTTAGCCACTGCTACCTGCTCTCTGGTGACCCAGCCCCGCAGTGCCCTTGTGGTCAGGCATTAACGGTGCGCCATGTTTTATTGTCGTGTCCCCGTTTTAGTCAATTTCGTGTTGTCCTGTCCCTGCCATCTACCTTACCGGATGTTTTAGCTGATGACGCTCGAGCAGCTGCTCGTCTTCTGTGTTTTATAACTTTAACTGGCTTCACCAAAGACATTTAACCTTTTTACTTATTTCATCTGCATCTTTGTCAGGTCCTTTTGATGTCCCCCCATCCCCTTGAGTTTTAGCAGGTTCCTTGTGCTCTAACACCAGTGACTGGGCGCTAATGACCTCAGCAGTTGAGCGCCCTTAAACCCCACCAAAAAAAAAAAAAAAAAAAAAAAAAACATCAATCCAATTATGGATTGTCTCCTTCCTGTAATAATTTTTGGCGATGTAAGGAGTTTCTTCCGCCCTCCTTACATCTAGGTCCTGTCAACCTTCCGTTTTCAAACGTCGCTAAATTCTTGGGACTTGTTTGACAAAAAACTGTGCTGGTCCTCCCACGTTTCCTTTCTTCCGGCTCGCTGTCTGCGATCCCTCAACACCCTCCGTGCCCTGAATGGTACCTCCTGGGGAGCAGACCGAATGGTCCTTCTCCGCCTCTAGCGCGCCTTAGTGTGCTCGAAATTGGACTATGGAAGCATAGTCTACTCCTCTGCTCGGCCGTCTATTCTTCGGCGTCTCGACTCTGTCCACCACCGTGGATTACATTTAGTGTCTGGAGGTTTTTACACCAGCCCTGTGGAAAGCCTTTGTGCTGAGACTGCTGAACCTCCGCTGTCCAATCGGCGAGCAGTCCTTCTGAGTCGTTATGCTAGCCATCTGTCTTCCATGCCTGCTAATCCAGCCCATGACATTTTTTTCGATGCCTCCTTTGATGTAGGGTATGCAGGCCACCCCTCCTCCCTACTACCACCGGGAGTCCGCTTCCATCAACTGCTCCATTCTCTTTCCTTCCGCTTTCCTAAAACCTTCTTGACAACTTGGGGTACAGCACCGCCTTGGCTCCATCCCCGGATCTGCCTGCTCCGTGACTTTTGTCGATTTCCCAAGGATGGTACCCCTTCACTTGTTATCGTCGGGCATTTGCTGCTCTATGTGCACAAATGACAGACACCACATTTATTTACACCGACGGCTCGAAAACATCGTTAGGTGTAGGGAGTGCCTATATTGTTGGCGACTCCCCAAATCACTTTCGGCTTCCCGACCAGTGTTCGGTTTATACTGCGGAGCTTTACGCTGTTCTCCAGGCTGTCCACTACATCCGCCGCCATCAGCGGATACAATACGTTATCTGCTCAGATTCTCTCAGCTCTCTCCTAAGTCTCCAAGCTCTTTATCCTGTGCACCCTCTGGTCCACCGGATTCAGGACTGTCTGCGCATGCTCCACCTGGGGGGCGTCTCGGTGGCATTCCTCTGGCTCCTAGGACACATTGGTATCTGTGGAAATAAGGCGGCCAATGTTGCAGCCAAGGCTGCAGTCTCTCTTCCTCGGCCAGCTATTCAATCGATTCCCTTCGCCGATCTGCGGAGCGTTCTATGTCGACGTGTTGTTCATTTATGGCACACGCATTGGTCGACACTTACCCATAATAAATTGCGGGACACGAAAGCTCTTCCTTGTGCTTGGACCTCTTCCTCCCGAACGCGTCGTCGGGAGGAGGTAATTTTAACTAGACTCCGCATAGGGCACTGTCTTTTTAGCCATCGACATCTTTTAAGCGGCGATCCTCCCCCACTCTGTCCCCACTGCTCTCAGCTGTGGATGGTAAGACACCTTTTAATTGAGTGCCCCTATTTTAATCCGTTACGCTTACGTCTACAGCTATCGCCTGATATATCGTCGATTTTAGCAGATGAGACGCGCTCAGCCGACCGCGTTCTCAAGTTTATTAGTGCCAGTGAAATGACGTCAGTCATTTGAAGCTTTTTTTGGGGACAACCAACCCCTATCTGTAGTGGATTTTTAAGCCTTCCTTCTGCTTTTAGTTTCTCCAATTTTATGACTTTCGTTCCCATTGCTGCTGGTTTTCAATTTCGGTTTTTTACTGTTTCCTGAGTCACGGACCGGGCGCTAATGACCATAGAAGTTTTGCGCCCAAAAAAAAAAAAAAAGGTCCCTTCTCCTTATCAGTGTTTCTCACATATTCCTTTCCTCTCTGATTCTGCGTAGAACCTCCTCATTCCTTACCTTATCAGTCCACCTAATTTTCAACATTCGTCTATAGCACCACATCTCAAATGCTTCGATTCTCTTCTGTTCCAGTTTTCCCACAGTCCATGTTTCACTACCATACAATGCTGTACTCCAGACGTACATCCTCAGAAATTTCTTCCTCAAATTAAGGCCGGTATTTGATATTAGTAGACTTCTCTTGGCCAGAAATGACTTTTTTGCCATAGCGAGTCTGCCTTTGATGTCCTCCTTGCTCTGTCCGTCATTGGTTATTTTACTGCCTAGGTAGCAGAATTCCTTAACTTCATTCACTTCGTGACCATCAATCCTGATGTTAAGTTTCTCGCTGTTCTCATTTCTACTACTTCTCATTACCTTCGTCTTTCTCCGATTTACTCTCAAACCATACTTTGTACTCGTTAGACTGTTCATTCCGTTCAGCAGATCATATAATTCTTCTTCGCTTTCACTCAGGATAGCAATGTCATCAGCGAATCGTATCATTTATATCCTTTCACCTTGTATTTTAATTCCACTCCTGAATCTTTCTTTTATTTCCATCATTGCTTCCTCGATGTACAGATTGAAGAGTAGGGGCGAAAGGCTACAGCCTTGTCTTACACCCTTCTTAATACGAGCACTTCGTTCTTGATCATCTACTCTTACTATTCCCTCTTGGTTGTTGTACGTATTGTATATGACCCGTCTCTCCCTATAGCTTACCCCTACTTTTTTCAGAATCTCGAACAGCTTGCACCATTTTATATTGTCGAACGCTTTTTCCAGGTCGACAAATCCTATGAAAGTGTCTTGAGCTTTCTTTAGCCTTGCTTCCATTATTAGCCGTAACGTCAGAATTGCCTCTCTCGTCCCTTTACTTTTCCTAAAGCCAAACTGATCGTCACCTAGCGCATTCTCAATTTTATTTTCCATTCTTCTGTATATTATTCTTGTAAGCAGCCTCGATGCATGAGCTGTTAAGCTGATTGTGCGATAATTCTCGCACTTGTCAGCTCTTGCCGTCTTCGGAATTGTGTGGGTGATGCTTTTCCGAAAGTCAGAGGGTATATCACCAGACTCATATATTCTACACACCAACGTGAATAGTCGTTTTGTTGCCACTTCCCCCAATGATTTTAGAAATTCTGGTGGAATGTTATCTATCCCTTCTGCCTTATTTGACCGTAAGTCCTCCAAAGCTCTTTTAAATTCCGATTCTAATACTGGATCCCCTATCCCTTCTAAATCGACTCCTGTTTCTTCTTCTATCACATCAGACAAATCTTCACCCTCATAGAGGCTTTCAATGTATTCTTTCCACCTATCTGCTCTCTCCTCTGCATTTAACAGTGGAATTCCCGTTGCACTCCTAATGTTACCACCGTTGCTTTTAATGTCACCAAAGGTTGTTTTGACTTTCCTGTATGCTGAGTCTGTCCTTCCAACAATCATATCTTTTTCACTGTCTTCACATTTTTCCTGCAGCCATTTCGTCTTAGCTTCCCTGCACTTCCTATTTATTTCATTCCTCAGCGACTTGTATTTCTGTATTCCTGATTTTCCCGGAACATGTTTGTACTTCCTCCTTTCATCAATCAACTGAAGTATTTCTTCTGATACCCATGGTTTCTCCGCAGCTACCTTCTTTGTACCTATGTTTTCCTTCACAATTTTTGTGATGGCCTTATTTAGAGATGTCCATTCCTCTTCAACTGTACTGCCTACTGCGCTATTCCTTATTGCTGTATCTATAGCGTTAGAGAACTTCAAACATATCTCGTCATTCCTTAGTACTTCCGTATCTCACTTCTTTGCGTATTGATTCTTCCTGACTAATGTCTTGAACTTCAACCTACTCTTCATCACTACTATATTGTGATCCGAGTCTATATCTGCTCCTGGGTATGCATTACAATCCAGTATCTGATTTTGGAATCTCTGTCTGACCATGATGTAATCTAATTGAAATCTTCCCATATCTGCCGGCCTTTTCCAAGTATACCTCCTCCTCTTGTGATTCTTGAACAGGGTATTCGCTATTACTAGCTGAAACTTGTTACAGAACTCAATTAGTCTTTCTCCTCTTTCATTCCTTGTCCCAAACCCATATTCTCCTCTAACCTTTTCTTCTACTCCTTCCCCTACAACTACATTCAAGTCGCCCATGACTATTAGATTTTTGTCCCCCTTTACATACTGCATTACCCTTTCAATATCCTAATACACTTTCTCTATCTGTTGCGACATCGGTATGTATACCTGAACTATCATTGTCGGTGTTGGTCTGCTGTCGATTCTGATTAGAACAACCCGGTCACTGAACTGTTCACAGTAACACACCCTCTGCCCTACCTTCCTATTCATAACGAATCCTACACCTGTTATACCATTTTCTGCTGCTGTTGATATTACCCGATACTCATCTGACCACAAATCCTTGTCTTCCTTCCACTTCACTTCACTGACCCCTACTATATCTAGATTGAGCCTTTGCATTTCCCTTTTCAGATTTTCTAGTTTCCCTATCACGTTCAAGCTTCTGACATTCCACGCCCCGACTCGTAGAACGTTATCCTTTCGTTGATTATTCAATCTTTTTCTCATGGTAACCTCCCCCTTGGCAGTCCCCTCCCAAAGATCCGAATGGGGGACTATACCGGAATCTTTTGCCAATGGAGAGATCATCATGACACTTCTTCGATTACAGGCCACATGTCTTGAGGATACACGTTACGTGTCTTTAATACAGTGGTTTCCATTGCCTTCTGCATCCTCATGTCATTGATCATTGCTGATTCTTCAGCCTTTAGGGGCAATTTCCCACCCCTAGGACAAGAGAGTGCCCTGAACCTCTATCCGCTCCTCTGCTCTCTTTGACAAGGCCGTTGGCAGAATGAGGCTGACTTCTTATGCCGGAAGTCTTCAAGCGCCAATGCTGATTATTTATCAAAATTTAGGCAGTGGCGGGGATTGAACCCGGGACCGAAGGCATTTTTGATTATGAATCAAAGCCGCTACCCCTAGACCACAGGTACTTATTTACATTTATGCTACCTAAATTTAAACAAGTATATTAGAAAAAAAGGTGTTATGTTAAAGAAAGCATTCACCTTCTCTGTTCTACTATCCAATCATTATTTATCATTATTAGGATCTTAATATTTATTGGATTACAATATCATTTTTCAAAGGAAATATTTTCTTACATCTGTAAATATTGAGTCTTATTTACTGTTCATTACTACTTGGCAGCTAACAAAATTTTTCAATTACTCAATTTAGAAATGACTAATGAGGCATGGTTTTAATATTCTTTGGAATTGGCAGGGATTTCCAATTGCTTATGTTAGATGGAAGCTTGTTGCAGACCTTCCCACCAGAGTACAAAATTCCATTCTGATTCATGGATAAGGAGGAAAATTATTTGTTGTTATTCCTTGGATCTTCATACCATCAAAGTTTTTAATCTACATTCCATTTACCCTTCACCAAAGGACTTCAAAGAGTAGTTAAATAGAGTAGATTAGATTAATACTTGTTTCATAGATCATGAATACGACACTTCGTAATGATGTGGAACGTGTCAGGTAAATATTAAGCACCGAACGAGGATTGAACTCAGAACCTTTCACTTAGCAGCCATTCACTTTAACCATTACACTAACACAGTATCTTCAAAAGAGATTATAAAATGAAAATCGACAATGAGGGTAATGGAATGTAGAACAAATTAAATCAGGTGATGCTGATAGAATTAGATTGGGAAATGATACACTGAAAGTGTAGGTGAGTTTAGCTACATGAGTAGCAAAATAACTGATGAGGGCTGAAGCAGAGAGGATATAAAATGCTGACTGGGTAAAGCAAAAAATCATTTTTCAAAAACAGGAAATTGTTAACATCTAATATAAATTTACAAGGGCATGCTGAAAAGTAATACCTTTGAATATTTTATTTGAAAATTCTTAAAGTTTTTCAAATAATATGAATTTTATTAATATTCTAAACCTTTGCTCTTCATGTTCAGATACTTATTCGTCAACATAGTTACCCTGGTGACAAATATGTTTCTCCCAACAAGAGACTAGTTTGTTGATACCATTATTGTAGAATGTTTCACTTGGTTGACAGAGCAACATCCTCATTTCTGCTTGTACTGCTTCATCACTACCAAAGTGAAGTCCTTAAGGGTGTTTGGAAACATGTGAAAATTGGGTGGGTCATGTTAGGACTGTATAGAGGATGTTTAATGACAGTGAACCCAAGGCATTGGGTTGTTGTAGATGTCGCAGCACTCTTGTGTGGTCTGGCACTGTTACACTGAATAAGAGGATTCTCCATGTGTGAATGATTTTTTTCTGTTGTTGGAAACCTGATTACAGCATGCTGTTTCTCACGCATCAACACGGTAACGTTACACGCTCCAGTTCAGAGCCCTCTAGTAGCAGATGTTTGTGTCTTTCATCTGCAAAGAGGGAAAGTTGACTGGATTATATACATGACATGTAACATCTCATCTGATATTGAGAACAGTGTGAAAAATTCAGAGGCATTACTTTTCAGCATGCCCTCATAAGTGTTTGGAAGTCTTTTTTGAAGATACGTGTCTGGCATGTAGTCTTGTATGGAAGTGAAATGTGGACAATAAGCAATTCAGAAAACAAAAGAATAAAAGCTTTGGAAATGTGGTGCTACAGAAGAATTCTGAAGATTAGATGAGTAGATTGAGTGACTAATGAGGAGGTACTGAATCAAACCGATGAAAAAAAAAATGTGGCAAAATTTGACAAAGCAATTATCTGTTAGAACACATCCTGAGACATCAAGGAATAATTAATCTGGTAATGGAGGGATTATAATTGCAGATGTAGACGATACTTTTGTCTTTGAAAATCCAGTATGGTGTGAAGGCATCACACACTTTAGTTAGAGCCTTTGACTATATTGACTAGAAGTAAAGATGCCCTCGGTATTTTCTTGGGATATCTCTCTGAATGACTGTGTGCAGCAAGTTGCTAGCTAAACATGTTTAATGAGAAACATACAGGGTGAACATTAACAAACTCCACAAACTGCAGGGATGGTTTCCTGAATGTAAACAAATGCAAAAAGGTCCTATGAACTTGTACGAAAATGTGTCTGGAAATGCATCATTGCCATGGTAGATGGCATGGTGAATGACCGTTCCTCTGACCATGTGCAGTGTGTTGCAGGCTGCATGAGTGACACAGCATACTGTAAGCAGCTGAATGGTCCAGTATTCATGTTGGGAACAAGCTGTGATGATGTCAGTGTACGGCCAAGCAGACAGAAATGCTCAAGAGGCAGAACAGCTAAATGCCTGTACCAAAACAAGTACCCTCACAGACAAGAACCATATCACACAATATTTCAAGTCCTTTTTGGGCATTTTTGTGGTCATGGGTCCTTTCAGACAGACAGAAATGCAGGGAGGCAGCAGACTGCGTGTACACCAGATTTGGAGCTTGTACTAGGGTTCTTCTCAATATCTTTCCGAACACGGTCCTACATATCTGGTGTGCTCACAGCTTGCCACTTTCTGCACATTCATCTGCCTGGAAGGCTCCATGATCACACAAATGCCCAAAAAGGGCATAAATGTTGTATAAAGTGGCTGGTGGCTGTGAGAGTACTTATTTTGAGCATGCTGCCTCTCGACTGTTTCCATCTGCTTGGGTGTGCACAAACACCATCTCAGCTTGCTCCCAAAGTGAATACTGGACCATTCTGCTTCTTACAATACACTGCTTCAATCACAAAGCCTACAAAGCACAAGGAACACACAGCATATGGTTAGATGAACTGTCATTTGTTGGTGCCATCTACTGTGGCAGTGATACATCTCCAGACAAATATTCATAGGACCTTTTGTCCTCCATTTCCAGTCTGGAAACTGTCCCTGCTGTTTGTCAGTTCTATTAATTTTCATCCTGTATTGGGTGAAAATGCTGGTGCCACAAGCAGTGGTAACAGCCATTCACTGAAAAAGGCTTGCTCATTTCTCACCACATGTAGCTGAGCATTGCCCCGCTTAAATATAGTATCTGGAGTTTCCTTCATTAAAACCTTTCTAACACAGCTATTTCTGTTCAGACTACCTTTTATATGTAGAGATGAGGTCATGTCTCATCAAATGGTAGGTTTAACTGGTGTCACATGTTTAGAGATGAAAGGCAGAGTGTGAAGGATGAAGGTTGAAGTGTGCACCCCTCCAGATCCATGATTTAAAACAACATTGGTAGAGCACAGGACTAGGTGTTCACAGATAGGGGCATAATGGTGTCAGAAGAAACATCAAAACTGTGCAATGGCCATCCTCAGGCCCATCACATGCTCCATGACATGTTGGTTTACTGGAAACTGATGGGTGCCAAAATATCTGACCCTGGGTCACAAGAGTGCAAGGATGGCAATCAGCCTCAATCACTTGATGTGGTACACAGGATAGGTAAATGAGTTCCTGTTCAGAATCATAACAGGTGATGAGACATGGGAGCAGAATCCAAGGCTGCCTCAGCCTCAGTGACAAGGAAGCATCCTGATTCACCAATGAGGAAAAACTACAGATTGTCACCCTCCACAGGAAATGTTTTGGCTGCAATGTTCTGGGATCCAAAGTGTGTGATTCTCCTCGATTTCCTCCAGCCAGGGACCATCAATGTTGCGCGCAACTGTGATGCCTGTACTAACCTTAGGTCTGCCTTTCAGTGAAAGAGACCAGGAATCATGAGTGAAGGTATTGTGCTCTTGGATGACAATGCCAAAGCACACACAGCAAGGCTTGCACAGGATCAAATTTGTTGCTTCAGATAAGACTGGATCACCTGGCCTACAATCTCAGTCTTGCCCAATCAGCCTTTCACCTGCTCCATTGAAAGCCATGCTCTCAGGACGTCACTTCCAAACCAATGCGGACATGGAGCAATCTGTGTAACATTTCTTTGCATTGCAAGGCATGAAGTTTCAGCAGAGTGGTTTCTTCAAACTGATAGTATGCTACAACAAATGTATCAATGTTGATAGTAACTATATCAAACCATGGTGCAAGGTGTGTAGTCGTGATGTCATGGTGTTTTTGTTTTTGTTAATAAAGTTTCTGATAATGAGACTTACTTTCAGGATATCCCTCGTAGAACACACTGATGTGTGATTGGTCTAAAAATATCAGACAATGGAAAGTACAGGTTGGAATATCAATTATATTATGAAAAGGATAAATTGCTACTCACCATAAGGATGACACATTGAGTTGCAGATAGGCACAACAAAAAGAGTCTTGCACACTGAGCTTTCAGCCAAAACTGTCTTCAGACTGCAGCGAATGAAGATAGCAGTCATGTGCGCTTTCTTGTGTGAAAAAAAAAATATATATATATATATATATATATATATATATATATATATATATATATATATATATATATATATATATATATATATATATATATATATATATATATATATATATATATGGAAACATTCCACGTGGGAAAAATATATCTAAAAACAAAGATGATGTGACTTACCAAATGAAAGTGCTGGCAGGTCAACAGACACACAAACATACACACAAAATTCAAGCTTTCACAACAAACTGTTGCCTCATCAGGAAAGAGGGAAGGAGAGGGAAAGACGAAAGGATGTGGGTTTTAGGGGAGAGGGTAAGGAGTCATTCCAATCCCGGGAGCGGAAAGACTTACCTTAGGGGGGAAAAAGGACGGGTATACACTCGTGCGCGCACACACACACATCCATCCACACATAGACAGACACACCAGGTGTGTGGCTTAGTGTGTAACGGTCTTTTCATTCTGCGTATCTATAATATTGTTGGTCTAAAAATATTAATTTTGTCAATGGCACACCAACAACATTTTTCAAGAGCCCATTGCAATATAAGGAATATGGAAGTTAGCAAAATAGAATGCATGCCACCAATGCAGCCTGTAGCATATTACATCCACCAGCTAGTGCAACTACATTTGTTGCAATTCTGTAGCATCAAGTAACACTGTAATCAATGTTGTATAGTCCTGTGTGAATAAGAATTCAGAATATGAAAAACCCATTTCCTGGCCATTCTTCCCTAAGCAGACTCAGCTGAGAAACAGATGATGTTCAGTTGAAACCAGTGGCAACTACATTTTCAATGAATTTGTTCTTGCAGTAGCTGAAAAAACAGGGACAAAAAACTGTCCATCGAAAGCAGACCCTGTAGACTATGCAAACCCTGTAGACTCACTTAGACAGATATTTTCATACTCGACCAGGAGACATCACATTTTCTAAATCAGTTACTGAAACAAGTTTGTTTGTGTGACCATCATTTGAAGCAAGCACAGAAGTACTCGTTCTGTGAATAAAAAATGCTTTTTCTTGCAGCAGAGAATTTTATTTCTTCCAGATGTGTTTCTCCTTTAACTTTAAGCCATCATCAGTGGAAATTAGAATGATACAGTTTTGTTTTAATTTGCAATATATGTAGATTATAAAACAGTTTACATATTGTTTTTTATGTAAATAAGTGATTACTTAGTTTTTTGTGTTTTTGGTTGATCAGATGAGAGTAAACACATATGCAACCAAAAAACTCGAAGTATTGTAAGTAATCCTTTATTTACATAAAAATCTGTTTCCTAATCTAGAAAACTATATCACTCTAGATTCCATTTATGAGGTGTTAAAGTAAAAGGTGAAACACATCTGGAAGAAATAAAATACACTGAAGCAAAAACAAAGGCAGTTTTTATTTAGAAAACAATCACTAAGAGATTCGCAGAAATCATTAGGTCACTAAAAAGTAGTAATTTTTCTGGTTATGATGAGTTTTCAAAAAAAAGTAATAAATTTTTTTGTTGACTTGGTAGTGCCATCCTTGAGTTACCTTTGTAATCAGTCACTGAGTAAAAGTGGAGAAATACAAGTCTCATTTAATTAGAAGCCCATCTACCTCCTCCTCATGTTATCAAAACTATTTGAGAATGTAGTTTGTAACAGAATACTAAACTATTTTTCTGAGAATGACATTGTAACAGTAGCACAGAGCACTTGTATGGAGAAATCAATATATATCACAAATGCAGTACTGGCAGACCTAAACAAGACAAATAGATCATGGGCAACTTTTATGATCTTGCCAAATTCTGCTGGGGAAGCTAAAAGAGTAAAACATTACTCTTGCTTAACAGGAAACTGAGTGCCAATTTAACAACAATATTACAAGAATAAGAATACATTACGAGCGAAGAAACTTTGAATATGATGTCTTGCAAATTTTGGAGCTTAATCTATTTCTATTCATGACCTTTATAGTTGACTTGCCTGGTATATCAGTGATGTTTGCTAAAGATTTAAGTAAGCTGATAAGAAGCCCAATCATCTTCATACCAGATACAGCCAGGATAATAATGGAATAGGTTTAGAGATTATTCACAGCAAACAGTTTGATGCTTAATGTTACACAGGCACTTGTTATGCAATTACAAACAAATAAAAATAAATTACAGATACTGTAAGTAGAGATAAATATGAAAATTTTTGTGGCCTTAATATGAATTTTTCTACCATGTCACCATTCAGTTAACCCCTGACAGTTTGAGGTGTGGGGCAGGGGGGAGGAGTTATTGTTAATTGATTTATATCCTTCACCAACTTTTCTTGTTTTTTTATAAAATGGTTCCTGATGACTTGTTAGTGTCTTTAGTTTTCACAAACATTTCATATTCACTAGGCTATGTATTAATGCGGATATCGTCTACACAGTGTAGCTGTACTGCCTCCAGAGGTCATCTTTGCAGTTCAAAATATCTTTGTGACAACTTACTTATTTTGTAACAGTGGGCATAAATGTATCAAGTATGTATGCACATTTTTAATGTCATTGAGGAAAGCCACATTTTTAATATCATTCAGGAGAGTTGGATTTCAGGTCTACACACATTTCGTCCAGCAGATGACATTAGATATTGAGTTTTTTACACATTACCTTTATATATAAAACTATTTTAATTCATTATCACATATGACATTGTCTTTCAGCTGCATGAATTTTACTGACAGATGTTTTATTATATTACTTACAGCTAATTAAGACTGATGCAGAGACACGTCAGACACAAATCTGGTTTGAGAAAAATGTTTTTCCAAGTGAACCAATATTTGTTCGGGATCCAAATGGGACAGTAAGTACAAGACTATTATGACAGAATAAATGATTATTTTATCAATATTAGGTGCCCTGTCAATGAAAATCTAAAAGTAGTTTTCTTACATTAATCTCCTTTTTTACTGAAAAATTTAAAATTAACTGAGCTGTAGACTGGCACAAATGTGCAGCACTTATACAACTTTATGACATATCAGAGATGATTAAATTTACTATTGGTAGCTGTGTGCTAAATTCTCTACATATATGGACTGTAAATGGCATTTCAGCTGGGAGTTTCATTGAGTAAGAAATTCATCACGAATTATGCATATACAGGGTGTTGCAAATAGAACCAAAGTACATGCCCTCAGCTTGCATGGGTTGTTCACCAACTAATTCCTTTGGCTCTGCACATCTTCCCTGAGTTCAGGATAAACTAAGATATAATGTGACTAAACTAAGCTCACCTTCATTTACAGTAGGTAATAAAAATTATGTCTCTCTGTGACAAGAATAGACTGACACCTGTACACATTGCCTACAGTCATCAAAAGTCAACAGTCGAAATTATTGAAATCACAAGCCAAAAACTGTCTTCTAATCATCAACTGTTTGTATAATCACTTGGATGTAGACCTGGGAAATGAGGAGGCCTATCAACTATCTCATCAAAAACACCTTGTTATACTATCATACTACAATGGCAGTGTGTGCTCTTACATTTTCCTACATGAAATAATTCTATGTCTTTTCATTAATTGTTAATTCTGTGAAAAAAGACTGCAATACATTGTGCCCAAAACTATGAGAAGTTACAATTCGGTGGAACGAGATTGCTCCACTAATTTGTATTTCACTGACTGCACACCACACTCCTGTTTTCACATCACACAGAAGCTCTTGATTTAGCTGATGAGGATGTTCAGAAATTCACTGTTGACTCTGAGTTTATGTATTCCATTAAATGCAGCCATGCTTCACCAGAAAAAAAATAACTTTTCAGGATCAACATGTTTGTCATTCTTTCATATCTCCATATCAACCAACACTACCTGCAGTAAGCACATATGACATTCTGCAGCTTATTGATAACCTCAGAAACAAGAAATCAGTAGGATTAGATGTAATTTCTCCATATCATTTGAAGAAATGTAAACATGAACTAATGAAACCACTAGTTCATCTAATAAACTGTGTTCTTGAAGGCAGTGTGTTCCCTGACAAGTTGAAACTATCTGTAGTGAAACCAATGCACAAAAAAGGGGAAACAAAACTTGTACAAAACTACAGACTCATTGCCCTCAAAAACTGCAAGGAGTGGTGTCATTGGAAAACTCGTGCAATGCTAGAAACATATTTAAAGGGTAGACAACAGTGCATAGAGATTATGTACTCTAATGAAGAAATACTGGAGAGGAGAAGGTCAAGTATAAGAAATATACATTTTGGTGATCCTAAGGGCTCTATTTTAGGTTCAGTCCTATTTATATGCTATGTAAATGATTTCCCAAGTTCTCTTGACAATAATCAATTCATCACTATGTATGCAGATGATACATCTGGTGTCTGCTATGCATGCAATGAGCCCAGCCTAGTTGAAGAGATACGTAACTTCATTGAAAAGTCAAGAGCTCACTTTGAAAGGGGGAACCTGAAAGTAAACATAGAAAAAATTAATATTATTCATTTTAAACCAAGTGGTCCAAACAGACAAAATACCATGATTGACAAAATTCTACCAAAAACATGTACAGATTGTAAATTCTTCGATTTATGCATAGATGATTGACTTTCATGGCAGTACCAAGCTGATTATGTCTGTGAAAAAATAACACCCAGTCTACATGTATTAAGAAGATTATCTTCATATCTTAATTCTGAAACCCTAAGGATTGTATACTGTGGATTAGTGTATCCATTCTTTTCTTATGGAATAGTACAGTGGGGTGGGACATGCCAAACTGATCTGAAAAGAGTTTTCATACTGCAGAAGCGAGCCTTGAGGATCTCAGAAAAGTAAAACCAGGACTTCTTGCAAACCCATATTCATTAGACACAGTTTATGCCATGTATATACTAGAAACTATAATACTAGTGAAAGAAGACACTAAGATTACAAAAAGAAACATGGATATCAAGAACTATGAAACAAGGCATAGAAAAGATTTTCATATGGTTAACAGAAGATTAACTTTAACAGCAAAAAGCCCCTATGTCAAAGGAGCTGTTTTTAATAACTTGTTCCCAAATGAAGTTAAGAAATTGACAGGGAATACTTTTAAAAAGGGAGTCAAGCAGTGGATTATCCAAAAATGCGCTTATAACTTTGTCATTAATTAAAATGTAATAAGAAATAATGCAAACTAAAAAAATTGTAATTGTAAAAACTTTATACTTGTTGAAAATGCACATGCATATGAAATTATGAGTTATGAGCAACAAATTGAAACTGAAATTGAAACCAGTCTTTCTGCACTGATTCCATACAACTGACTAGCATATACAAATCGCTTTACAGTAATTACTTAAGTCACTCATGGAGGGCTGCATGACAGCAAACTCATTATGATGACATAGAAGAAAGGGCAACACTTGGTCAAGAATGTTGATATACATCCTGCTTCATATTCATGGCAAGCTGAAAGAGAGGGCTCAAACTGAATATATATAATATATAAAAAAAAAGATCCCAAAACTCAGCTACATCTTTGGCATACTGCAGGTTAAATTCCTCATTGGTCTGTCACTGCACTCGGAGCCTTGCATCATTTGAAAAGAGGCAAAATTTTGACTTGCACGACTACACAACATGTTTCCAGTCTGCTAGTGTCATGTTTTTGTGTTCTTTGGCACACTGAAGATATGCAAGTTAATGTGCAACAGTGAGCAATGGCCTTTTGATAGGTAAACCTGAAATGTCTATTGCATGCAGTTCCTTTCATAACATTTTCTTAGAGACTGGTTGAGGTGGATCTGCATTTATAGACAACACCAGTTCCTGTCACATTCAAAACTTATTCTCTTTGATTGGTTCCTGTCGTGTAGGATATTTTTCTACCACAGTTCTTTTGTTTTATTAGATGACTGCAAGTGATACACTATTCCTTGTAGACAAGTTGGACAGTCTGCATTGTCACAAGAACAAATAGGGCAACATCATTTGTGGTGTGATTATGGGCACATCCAGATGTGATAGCTCCTTTTTGTCATTTTTTCACATCTACACATCAACCAATCTTTCAATGCTGATTCCACACAACTAACTAAAATTTACACATTGATTCATTGCCATTACTTAAGCAACTTGTGGAGGCCCACATGACTGCTTGGTACCAATTCTACACAATTTAGAGAGCTCCAGAGCAATCATTGTACTGAAAATTCCTGGCAGATTAAAACTGTGTGCCCGACCGAGACTCGAACTTGGTCGGGCACACAGTTTTAATCTGCCAGGAAGTTTCATATCAGTGCACACTCCGCTGCAGAGTGAAAATCTCATTCTGTAATCATTGTGCTGTTTTAGGTGAGTGACCAATATTTTGTCTGGCATGCTAAATGTGGTATCTGATATAAATTAAATCGTTGGGATGGTGAGTAGATAGCTATTCACCTGTCAAGATGATGATTGTAATTTTAAGTAAAGAAGCAAGAAAAGTGAGAGTTTAATACCTGATGATGATGAGAGATCATTGACTTGGGGAATGATCTTAGATGAAAACTGACCATACTTCCATGAAGCTACTGACCCAGATCTCATTGTTCTGATTATGATAATATCATCTGCACAAATGCCCAGAAGTGAGGCCAATCAAGAAATGGAAGAATATTTCTTGAACAGTGGACTGAAAGCGTTGCAAAAGGAGGTTAAGCATGGTAAAGTGGCATCTGGCATAAACCAATGCCCTAAACATGTGTTTTGAAAGTTCAGAAATTAAAGGATATGCTACAAAATAGCAAGGTAGAAAAATCTCTTTGCAATATCAAAACAGCAAATATGGGATATGATTACCACTAACTGTCACATATGTTTGGCAGAAGTTGGCATGCTCTCTACAAAGTGCTTCTAGTACTGTAATGGGAGTTCACTCCACATCTGAGGAAGTACTGCACAGAGGTGTAAAAGTTTCTTTGATGATGGCTAAAAAAAGACAGTCATCATTCTTTTGTGAAAATTACATTTTTCCATTCATCTGTCATCCTGTCCAACCCTGAGACACCACCTGTCAAGACATTGAAACTTTTGTTGCAACTGTAAGCCCTGACACAATTATTAGCCTCCATCACACCACGAAAGACAGGCATCAGTGCTTATTTTGAGTATCTACTCTTTACTATCTTTCTCTGGACTACAAAGAAAATTCCTTATGTTTTGGAAACATTACTAAAGGCTTTTAATGAAGTTTGCAGTACTTTTAATCCTGCTGAAACTATGGCCTGTGTGTGATCTATTTCAGTGTGTAAAATAATTATGTCCAATAAAACACTGTCAGATGTTTCCTTTGTAGCATTATGTTGTAAACTTCATCACTCTTCTCACAATGAAAAAGCAAGCATTACTGAAAATATTGTAGACCTAATGGTTGACTTTTTTATCATTGACTTACGTACTCATGTCCTATACAAAGGTAGCACAATTTTTGAGGATAACTTGTTGATTGTCATTTATGGTAAATGGTAAGTCCTCGGTATTCTCTTTCCGTATTTCTTTTTTTTCAGCAAAATCTAGCAACAGACTATATCTGCATGATCAAGTCCAAATCCTCAAGTACACTTTTCTTACTATGTCACTTTGCCTTGTGTAGGATGTCCATAATTAAAGTCCCAGTTTCAAAATGCTATAGAAAGTGAACCACTACTCAGAATGTTGTCAAATCTGAACAGCATGTTGTTAATGCAGGGGAAAATGTCATGAAACAAAACAGAAATTTAACAAGAATTTTATCAACTGATGGTGCTGCAAGTGTTTTAACATAAATAGGATCAGCTACAAATGAACTGAACTATGATGACTATGGTTTGAGTTGCACACTACACTATCTGTACTATTCAATGTGCATGACTGCAAAATTGTCCCAAGGCCAAAAATTGCTTAAGAAGTAAATTGACATTGGTTTTTCAATTATCCTGGACCCAAAAACTGCATCAAAAGTAAAATGACATTGGTTTTTAATTTTCAGAGGTTGAAAAACTGCATAATAGGTAAAATAACATCAGTTTTTAATTGTCGTGAGACTGGTACAAGACATATTCAACATTCTGTCTACTGTTTTCTGTCACAAGTTGAAATCAGGAAACAACATGTTCCACAACAGATTTCAGTGTCTCAGGGGTCATGTTCAGAGTGTATAGTGCAATGCATGTCTCCAGTTCAGCTGTTTATGTAATTGAAGCACTGAACGCAACATATTTCAGATAACCTGACAGACAGAAGTCATGTGAATTAAAATTGGGTGCCCTAGACAGCCAGGTTGTAGGGGAAAAATGCCTCTGGAGCAGCTGCTTCACTATCTGTGCATTGTGTGGAGGAGTGCCATCTTGCATAAAAAATGATCTTACACACATCCATGTTGCTGAAGGGTTGGAATGACGGTGCAAAAAAGATTCCCATAGTGTTTACCAATGATGGTACAGATAACAGGACCCACAGGACTCATCTCCTCAAAAAAATATGGCCCAATGATAAGCAATGCTGTCAACTCGCACCACACTGTCACCTTTGCAGAGTGAAGTGGTACCGCTAGAAGTGTGTGCAGATTTTCTGTTGCCCTTATTCTTCAATTCTGTGTACTGACATGTCCTTGGAGATGGAAGTGGGTTTCTTCTGTCCACAGAATGTTCCTTGGCCATTCAATGTCCAATTCCATGTGAGCAAGAAATTCCAGACTGAATGTTTGTCTTGCTGGTAGGTCAGCAGGAAGCAACTCATGAACATGGGTGATTTTGTAAGGATAGCAATGTGGGATGTTTCAAAAGATTTTATGCACTGTGCTCACAAGCTTGTCTCCATTGTACAGGCAATTCCCCACGTGCCATATTTTTGCACACCACCACTTGACCTCACCTGCAGTGTTGTGGCCACATCCTCAACAGATGTTGGATCAACTGCTTTAGTCCCTCTGCCACATTGCACTTCTAAAGAACCTTACTTTCAAAATTTGTAATCATTTTCTCGAGACCCTTACCAGACATTGGACTGATGCCATTTTTCATACTCCTGAGTATCCACTACTTCTGCTTGGCTACTGGTGTACAGTCACCATTCTTGTAAAAGTGTTTAACCAGCAAAGCACTTCCTTCAAGGAGAGATCATGTTGGGTATCTCAGACACAGACTGAGGAACAGTCTTGTGCCTCATGTCTGTTGGTGTGCATATCCTGATGCTTACAGTGCCGATCTGTTGGTAAAATTTTTGTTAAATTTTTTTTGTTCCATGATGTTTCCCCTATCATCAATACATGCTGTTCAAATTTGATGTTATTCTGACCCAGTGGTTCTCATTCTACAGCGTTTTGAAATTGGAATTTCAATTATGGGCACCCTGCAAGTCACTCCACTCAATTTCTAGCACCTCACAAGCTGCTCAACATGACTAAATGTGCCATTTAAATCTTAGTACACTACAGCAGCAAAATTACAGTAATACAAAGTTAATTTATTCCTACTGTAAAACAAGCTTCTGCCCCAATACTAACGTTTAATCTGTCAAAATTACAGCTCAGTGTGAAGTTTTGTGTCTTTGCCACCTTAACATAGGTTTCATTTAGGAAGCAAATGTTATGCTAATTAGGAAGAGTCAAACTTCACCAGCCCAGAAACCAAATTGTTAGTGTTACATGATTATAGATTCAAATACAAAGTAATGAGCAGTATATAAAACATGCTGGCTGAAGTACCAAACATCTTTGTTGCAAATTATTTTTTTCTTTTATAAAACTTGGAAAGTGAAAAAAAAAGACTTCTTCAGTTGCAATGAAAACACACTTTGAGAGTTTTAATGTTTAATTCCATGTTATCTGTCATTGTTTCCAGGAGGAAGATGATGGTGTAGTATTATCTGCTATCATTTGGGGAAAAGGAGAGGAGAATAAAGCTGGCTTACTTGTATTAGATGCCAAATCCTGGAAGGAAGTTGGGCGAGCAGTTTTTGAAACACCAGGACCTGTGCCCAAAAGTCTGCATGGCTGGTTTACTGATACAGTGACATGAAGTCTTATTTGTACCTGTTCTGTTTTCTACAAATAAACGTTAAAAATAAATGTTATAATATTTGAGCTTTTTTTCCCTTTAAAGCCAACAGTGTAATGCATTGTCCGGTCACATTGTGTGACCACTTGTGTTGATCCATTGTGTTTTTTAAAATGACAAGATTGCCCAGTTGCCTTGGTGCCAGTTTTAGATAGCACAATTTTTCCATGCACAGTATACTCTAACCATGACAGCAGGTGAACAGATTACAAAGTTAGCTGTTTCAAAAATACTTTCACCCTTGGCTTGAAATTTAATGATGCTCTTTTGAAGTCAGATAAATCACTGTTTCCACATTATGACAATGACAGCACTGTTTCCTATGTCCTCCAAACATGCTTTATATGCTCTTTACTGCTAGTGTTGCCACCTGCCATCTGTGAGTGGTTATCGAACATTGACATCAAATATGGAGGGTGGTGACATTAATGTGACAAACGTGTAATATGCTACTAAACATCTTAAAACTTCTTATTTACAATTGACAGCTGAGTCTTTCACTAAATTGTCATGATATTCTGCATTACTTATACATTCCAAACAAAAATGAAAACATTGTGGTGTATTTTACTTTTCTATTGTCAAAGAAATGAGCTGCAGAAAAAGGTTCACAGAAGTGCACCAAATTAATTATTAATATATTACCAACTAAATAAAAGAGAAAAAAAGGGAGGCATTATTTTCTGACCGACCCTCATATTGTGTCAAGTTCCACCTAAGTCTTGTAGTGGTGGGAACCACACATTCAGCTGAAGCACCATACAACTCAAGTATAAACTGGTCGAGGTAAACAACAGTGATGTCTGTAGAGGCAAAGTCAGATAATAGGAATTATGAGTTAACCATTTGACTGGCAGCTTTATATTTGCCTGCTGAGGAGGTTCACATGATGGGTCAGTGAAATCGGCTGCTTTCTCGCTAGAAACTTACACTTGTCAACACATCTGTATTTTCTGTTTCCATTTTGGGTGGAGTTACTAAAAACAGCATTTGTTCATTCATTTATTTACACATGCATCACATTCCATAACTCTCTTCATGAAGCAAAGGCTTCAGGGGTGTAGAACAAGTCAGTTTACACACCATCAATCAGAAATGTAGCTACTGTGTACGTATAAAAATTTATGACTACATCTAATCTGTTCACACTTGAAAAGAGGGTATAAGATGATCAACAAAAGCAAAGCAGGGTTAATGGAATGTACCTAGACAAATTAAAGCAAGTGAAGCTGAGCAAATAAGATTTGAAAATGACACATGAAAAGCAGTAAATGAGTTTTGCTTTTTGGGCAGTTAAAAGTAAAGAGGGTATAAAATGTATACTGGCAATGGCAAGAAAAGCATTTATGAAGAAGAGAAATTTTTAATGTGAAAAATAGATTTAAGTAAAGTTTATTTCAATAAAACACTCTCAATCACATGTGAGCTGTACACATTTCACACTGTGACTGGTTTCAGCCTCATGGACCATTTTTTACTCTGTAAATGAAGAGTATTACATATTGTAGGTTATCAAGGAATGAATAAAATCACAGAAGTAAAATAAATGGCAGTTCATTAACTCATGGCTTCATAGTGAAAGCTCCACCCACCACCTCCTTCATGAAATCGCCAACAGCCGGTAGTGGAGAGCTGTTACTATACGTACTAACTCGAATCTAAGCCGCACCTGAAAAATTAGACTCAAAATCAAGGAAAAAAAATTTCCCGAATCTAAGCCGCACCTGAAATTTGAGACTCGAAATTCAAGGGGAGAGAAAAGTTTTAGGCCGCACCTCCAAATCGAAACAATGTTGGTCTATTGTAATATGAGACACAATTTAGGTCGAATGAATGACGATACAGCTACAGTAGTTTGGTTCGAGTCGTAAGCTTGGCAGTTAAGCCATTGCTATGCGTCAGGCACTCCATCCGTATTTATTCGGGTACCCTTCCTTTTTCACGTGCTTCGTCTGGTTTGAATTGATTGCTTATTTTTCTTTGATATGGTAAATGCCGTTCTCTTTGTTATAGGTGTTTACGTCACTCTAAGCTAAAAATGTATTACTATACTGTGTCATGCATTGTTTGTTGCATTCTGTGTTTGCGGCCTGTCGCCGCTTGCGGCATGGCTTACTTTTGTGCACGCTACCGCCGCTTACAAAAAAAAAAAAAAAAATAAAAAAAAATAAAAAAAAATGAGAGAGAGAGAGAGAGAGAGAGAGAGAGAGAGAGAGAGAGAGAGGAATCGTCACATTAGCAAAACAATGGCAAGAGACTGCTATTTGTTGTTACTTACACTGCTGCTTTCTTTGATAATGATCAACAAGAACCAAATAATAGAATGCGTATGATAGAAGTTGTTCTGAATGAGAGTTTAGCGAAAATTTTTCTCCGTTTGAAAATCTTTGCAGACGCCTCTTTAGTACATTACATTCTGCACAGAAATTAGTCATCTTAGATTTAAAAATCTAGTCAATTGCCGTGCTTCATTTCTGGCTGTATCACTATTAGGCACAAGAATAATACGAATATAAACATGACATGATATGTATATCCTTCCGCGTTTGCTGTTGTCTCACTCTAGTTTCGTAGTTTATTAGGCAGACAGGTTTTAAATGAGATAACAGAAAACATGGAAGAATACATGGCAAAATGTTTATATTTGTGTTATTCTTATGGTGAAGAGAATATTGCATGTGATTCACAATTCATAAAAGTTCCTATTAGCAACCATCTCTTCTCATAGATAAGAAAAAATTCAGAACATAGACTTGGCCATATTGACAAACATCCCAAACAGTCTTGCCAGTCGGATTTTCGTAGTACATTGAAATGCTGCTAAATTCGAAGATGAACAATTCTTAATTTGTATTTACTTCGTTGGATAATGTATGAAATGAAAATCCAGTGGTCGAAACTCGGGGCGGCGAAAAAAGCTCGTCTTCCACCCTTTTTTTTTTTTTTTTTTTTTTTTTTTTTTTTTTTTTTTTTTTTTTTTTTTTTTTTTTTTTTTTTTAATTTACTTACTGACGCAGAGGTTTTGGCACCAGTATTTATCTTTGTGCCTGCAAAGTATGCCTGTGTAGCACTACATATATTCGACAGCAGAAGTTAGTTGTGGCTGCACCTACCAACATTTTTCAGAACTTCCACTTAATTTGCACTCGATTCTAAGCAGCAGGCGGTTTTTTGGATTACAAAAACCAGAAAAAAGTGTGGCTTAGATTCGAGTAAATATGGTACTCTGCACAAATTTTTTGTAAATGTATAATTTTATAAGCTAAAATCATGGAATAAAGCAATTATCGATCTTATGAATATAGTACACTTCATTGACTCCTGCTGTCACCAAGGATATACCAGCCATTTATTTTATGTTATTTTACTTCTGTGATAGTATTCATTTCTTGACAGCCTATGATATGTAATGGTAATTTCCAAGAATGATTGCCTATAGGAACACACAGGCTCCTAACTATTTATATCAAACATGCAACGGTGTAAATACAGGTACAGGAATAGGTAGAGTTTGTCCTTTTCTCTTGGATACCCGTTTCTTTTTATTGATGATTTGGCGGATTTCGCCAAGTGACAGATGGATTGTCTGATGAGTCAAATTCAACTGAATGTTTCACAAATTCATGTCTAAAAACTTCTTCCTTTAAGGTACTGTATGACTTAATGTCCTTTGGCACTTTTGTGCCTGGCATTATTAAGTGCTTTATGAGAGAGATTGAAGTCTTCTTCCCCCTTGAATAAACTCAAATTATAAAGCACTTGTGGGATTCTCTTTCAGTGTTGCCAAATACCCAAACATGTCCAACTTCATTTCTCAAGGGTTATCCTCTTGGATATTTCCTAGCAGCTACATGCAATTCATCTATTTCAACAATCCTATTGTGTCCATGGACTGGAACATTCTCCTTAATGACTATGAAGAAACAGAATCCTCAGCAGAAACTGTAATAGTTGTGCATGGTGTTCATGGAAAATTTTGTTTCAGAAGCTGTTGCTTGTAGCATATAGTCTCTTATCCAACAAGAAACTAAAAGGTTGCTCTTCTCAATGGATAACTTGGAACTGTCAAATCATATGTTCCTTCTTATAGATATTCTCTTGTGACACTGGATATAGTACAATGTCGAAGTAAAATCGGCACCCATATCTTTCTTGTGAAGTTTTATGGAACTGAGTTCATTATGTTCTACATAATTCCTGCTATCCTCATTTGGAAGCAATTCAAAGTCCCAACAAAATTCCAAACAACTTTCCACACTATATAACCCAGGAATTAAATTTTCACTTGTGGGAGTATTGGCAATAAAAACTGCAACACTTTCATTCATTGCTATTCACAAGGGAAAACAATAAACTAAGTTTCCCTCGCAACACACTAAACAGTCACCATAATTCATGCCACAAGAGTCATGTGGTTGACAACAGTTGCACTTTCCTTATTTATTGTCAGGGGCCTTCACGTTCGATAGGCGATCATTCTTGGAAATTACCTGTATGGTACTCCTGTTTGCAGAGTAACAAAAGGTCTGATTATGATCTTATAAGAGACCAAAACCAGTCACCAAGTGGAATGTACACAACTTACAGGCAATCTAGACTGTTTTATTGAAATCATTTTACCATAATTTTATTGATAGCTGTATTTTCCCAAAGACAAAGTTCCAGAAAATTCTGAAGTATACTTACGTGTTAGAAAGCCTCTTCTGAAGGATTTTTCTGGAGTGTAGCCTCATATGAAAATGGAATGCAGGTGGTAAACAGTACAGACAAGAAGAGAATAGAAGCTTTTGGAAAGTGGTACAATGGAAGAATGCTGAAGATTTGATGTGATCACGTAATTAACGAGAAGGTATGCGAGAGAACTGGGGAGAAAAGAAATTTGTGGCACACACAGACCAAGAGAAGGTACTGGTTGATAGGACACATTCTGAGGCATTAAAGGGTCACCAATTTACTACTCTAGGGAAGTGTGTGTGTGTGTGTGTGTGTGTGTGTGTGTGTGTGTGTGTGTGTTGTTTAATTCAGAAGGTCTTTTGGATGAAAACTACCTTGTTTAGCTGTCTTTCTGTTGTGCCTGTCTCTGACCAAACATGTCCTTTTCATGATTGATACTGTCATTATTCCACCTTGGATTTTTCACGGTTTGATTTTATGTTATTCATTCATTATACATCATGTTCTGTAGGTCCTAACAAGAAGTTAACCTTCCCAGGTCAAGGTGTATATTATTAAGCACAAGTACTTGTAGGACCTTAATCTATACACAGTGTTACAACAAACTGTGCTATTTGTTTTATTACCAGTTATATTTAACCAAGTAAATTATAAGGAAACCCAATATTCTGAAGAAGTGAAAAACTGGCATTTTCTTGGATATAATAAATAATTGCTGTTTTTCTCCTATTGGTAGCATATAATTTGCTGGGTATTATTATTATTTTTCAAAGAAAATAATTATCTACATCTGTAACAGAAGCCCATTTACAATACACTTGTTGGACCTCACCCTATTTAACAGATGCATGAGATAATAGGGACTCTTTGGTCAGTGCTTGAGCTCCCACCAGGAAAATGTCTTTGATGTTGACAGTCTGTTGTATGCTATTATATTGTATACACGTCTTGCTGTATCTCCATGTTTCTATGTATGCCAATTGGAGTCGCTTGTTCACAAGTGTCTGTATATGCAATATGAAGTGCTGTATGGATTTTGATCGAGTTTTGACCAGTAGGTATACTGATGCACAATGATGGGTTTTGTATGTAATTTATGAAGATTTTACACAAAACTGCTTGAATTATGATGAATTAAAGTTAAGTTGTGAAAACGGTGCCACTGCCACATAGCGAACACCTGTCATAATTCAAGAAAGCAGCAAGCAGGATCTAATTTGCCTTTGGCATTATGGTCTAGCAGTAGAGTGAGTGAGTGGCACTGAAAGGTTGTAGGATTGAATCCTGGATGGGTCACTTTTCTGCACTCTGCCTTTTAACTTAGCATTTACCTTCAATGATGTGGAGATACAAATTTCAAAAAATGACAATTTCAGACTGCCAATTTCTTCTTCCCTTGGATTAGCAACTACAATTTGCACTCTTAATTAATTGCAAATTCTGCAAACAATGGGATGTAAGTTACTCAAATCTGAAGTATTGTAATAAACATGACCAATAATGAAAAGAGAACCACCTCATCATTCGGCTGTGATGTGAGACTTACAATTTGAAATAATCAGCTACTTATAATGAACAGTTTCTCTGTAATTGTTCGGGAACAACTGTGTAAAGAAGAAACATGCAAATCCAAAATGTATGTTTCATTTTTTATGCTACAAGCAAAACATTTTCCAAAAAAACTACTTCCCCCCAGGGGATCCACAACTCTTTCGTGGATACGTGCGTGGCGAGCACGGGGCCCCGAGCCATTGCAGCCTTCTTTCTCTCCCAGGCTGCATTTCCTTTCCCTTCCCCTCCTTTCCCCTCCATACCCCTTTCCCCTCGCCCTCTCCTCTCCCTCTATTGGTGTCCTTGCTTATGTTGGCCCCCGCTATCCTCCTGGTTCTGTTGGTTTTACACTCTGGCTTTGTTGCGTAATCATCTCCTCCTTTTGGCATTCCTTGGTCCCCCTCTGGGGTTTGACCTCCATTCCAAAATTTCTCTTCCGTAGTGTGAGCCATTTGGGGAAGAGCACCTTACCTAGTGTCTCCGACGTGTGCCCTCCTAGTATATTCCACCTTTTCTTCTACGTCGTTGTCTGATGCTAGGGTGCATAGCCAGCACGGTAGCCAGCCCGTGTGGTGGGGTCGCTATGTACCCTTTTGGTTGAGCCCCCTGAACACACAGGGATCACACTTCTGATACCTGAGCTGTGACCTCCTCATGCATGCCTTGGAGTGGTTGCTCGTCATCCTGGAGCATCGGAACTCCCGGCAATGGCCGCCGTGCCAGACGGCCCTTGCTGTGGCTGGGTGGCGCCCGTGAGGAGAGCCCCTGATCGGAGTGGGTGGTATCAGGGCGGACGCTATGCAGATGAAACGCATAAGGGTCCAAACCTCTGGCCGCTCTTCTGCGGCCGTCTCTCTGCGTGGTACTGATTCCTCAAGTGCTGCTTCTCTTGCCCCTTCGGCCTTCCCTTCCGTGGCTACCCCCTGGGAGGAGGGTCAGGCCCGTCGTCTAGGGGCAAAACCTTTCCCCCGTTATCTAGTTTGCACCAGGACTGATGGAGATACTTTCACCAGTGTCAAACCTTTATTCTTTGTGGAACACATTGAAGACAAGTTCGGCGAAGTGGACTCCCTGAGCAAGATGCGGTCGGGTTCGTTACTGATAAAAACTGCTTCGGCTGCCCAATCTGCGGCCCTTCGTGCCTGTACCCATCTTGGCACAATTCCCGTGTCCATTACCCCTCACCAGTCTCTAAATATGGTACAAGGTGTGATTTTTCACAGAGACCTCATCCTTCAAACTGATGAGGAACTTCGGGACAATCTCGGACGGCGGGGTGTTCACTTTGTTCGGCGTGTTCAGAAGGGTCCTAAAGATAATCGTGTTGATACTGGTGCCTTTATCCTGGCCTTTGAAGGGGATACCCTTCCTGAGAAAGTTAAGATTATGGTCTATCGCTGTGATGTGAAGCCGTACATCCCACCTCCTATGCGGTGTTTTAAGTGCTTGCGTTTTGGCCACATGTCTTCTCGCTGTACCCAGGACCCTCTCTGTGGTGACTGTGGACGTCCACTCCATGAGGGGAGTCCCTGTGTTCCCCCTCCTGTATGTGTAAATTGTCATGGTAGTCATTCTCCACGTTCAGCAGATTGCCCAGTCCATAAGAAAGAAAAAAAGATACAGGAGTATAAGTCTCTTGATCGTTTAAGCTACACAGAGGCCCGTAAGAAATATGCACGATTGCACCCTGTGTCCATGACATCTAGTTACGCCTTGGTTACATCTTCATCCCTTCCTCCCCCTTCCTTACCCCCGTCCCGGACCCCTCTCCTTCCCCCCTCCCCAGCGGCTCCCACACCTTCTCCTCTGGGCGCCGCTCCCCCTCCCCAGCCGGAGAAGTGTCCCACTCCTTCGGCGTCTGCCGGTGAAGGGCGCCTCTCCCGGGATGCCCCTTCCCGGCACCTTCCAGGTCAAAGGTCTGCTGCAGCGCGGCGACCGCGAGAGCCGCGGTCTATCGGCCCCCAGGTCGCCCGGTCTCTTTCTGTTCCTGATCTTGCTGCAGCTGGCTCCATTATGCCACACAGCCCTCCTCGATCTCAGCCTGAAAAGAAGAAGAAACATAAGTCCCGGGACAAAGAGCCTCTGGTGTCACCGGAGGTCCCTTCCCCGGCTTCACAACTGGATTCTGACCTGTCGTTTATGGATGTCGCCCCCTCCTTGTCGGTGACGGGTGGGGACCCGGCGGTATGACTGGATTTAGCGTGTTCAGCCCTCATTTAAACCATCGTTCTGTGGTTCTCCAATGGAATTGTAATGGCTACTATCGTCACCTTCCGGAATTGAAATCCCTTCTTTCGTCCTACTCAGCAGCTTGTGTGGTTCTCCAGGAATCTCATTTTACTGATGCTCACTCACCGACCCTCCGTGGGTTCCGTGTTTTCTGTCGAAATCGGGTCGGACCCTTGCGGGCTTCTGGTGGCGTTTGTACGTTGGTCCGTACAGACATTGCTAGCACGTGGATTCCTCTCCAAACTACATTGGAAGCAGTTGCTGTTAGGGTCCACTTAGACTCTGCAGTCACAGTATGCAATCTTTATCTCCCTCCTGACAGGACTCTTACACCTGCTGCCTTAACCACCCTTCTTCAGCAACTTCCTCCTCCCTTCCTCCTCCTTGGGGATTTTAATGCTCATCATCCTTCGTGGGGCAGTGCCTTTCCATCTAGACGAGGTCTTCTTATCGACCAATTTATTGCAGACCACGACCTGTGCCTTCTTAATGATGGCTCCCCTACTCATTTCAGTGCTGGTCATGGTACCTTTTCTGCCATTGATCTTTCTCTTTCTTCTCCCTCTCTCCTCCCTTCATTACACTGGTCGCCACACGACGACCTTTGTGATAGTGACCATTTCCCGTTGATTATCACGCTCCCTTCCCGCTCCCCGATGGAGAGGTTACCTCGTTGGTCTTTCCACCGCGCCGATTGGCCTCTATATACTGCACAGGTCGAGTTTTCTCCCTCTTTGTCGGGTTGTATTGATGACGTCCTACGTGACGTGTCTGACGCGATTGTTCGCGCTGCTAACCTTGCTGTCCCGCGCTCATCTGGACAATTTCGTCGTCGGCAAGTCCCGTGGTGGAGTACGGCCATTGCCATTGCCATCCGTGATCGCCGTCGAGCTTTGCAACACTTTAAGAGGCACCCATCTGTAGCCAGCCTTTCTACCTTTAAGCACCTTCGCGCTAAAGCCCGTTATTTAATCAAACAGAGCAAGCGGATATGTTGGGAACGATTCGTTTCTTCCCTTGGTTCCACTGTCCCTCTGTCACGGGTATGGGCTACACTTCGCTCTCTCCAAGGTTGCCATCGGCAGTCCACCCTCCCAGGCCTTCACCTCCCAGATGGCATTTGTACGGACCCATTAGTTCTTGCAGAACATCTTGCGACCCATTTTGCAGTGGCATCAGCGTCGGCCTCCTATCCAGCTGCTTTCCTTCATCACAAACAGCAGGCTGAAGCTGTCACCTTATGTTTCACCACTTGTGAGTCAGAATCTTACAACGAACCTTTCACTGAATGGGAATTTCTTTCTGCTCTCTCTGCTTCTCATGATACGGCTCCTGGCCCAGATTCCATTCATAACCAGCTGCTTCAACATCTCAGTGCTCCACAACGGCACCATCTTCTTCGGGTGTTTAACCGTATCTGGCTCCAGGGTGACTTCCCTTCTCAGTGGAGGGATAGCATTGTGGTTCCTGTCCTTAAGCCTGGTCAGAACCCCCTATCTGTTGACAGCTATCGGCCAATTAGTTTGACCAATGTTGGTTGTAAGTTACTTGAACGGCTGGTAGCCCGTCGGCTCACTTGGGTCCTCGAATCTCGGGATCTATTGTCCCCTTACCAGTGTGGCTTTCGAGAGGGACGATCTCCAAACGATCATTTGCTTCGCTTGGAATCCGCAGTTCGGCAGGCTTTTTCCCAGCGCCGCCATTTGGTTGCAGTGTTTTTTGACCTTCGCAAGGCCTATGACACGGCCTGGTGCCATCACATCTTACTAACCCTTCATCAGTGGGGTCTTCGGGGCCCACTCCCGATTTTTATCCGCCAGTTCCTGATCCATCGGTCATTCAGAGTTCGAGTTGGTACTGCTTTTAGTTCTCCACGGACCCAGGAGACGGGCATCCCACAGGGTTCTGTCTTGAGTGTCCTTCTTTTCCTCATTGCTATCGATGGACTTGTGGCCTCTGTCGGTCCCTTGGTCGCCCCTGCCTTGTATGTGGATGATTTCTGCATTTGGGTTAGTTCCTCCTCGATGCCATCTGCAGAACGGCAGCTCCAGGTGGCTATACGGCGTGCCTCTGCATGGACCCTCTCCCACGGGTTTCAATTCTCTCCTTTAAAATCGCGGGTGGTCCACTTCTGTCGCCGCACTACGGTCCACCCTGATCCAGAGCTCTATCTCGCTGCACAAAGATTGCCTGTGGTTCCACAGTTTCGTTTCCTAGGTCTTCTTTTCGACAACAAGCTCACTTGGCTGCCCCATATCAGACTCCTGAAGGTAGGATGTTTCCGTAAACTCAATGTCCTTCGCTTCCTTGCCCACTCCTCCTGGGGTGCGGACCGTTCCCTCCTCCTCCGTCTTTATCGTGCTCTAGTTCTGTCATGTTTGGACTATGGTTGTCAAGTTTATGGTTCAGCTGCTCCTTCCACGCTGCACGTGCTGGATCCAGTCCACCATCGTGGTATCCGTTTGGCCACCGGTGCCTTCCCTACTAGCCCTGTTGATAGTCTCCTGGTTGAAGCTGGGATCCCCCCCCTTTCTGTTCGGCGGTCCCAGCTTCTGGTGTCTTATGCCCTTACTATCCGTTCTTCTCCCGCTCATCCTTCCTATTCTATCCTATTCCCAGACCATGGACGTCGCCCGCCTGACTCCCGCCCTCGGGCGGGTTTACCGGTTGGGCTGCGCCTTGCGTCTCTTACCCGTGATTTTCGGCTTCCTTCTTTGTCCTGTCTTCCTCGCTCCCTCCCCTCCACCCCTCCTTGGTTAGTTCCTCGGCCTCGACTTCGGATGGATCTCCGCCGCGGACCGAAAGATTCCATCCCCCCGGTGGTGTTCCATACCTTTTTCCGCCAAATTTTATGGGAGTTTCGGGATGCTGTTATTTTTTACACTGATGGCTCTAAATCTGCTGATCATGTTGGGTATGCCTTCACGTCCTCTGTTGGAACGGAAAATCATCTGCTGCCACCTACATGTGGGGTGTTTACTGCGGAATTGATGGCAATTTCCCGGGCCCTTACATTTATTAAACAATCCCAACACAACCGCGTTTTGTTATGTACGGACTCGATGAGTGGCCTTCTTGCTATTGACCGGTGTTTTTCGCGCCATCCCTTGGTCTCTGCCATCCATGACCATCTCGCTGATCTTCACCGTACTGCTTGTTCCATTGACTTCTTATGGGTCCCGGGCCATGTGGGTATCCCGGGTAATGAGCTCGCTGATCGTTTGGCTGGGGGAGCAGTTACTTACCCCCCGTTTTCCGTAACCCCTCCTGCAGCGGATTTACGGCTTCACATCAAATCCCACTTTGCACAGTCATGGGCCAATTCTTGGGAGGCTACTCCACTGTCTAATAAACTTCGTGCCATTAAGGTGAATACAGGCACATGGCGTTCTTCCTTTAGCCTCTCCCGCAAGGACTCGACCACACTGTGTCGTCTCCGCATTGGCCATACCAGGCTGACCCATGGTTTCCTTTTGCGTGATGAGCCACCCCCGCTATGTGGTTGTGGAGCCTTCCAGTCAGTGGCCCACATTTTGGTTGAATGCCCCCTTCTTTTGGCTCTGCGTGCTAAGTACAGACTCCCCCACACTTTACCTTTGATGTTGGCTGACGATTCCCGGATGGTCTCTCTGGTTCTAGGTTTCCTCCGGGAGAGTGGTTTTTATTCTCAGTTTTAAAGTTTTTAATCTCCCTCTGGTGTTGGGGCAGGGCGGTGAGTGTTTGGGTGTCTCCCACTGTAGGCAGTGTTCAGAGATTCCCGATTCACCTCCCTGACCGGAATCCTCTTTTCTTTCCCTTTTACTCTGTTTTTACCCCTTCCTTTTAAGGCTTGGTTAGTTTTTCTATTCCCATACGTACTTTCTGCATTATAGCAGTTGTACCTTTTAAGTCACAGGTGGTCTTGCCTATGCTGTTTCAGCATAGTGTTGGGTTCGTTCTCTTGCCAACTTCCCTCATTTGTTTTTACTAATGACAACGTGACTGCCCTTTTACGTTTCCCCTTTATCCGTTTTATTTTTCTGACTATACTGAGATGTCCCGTTAGCAGAATGGAGTCTATTTGAAACAAGGGACTGATGACCTTGCTGTTTGGTCCCTTTAACCTCAAACAACCAACCAACCAACCAAAAAACTACTTCAGCAACTCTGATTAGTTTACATTCAGTATGTGCTTTCAGCAGCATAGTAGATGACTCAACTTCCAGCTTTCTGCCATCCTTGAATCACCTCTAGATATGGACATGATTCTTTGCATGGCAAGTCAAAGAAGTCTGATATAAAGAGCACACAACAAAGAATTACAGCAGTGAGTCTCAACAATGCAGCACAGTGCATACTGCGCTTCACAAGAGGAGTGTTGTAACAAGAGAAAGTTTTTTATTATTTTTTTCTTTTATATTTGCCACATCAGCCAGCCCCTGATACGTTTTAAATCGCTCATGCACACACATACCCCCTTGATTTTCACACAGTATTTATGTTTTTTGTAAACGTATCACTTACATCACAACATGTTCCCGTCATTGTCGTGAGATGTCACTCCGAATGCCAGTTCATTATGGAATACAAAACATACTTCCAGACAACTTTCCTGTTGCATGCTGCTTACTTGTAAGCTATACAGAAGTAATTATATTCAGTTACTGGTACTTAATGCTGTTCCTGAAATTTATTCATAACACTATCAATGACCCACAGACTAAATATGCAATGCCACACAAGTCATCTGGGCATAGATGCTTAATGCTGCAAACAAGAAAGCGTAGGAGAATTGAAGGAATTTGGTGAACAAAATATCTATGTAGGCAGTGAGTTTACATATTCAGATCACTTTGCTTGTCGTATGTATTCTTTGATATCTAAGCTAGCTGTTCTGCACTATATGCCTTGCAGTAGTATGTCTTTGTATAGCACCGAGAACACATTAAATAAAGTAAAATATGTGTTCCTAAATAGCGTTCCTCTGTCAACATTATTTTATTGTACAAGTGTATAATCCAACAGGTTATTGGCCCAGAAAGATTGAAAAGAATAAGTTTGACTAGTGGATGGTGGAAAACGTAATATTGTTTGTGAGCAGTTTATAATTTACAGTAATTATACTGTAACTGCACAAATGGCATCTGTCCACACACCAGAGACTGAGAAGGTCATGGGTTGAGAGAATTATGCAACATGGAAGTTTGCAGTAGAAGCTTATCTACAGCTGGATGATCTTTGGGATGTCATTGATGAAAGCTTGAAACCCATGGATTCAGATTTCAAGCAGAAAGATCATAAGGCAAAATGCACATTAATTCTTCTAGTTGATTCTGTAAATTATGTTGACACAGAAAAGGCCAGCACGGGAAAGAAAGTATGGGACACTCTAGGAAGAGTTTTTGAAGATGGAGCTTTAACTAGGAAATTGGGTTTGCTAAGAGAGCTTATCACCATTTTGATGAATGCAAAAATGTTGATGACTATGTAAAGAAAATCATATCCACTTTGAATTGTCTAAGGAATATCACATTCGACAGTGCTCAAGAATGGGTTATTAGATGGATTACATTATAGGTACTCCCCTTTGATAATGGGCTTAGAGAGTTCAGGGATACCAATTACTGGTGACAGTGTTAAAGTCAAGATCTTACAAGATGTTAAAAATGTACAAGAATATCCTACCCTTTCTGCAAAAAGAAGAAATGTGTTCAATGTTATAAATGCCAAGGCATGGGACATTCTGCATCACAGTGCAAAGAAAAAACAAGTACACAAGAAAAAAAGTCAAGTTTCAGAAGGTCCAGAGAGGAAGAGACACAATCCAAACAATAAAGGTAAGGCACTTACTTCATGATACTCTTATGGAAAAGCTGAATGCAAGAGTACAGGTTGGTTCCTGGATTCTGGAGCTTCTATGCATATTACCAAAGACCAGTCAGTTTTATATGATGTTTCTCCAAAAACAAACATTGATGTTTCAACAGTGGATAGTTCTCAATTACAATGTGAACTGGTTAGAAAGATAAATACTTCAATTTGAATGTTAAAGGAGAATCACAGGATGTTACAGCACATAATGTATTTTATATGAAGAATGTTGTTACAAATTTGCTTTCAGTGAGTGACATAATGAATATGGGTAACAAGCTAATTTATGGTTTAAATGGTACAGAAATGATACATACAGATCTTTGTGCACTTGTGAAAGAAGAATCTATAGGAGGCAGTTGTTATTTCCTTACCTTGGATGATGTTTTCAAGAAATAACCACATTTATTTCCTTAGAACAAAGGACAAAGTGAGTGTATTTGTCAGTTCTTATGCCATGATTGAAAGACAGATGAGTAAGAAGATGACAGTTGTCAAATCAGCCAATAGTACTGAATATGTCAATAAACAGTTAAGGCAACAACTTAGTGAATTTGGAATTCAACATCAAAATACAATTCACTGTAGTTCTGCTAAAAGTGGACAGATTCATTAATCCTGAAGAAGATATCCAGGAAATGCAAAGGCATCAGTAAATTTAGAAACTAAAAAACCAGAAGAAGTTGTTCATGAACAGTCAGATATGCATATTGAAGACAAAATGAATAATGAGATCAATGAAACTCCAGCAGTACAAGATGTAAATTCACAGTGTTCATTACATACAATAAAATCTAAGTTGTATCCAGATTATGAGATAAATACAGCTGCTCAAACATTCAACAATGAACCTCGTACAGCTGGAGAAGCCTTGGCCAGACTGAATGCAAGTAATTGAAAGAAAGCTATACAAAAGGAATTACAGTCTTTTTCCAAGAATGATACTTATGACTGGTTTGATTTGCCACAAGGAAAGGAACCATTAGGCCTGTTTCACACTGAGACACTGGTGACAGTTGCGAGTGATGGTCACCAGTGACTGTGGTAAACACTCCTGGATCACTGGCATCCAACACTGCAGATATTGCCAACTGATTAGTTACTGAAATGGACTCATACAGGGTTAACAACAAAATTTTACTAGCCCTTTTATGGTCCAAAAAATAAGGTATTTAATTTGAAAAAAAAAAACATACAACTTACCAATTTTGATTTTCTCATATGCTCATATCATTGAAATCAGGCACAAAATTTGTTATAATTTCTTGCCACACATTCATTTTCATCACTTCATTGCTATAGTAATCGCTTTTCACATCCCAAATAGCAGGACAACTTTCTACTTCAATTATAAAATCTTTTTTTTAATCAAATATAAACTCATGGCTACAATGTGTACAGTATAATGTACAATGAAAGTTTCACATCCCTGTCTCAGAAATGACTGCCTGTTGACTGGCAAATCAGCAGCTCTGTGTCTGTGATCTGTGTTCCAGTGTGAACACTCCCGTTCAAACTAATGCATGTCTGGTGGTGAGTGCTGTAAACACAGTAACCTTGTCCATCCCATGTGGCGAGGATGAGTCACTGCTGGGTCACAGTGGCTTGGTGAGGTAGCATAGTGTCCCAGTGTGAATGCTCCAGTTCAAACAAATCTCTCTCTGTCAGTGACCATTGCTGGTGACCATCACCAGTGTCCCAGTGTGAAATGGACCTTATGATTGAGTTGGGTCTTTAGTATTAAAAACCCAGAAGATGCAAAACCAAATTTTAAAGCTAGACTATGAAGAAACATTCTCACCTGTAGTGAAATTTGCTTCTTTAAGAGATCTCCTGTCCCTTGCTGTGAAATAAAATTTATTAAACCACCATATGGACATGAAGACTGCACATCTGAACGGAGAATTGGAGGAAGAAATTTTTGTGATTCCATGAGAGGAAGACAAGAGAACTCCTCAAGAGAAGAGCAAAATTTGGCATCTGAGAAGGAGCATGTAAGGTCTTAAAAGAGTGGGTACTGTTGGAATCAGTGGTTATGTAAAGCATTAACAAGGATGAACATGAGTCAGTCAGCAGCTGATCCTGGTGAAGAAATGATGAAGAAACTATAATTTTGGCTATATAAGTTGACAATATTTTTATTCTGACAAAAAGTGAAAGTTCAATGAATAATTTCAAGCAACAACTTCAATCTGAATTTGACATGCATGATTCAGGTGAAGTGGAACATTATCTTGGTATGAAGATCATAAGGAGTGACAACAGAGAAGAATTGTCAGTTGTAGAGGTGGCAGAAAATAACGTAACTGATAGAAATAACTGGTTACTGAGAAGTAGTGGTTACTGCGATAACTGCTCATCTCATACTGACAGTTATTTCAATAACTGCCAACAGTGCCTTGCACCATTTGTTGACTGAAGATCGTACTATGCTTTCATGTCAACTCATCGGGGATCTGGCTATGAAGGAGAGGGTTAGACCATTTGGAGGGTGTTCTATAAGTTATGGAAATAACTGTGAGACTGTGTGCCATCTGTTGATAGATCTGTGTACTATTTCATGAGCCTTCGCTGCCTTCAGCACAAACAGTTAAATAAAGTTAATGTCAGAGCGGTGGCTGATAGAGCTGCAGTACAGGCATTCACATGCACAGTTGTTCCCTTGAGCCACCACCTTATTTGTCACTTTAGTATGGACAGGTAGTACAAATAGAGTTACCATAAGGAATCTGAGCAACTATGGAAATAGCTGTCAGAGATCGGTATTTTTCTCTGGCAGTTAACATTATTTGCTCACAGTTCTCGTCCTCTGGCAGTTAACAGGCTACCACTACAGGTAACCTGGAAGTTGGTTACTGAGTAACTGTGTTCCTGACTCCAATTATAGGCCGTAGACCCCAGTTATACTTCCAGAGAGGATAGTTACTGGAGTGAACAAATATTTTCATACTGCTACGGAAATAGCTACTGGCCATCAGGTACAGGGATGACAAATGATATGTCAGAAAGTACAACATAAATCATTTGAATATAATACTTATTATCTTCATCACTTGTCAGGAGATTGTCAAAATATGTGAATATATTACAGTAAACTGGAGCTGCGAATATCTACAGAATTAATACACTGCCAGAATAAAACATAGTTATGCACTTTAAATAAATTTATCACACACAGAATACCTGATCGTGACTGTTGTGACCAAGTGCTGCCAAAACTGAAATATAGCAGAATTTTTACTTAAGCTGGTGAAAGAGACCCTATTAAGATGTTCATCTATAGAGTAGAAGGAGTTGCCTATCAAAAGTCTTTCAAGCTCTCTGTAAACCATGCTTTATCTGAAACCAAGTTTTTAATGGTTGCTGAGCTACATCTACATCTACATATACAGGGTGGTCCATTGATAGCGACTGGGCCAAATATCTCACAAAATAAGCATGAAATGAAAAAACTACAAAGAACGAAACTCGTCTAGCTTGAAGGGGGAAACCAGGTGGCACTATGGTTAGACAGCTAGATGGCACTGCCATAGGTCAAATGGATATCAACTGCATTTTTTAAAAATAGGAACCTCCATTTTTTGCTTCATATTCATGTAGTACATAAAGAAATATGAATGTTTTAGTTGGACCACATTTTTCACTTCGTGATAGATGGTGCTGCAATAATCACAAACGTATAAGTACATGGTATCATGTAACATTCCACCAGAGCGGACGGTGTTTGCTTCGTGATACATTACCCATGTTAAAATGGTCCGTTAACCAACTGCGGAAAAGGTCGATATCGTGTTGACGTATGGCTATTGTGATCAAAATGCCCAATGGGCATGTGCTATGTATGCTGCTCGGTGTCCTGGACAACAACATCCAAGTGTCCAGACTGTTCACTGATAGTTACGTTATTTAAGGATACAGGAAGTGTTCAGTCACATGTGAAACATCAACCATGACCTGCAACAAATGATGATGCCCAAGTAGGTATTTTAGCTGCTGTCGTGGCTAATCCGCACATCAGTAGCAGACAAATTGCATGAGAATCGGGAATCTCAAAAACATCGGTGCTGAGAATGCTACATCAACATTGATTGCACCCGGACCATATTTATGTGCACCAGGAATTGCATGGCGATGACTTTGAACGTCGTGTACAGTTCTGCCACTGGGCACAAGAGAAATCATGGGATGATGACAGATTGTTTGCATGTGTTCTATTTAGCGACAAATTGTCATTCACCAACAGTGGTAAAGTAAACCAGCATAATATGCACTATTGGGCAACAGAAAATCGATGATGGCTGTGACAAGTGGAACATCAGTGACCTTGGCAGGTTAATGTATGGTGCGGCATTATGGGAGGAAGGATAATTGGCCCCCATTTTATCTATTGCAATCTAAATGGTGCAATGTATGCTGATTTTTTACGTAATGTTCTACTGGTGTTACTACAAGATGTTTCACTGGATGACAGAATGGCGATGTATTTCCAACATGATGGATGTTCGGCACATAGCTCGCATGCAGTTGAAGCGGTATTGAATAGCATATTTCATGACAGCTGGATTAGTCATCGAAGCACCATATCATGGTCCACACGTTCACCGGATCTGACATCCCTGGATTTCTTTCTGTGGGGAAAGTTGAAGGATATTTGCTATCGTTGTCCACCGACAATGCCTGACAACATGCATCAGTGCATGGTCAATGCAATCGCAAACATTATGGAAGGCAAACTATTCACTGTTGAGAGGAATGTCATTACACGTATTGCCAAATGCATTGAATTTGACGGACATCATTTTGAGCATTTATTGCATTAATGTTGTATTTACAGGTAATCACGCTGTAACAGCGTGCATTCTCAGAAATGATGAGTTCACAAAGGTACACGTATCACATTAGAACAACCAAAATAAAATGTTCAAAAGTACCTACATTATGTATTTTAATTTAACTGAATGTCTAAAATTGTGAACCATATGTCTGTGACTATTACAGCGCTATCTATCAAAAAGTGAAAAAAGTGGTCCAACTAAAACATTCATATTTCTTTACGTTATACATGAATATGTAATAAAAAATGGGGGTTCCTATTTTAAAAAATGCAGTTGATATCCATTTGACCTATGGTAGCACCATCTAGTGGGCCATCCATAGCACCATCTGGTTTCCCCCTTCAAGCTGGACAAGTTTTGTTCTTTGTAGTTTTTTCGTTTGATGCTTATTTCATGAGATATTTGGCCCAGTCACAATCAACGGACTACCCTGTATACTCCACTAGCCATGAAGTAGTGTGTGGCCGAGGGCACAGTTCGAGCCAAAGTCGTATTTCCCCCCCTGTGTTCCACTCACGGATCACATGAGGGAAAAAGAATTGTCTGAACACCTCAGTACCTACTGGCAATTCATTGAAAATATGTGTTCCTGAATATTGGACCCCTTTTTGGACCAAGGTAAGTGATTTTAGTCTTTATGTAGATTGTTGTTCTTACTCCTAGTATTGAAATTATGTATAGAGCTATTTGTTGTAAATACTTGCAGCAAATTTCATTAAGGACTAAATATACTAGGAAGCAGTCGTTAGAATACGAAGTTCCTTGAACAGGTTTCTCCATGATGTTCTTGAATTTATACTGCAAATGATTTTTACTACACGCTTTTACGTGCTAAAGATTTTTGCTCGGTTTGATGAGTTACCCCACAATATGATCCCTTATGACATAATAGAATGGAAGTATGTAAGCTTTTTTATATTTATGTCTCCTACATCTTACATCATTCTCACTGCAAATACAGACTTGTTTAGGCACTTCAGAAATTCTGCGATATGCCCTTCTCAACTGAATTTATTATCGAGTCGTAATCTCAGAAATTTGGCACTCTCAATATTTTCGTTCTGCATGTCTTCGTATGTCATACACATGCTGTAGCTGGAGAAATCAAGCAGTTTTCCAAATCTCGCAAAAAACTTGGATTAGCATACTCTCACTTTCCCCAATAGGACTATCTTGTACAGGAGTAAATCAATCTGTCACATTATATATATTTTTGTGTTGTATTACAAGGTCATACACTTATTCCATTAAGTGAACAGCACAAGAAATTAAGCTTTGAATTTAACCTACAGTATTTAGCTTACATATTACTTCATACTTAAAAATGCATGTTGTTAACAATTCACTTAAACAGTGCTGTGACAAAGTTCTGCAGCTGCGAGGATAATATTTCTAATAGCGACTGATAACCTATATACATACAATATGAAACACTAATAACCATTCAGACGTCAACTGAAATGTACTGACAGTTAATTATCTAAGGTTATGACATGATTCATATGACATTCCTGCCATTTTGCACTACTCACAGTTATACTGATAACTGATAACTAAACTGACGGATTCCACCTACATTGTTATTTAACTGTAACCCCGTCAGAGTACTCGGTAGTGAAAAATAACTTGACAGTTATCTATAACTGTTAAAAATGATGGTTATAAAAAGTAACTGGAACCATGATAACAGTTACTCCAGAATAACCATTTGGCCCATCTCTAGTCAATTGACCAATCAATGTTCACAATGAGAATACTAGCAAAATTTGGCATGAATAATTGCAAGCCAGTTCTCACACATATGGAGCATGAAGTGAAATGTTTATTAGCGGAAGAAAAGTGTAAAAAGAAAGTACCTTATTTGGAGGCAGTGGGAAGTCTTTTTATATTTAGCTCAAACTTCCAGGCCAAATATTGCCTTGCAACTAATACTATGTGAAAATGTTGCAAAGACCCTAGAATTAAGCAATGGGTCACAGTTAAAAGAATATTCAGATATTTGAAAGGAAATGTTTATTACAACTTAGTTATTGTAAGACAAGAAACTGCAATGTGGAATGTTATAGGGATGCAGACTGTGGAAATGAGCTGTATAACTGACATTCTATTCCAGGTAATTGTTTAAGGTTGATGGGAGGATTAATGTCTTGGTCTTGCAAGAAACAGAGAACAGTGGCTTTGAGTACTGTTGGGGCTGAGTATGGGCATTGTCTTTTATCACACAAGATGTGCTATGGTTAAGGACTCTTAATAGGTGCAATTGAGCCACATACAATCACTGAGCTGATCAACATGTTTTGCGACAATAAAGGAGCAATCAAGTTAGCTCAGAATCAAATAACAAGTCTGCAATCCAAGCATATTGATATTAGGCGCTATTTTATTAGATACCACCTCAAACAGAAGGGTATTATTATAAACTATTTGTGTACAAAGGAAATGCTTACAGACTTAATGACCAAGCCTCTAAGTGAAGAAAAATTACAGAAATTAATAAAACTGTCTGGTTTAATGACTTAATATTCCAAGGAAAGTGTTTTGAGATGGTGTAGCCTTCAAGACTATTGTGAGAACATAAAAATATTTGTTCAAGAGGTGGTGTTGTGACTTGGTGAATAAAATATTTATGTAGAAGGTGAGTTTATGTAAACAGATCTCTTTGCTTATTGTACTCTATGCTAGATGTTCTGTGCTATATACCTTGGTGTAGTATGCCTTTTTACAGTGATGGGAACACACTAAACAAAGTAAAATATATGTTCCTGAAAAGCATTTCTCTGTCAACATCATTTGACTATGCAAATATAAAAATAATGCCAACAGCCTTGATGCAGTGGCAACACTGGCTCCCGTAAGAGCATCGAAGTTAAGTACTGTCGGACTTGGCCAGCACTTGGATGGGTGACCGTCCAGTCTACCGAGCACTGCTGGCAAGCCCTTGTGAGCCCTTGTGAGGCAAATTGATGAGCTACTTGACTGACAAGTATTGGCTCTGGTGACGAAAACTGACAATGGCTAGGAGAGCGATGTGCTGTCCTCATGCCCCTCCATATCTGCATCCAGTGAAGCCTATAGGCTGACGATGATGCAGTGGTTTCTCAGTACCATTAGCATCTTTCGAGACTTGTTCAGACAGAGTTTAGTTTTTAGTTTAGGAAATATATAATCCAACAAGAATACAGGCAGAAATCAACAGTATTTTCTCTAATAATAACATGATACATAATTGCTAATGGCAAGGCATTCACCACTGTGCTGTAATTTTGATATCAATATTCAAACAACAAGAGTTCAACAATTATATTAGTGTTTTCTATAGACATTCAACAATGTCCACTTTAATCCTCCAGCAACATTTCTTATTTTCATAAGTTTTGAATATTTTATCCCATTTAATATTGTCTTACAGTCATACATTACGTGCTATATTATTTGGGCAATTCCCAACACAAAATTGAGACACCCTGTCTCTCTTTGATGCAACCTCATTATCAATTTTTATGATAACTTTCATTTCTGTCAGTCCATATTTAATTCAATTTCCGGCTACTTCTACCTTGGTCACGCAGAATATAACCTTCCTACCCAACAAGCATTTCATTGTAGGCCATCTAGGTATGACAATGAACATGTTGTAATTCTATTTATTTCAGGGCTTAGGATTAACTGAGTGAGGGCCATACATAATGTTTTGTAAGGTGATAGGTATCTTTTTTTTTATACTTTACTTTTGTATACTTAATACGTAGACCTCAGTCTACACATTACATTGATATTGTGAGTATGTTATACATGATTTATGGGCATCTACTTTGCACTGAATTACAGATATACATTATGTTATTCACATAGCAATAATAGACTTACAATGTATTGCTTACACACTGTGTTTTTTCGTTTTTTTTTTTTTTTACCTTGACTATGACTGTTTGTAGCACATAGACGTCGGTCTACATTGTGGATTGACTTCATGACTACAATGTACATGATGTATAAAAGTATTGCTTATTGTTTGCATTTTATTTTTTTACTGTACACAAAAGCATTGTACTGTAACTCAGCTATAATTACGTGTGAAACTCCTGTACTTCTTGTTTGGTGGCAGGCACCTAGAACAGGGTCTTCATTTTTATTTGACATGATGAACATGTAACAGAATCAATGAACATATATAAAAAAACAAAGATGAGGTGACTTACCGAACAAAAGCGCTGGCAGGTCGATAGACACACAAACAAACACAAACACACACACAAAATTCAAGCTTTCGCAACAAACTGTTGCCTCATCAGGAAAGAGGGAAGGAGAGGGGAAGACGAAAGGAAGTGGGTTTTAAGGGAGAGGGTAAGGAGTCATTCCAATCCCGGGAGCGGAAAGACTTACCTTAGGGGGAAAAAAGGACAGGTATACACTCGCACACACGCACATATCCATCCACACATACAGACACAAGCAGACAGTGCTGGCCAAGTCCGACAGTACTTAACTTCGATGCTCTTACGGGAGCCAGTGTTGCCACTGCATCAAGGCTGTTGGCATTGCTCTCTGTCAATGGCAAACTAGTTGGTAACAGTACTGAAACCAAATTCTTAGGACTTTGGCTGCAGAGAAACATAAAATGGAATAAGCATATTGAATATCTCAATGCATGTTACCTTCTTTGATCACGAAAATCATGCTGTAGTGAGAAATGTCTGCTTGTGTCTGTATGTGTGGATGGATATGTGCGTGTGTGTGAGTGTATACCTGTCCTTTTTTCCCCCTAAGGTAAGTCTTTCCGCTCCCGGGATTGGAATGACTCCTTACCCTCTCCCTTAAAACCCACTTCCTTTCGTCTTCCCCTCTCCTTCCCTCTTTCCTGATGAGGCAACAGTTTGTTGCGAAAGCTTGAATTTTGTGTGTGTGTTTGTGTTTGTTTGTGTGTCTATCGACCTGCCAGCGCTTTTGTTCAGTAAGTCACCTCATCTTTGTTTTTTTATATATATTTTTTCCCACGTGGAATGTTTCCTTCCATTATATTAGAATCAATGAACAGGTTGATGCACATAAAACAACAATATTTGCAAATGACTTTACAATTGTACTAAAAGGAGACAGCAATGAACAGCTACAGCAGTCAGTAAGGTCAGTAAACATGGTCACAAACTTAGCTGGGCACAGAAATATCTTGCACTAACATTCCACAACACTCCTAATAAAGACATGTTTGTCCCATTGCTCTCTGTCAATGGCAAACTAGTTGGTAACAGTACTGAAACCAAATTCTTAGGACTTTGGCTGCAGAGAAACATAAAATGGAATAAGCATATTGAATATCTCAATGCATGTTACCTTCTTTGATCACGAAAATCATGCTGTAGTGAGAAAACAGTAATGAATGCATCTCATGCCTACTTTCATTCTCATCTTAGATAAGGGGTCACTTTCTGGGGAAACTCTAAAACAGCTAATATCACATTTAAACCACAAAAAAGGGCTATTAGAATCATGTTCGTGTGCAAGCCTAGAGAATCTTGTAAACCTCTGTTTAAGAAATCTGGTATTTCTCTATTACCATGTGTACACATTATGGAAACCCTTTTATTCCTTAAAATAAATGTAATAGATAAGGACTGCAGACTGCAGAAAAAATTGTGATGTACATGATCACTTTACCAGACAAAAACAGAAGCTTACATATAATCCAAATCAGTATAGCTCTGTGCCAGAAAGGTAATTTTCACATGGAGGTTAAGCTTTCAAACTTCTTGAAAACATAAAAGCTATTACTTTTTAAAATCTCTAAAGTCAGATCTACAGCATCACTGGTTTTACTCTATTGAGAGAATATTTAAATTTATGAGGTGTGTTATATAAATACTTGTGAATAAAGTCTATTACTGTAACCTTAAATAAGTCTGCCTAAAAATGACTTTCAGCTGTAAACTTATAACTTGACTTTTCCAGTGTCTCATGCATAAGCTGCTTTATAGACAACAGGACCAATAAATACAATACAATACAATCTTTTATTAAATGTTTCCATCAAATTTTGTATGTACATTTTATTTATAATCAATATACTGTACTTTAATTAAAGTTATGTGTGTCATCCTCTTAGTTACCTGATCTGTGACTCAAGGAAAAGATAACTTAATCCGTGTGTTTAAGTCTCTCTCTCTCTCTCTCTCTTTTTGCGTGCTTTGTCTGTGCAATCTGTTCTTTGTAAAAGATGTTTTTATATGGAAAACAAACATGTGTTCCTGGATCAGTGTGGATTTCACTCAGGAATACCTCTCACATTCCTAGCTACCATAAAATTCTGTAGTGGTAACCACACAAACAGTGGACACCATCTGAGCTGCTACAATGAATAACCTCATCTCCACAATCAAGCAACAAGAGCCACAGCAGTCTCAACAACTACATAGAATCCAGAAGCAAGTTCTTCTATTCCACTGACTGCTGAGAAACTTACCAGGAACATCACAAGGTAGTAACCTCAGCCACATTAAGTTGCCACTGTTCTGGACGATGCATCCAGGGTTGGGTTATTTGGGGAAGGAGACCAGACAGCGAGGTAATCAGTCTCATCGGATTAGGGAAGGATGGGGAAGGAAGCTGGCCATGCCCTTTGAAAGGAACCATCCCGGCATTTTCCTGGAGCGATTTAGGGAAATCACGGAAAACCTAAATCAGGATGGCTGGACACAGGATTGAACCGTTGTCCTCCTGAATGCGAGGCATCCAGATTTGTGGTTTTAAGAAGTGGAGAGCATTTTTGAGTGACATGGTGCCTACAAATCTACAGAATGTTTCCATGTGGCCCATCTCAATGTAATGCAGATACTAGTCGCACACTTTTACTTGCCCCCCCCCCCCCCCCCCCCCCGTGACCAGAGGAAGTGCCACCCTGGAATATTTATGTTATTTTGCCAACCTTAGTGGCATATTGTGCAACTTTTATGATGCATTAATCCACTCTATGTTTGTTTCTTTTGTAAGCTATAAGTTGGCTACTCGGGGCGGAGGAGGTGGGGCTTGCCACAGCAGCCAATGTGCTACAAACTTGTCACAATGTCACAAGCTTCTGCTCCCAGCACCCTCCACTCAGGGGCCAACTAAAAGTGTGCGACCAGTAGTTCAAGTAGAGGCTGTTCTTCACACTCAACATTATTTCAAAGTGAAAACTTATTTGAGCAAACATTTTTCTCTCACTCTAGAGCTATGGCTTCAGAAACTGATCTGTGACAAGCAATTGGGAGACAATTCACCAAAATAGCTTTTACTAGAACTTAAGACCATCATGGGAAGTGACTTATTGTTGAAACATTTCTTATACTTGCTGTGGCTAAAGCATCTTCTGCTCAATATCAGGACAGTTTTAGTGCCTCACATGGATTTATCACTAAATGTTTTGGCTGATAAGGTGAAATCTATTGCCAATAGCTTCCAATATAATGCTTACAGCACTGTAGAGCACAGAATAAGGTGGCCAGTTCCAGACCAAACATGCATGGGACAGCAACATCCAGCAGCCCCAACCCATGTACTTCTTCCAACGTACAGGAGGCAATAGCCCCTCAACTGACAGACAGCTTCCATGCACTACATTCCACAATAGTGGCTTGACATTGTACCAAGATAAGTTTACAACATTTCAGAAACAGACCATCATCATTCACTGAGCAAGAAGGCGAGAAGGTTAAGAATTTCGAGGCTGGTGTTGGTATCATGAACAGTTTGGCAGTAAGGCCTGCAGATGTGTCAGACCACGCAGTTACCCAGCTGCATCCGACAGCCCCTAAAAAGGCTTAAGTGGCTGTCCAACGTTTTGTAACCCCCTGCCCCCCTCCTCTCACCCCATTCTATGCTGGTAATCAAGACAAGATGTATGTGCTGATAAGAAAAAATTCCCAAATTTCCTAGTTAAAAATGCACCTTTTCCTGGGTGTAAATAGTATAATTGGGTGAAATTACATTTCCCATGTTAAGTGACAATATTCTGTCCCTCAGAGTTGTCAAACTTATCAAACCTCTGAATGACAGAGGTTTTATACACCAATGCAGAACTTCCTGGCACTTTAGGGAATGAAATCCAGCTAAAAATGTGTTTAGGAACGATCTTTAAAGTTTGGCAACATATACATTGCACTTTTGTCAGCCAACGTGATCTCGCCAGCCAATGACAGCAAATACCAGTACTCATAGCATAAGACACATCTTGCAGTTAACTAATAGTAGCATCGCTGTTATGTAGCATGAACAGACAAATAGGAAAAGTCAATGGTTTAAGTATAGCTACAAGAAAATCTAAGCTTTCACATATAATATTGGTCATCAAAAATTATTTCCTGCTTTTTTTCTGGGGTCTGGTTAGGCTTTAAAGTGCAGCAACTGAATATTTTTGACAAGCATTATTATGAATTTCGTTGGTGTGCATCAAATATTTTGTGGGTTACCTAGCTGAATACATGTTCCATTGAGGACTTTAAATTTTCCATAGAAAAGCCAATATTGTGTGAAATTGCTAAATAACTCACCTCACATCTTTTTTTTTTTTGAAGAATAATTATACTTCATTATTCTATAACTTGTAATCTATGGAAGAACTAAAATAAGTATGAAAAACTAACCTTGAAGCTTGGTCTTTCTTAGCATGTGTTACCCTTTCAGACAAACCAAATACAAGGGGGCAAGTAAAATTTTAATGATGGTATAAACGGCTAGTCTTCTGAGCCTGAAATTTTTCTAAGTGGCTGGCCTTCAAAGTGTTAAGTTTTGAATGAGAGTTGGGGCCCCATGATTGAAGAAATTTGTTTGCACATGCTCACACGTAATATAATTTGTCTGGCATAAAAGGAAATCTACTTTGAAACCAGTGTCTCTCAAACTGTCATTCACAATACTTGACTGTGACATGTTAGAAATGTATACAGTTGTAATGCCACATTCATCAAAAGCAGTCTGTTGTGATGAAGTATTGCATTAGTCTTTGTCTTAAAGTCTTTTACACGTTTTGATGTTGGCAAGCGCTTGTTTGTCCAATGTGTTTTGTTGTTGTAAATGATGCATTTTCTTTGCAAGTATTATTTTGGTGTTATTGTCTTGTTTATGTTTTTATTGCTCCAGTATTGTTCTGCAGCAGTGGCTAAAGTAAAATTTCTTGTGAGAGAATATTCTTACCAGTCAATATTACAAAAATTTAATTGAAAACTAAAACAATAAAAAATTCCTGTAAACAGTTTGCCTTAATCTCTGGCATGGGTTGCAGGTAACTTATGTGGGCATGTACTACTTAGCATTCATTCTGAAGTATGATATATGTAGTCTGGCTGCTATCTAAATCCATGGCTTCTGATATTTCTTATTCTGTCAATTTTATATATGACAAAAGCCACTTGGCTTCATCTAATCTAATGTACCATCATGTGATGTAACAAGACCCTCTCCTTCTGTAGAAGATATTTTAAAAAATATCTACATCAAGGGCTAATAAGCCTTTGCTTTGCAACTGATTGGCTGATTTTTCAACCTCTTCTCTAAATTTTCTTAATAGTGTTTCATGAAAACTACGAAGTCTTCCTTCCAGGGATTTCCATTTGAGTTCCCGAAGCATCTCCGTAACACATTTTGTTTGAATCTACAAGTAATAAATCTAGCAGCCCTCCTCAGAATTGCTTTGATGTCTTCCTTTAATCCGACCTGGTATGGTTCCCAAACACTTGAGCAGGACTCAAGAATATGTCGCACAAGCATCCTACACGCAGTTTTCTTTAGAGGTGGACAACTGTTTCCTAAAATTCTCTGAATAAAACGAAGTCAACCATTTGGCTTCCCTACCACAGTTTTCACATGCTCATTCCACCTCATATTGCTTTGCAACATTATGCCCAGGTATTTAAGCAACTTGATTGTGTCAAACTGGACACTAGTGATACTGTATCCAAACATAACAGGTTTGTTCTTCCTACTCATCTGCATTAATTACGTTTTTCCACTTTTAGGGCTAGCTGCCATTCATCACACCAACTGGAACTTTTGTCTAGTTGTCTTGTATCTTCCCACAGTCACTCAACTTCAGCACCTTACTGTACACCATAGCATCACCAGCAAACAACCACAGACTGCTGCCCACCCTGTCCACTAAAACATTTATGTATATAGACAACAGTGGTCCTATCACACTTCCCTGGGGCACTTCTGACAATTCACTTGTCTCTGTGAATATTCACCATCGAGGACAACATACTTGGTTCTATTATTTAAGAAGTCTTCGAGCCACACACGTATCTGTGAACTTATTCCATATGCTCATACCTTCATTAACAGCCTGCAATGGGGAACTGTGTCAAATTCTTTCTGGAAATTTAGAAATATGGAATCTGCCTGTTGCACTTCATCCATAGTTCTCAGAATATCATGTGAGAAAATGAAAAGCCAAGTTTCACATGAGTGATGCTTTCTAAAACCATGCTGATTTGTGCACACAAGCTGCTTAGCCTCAAGAAAGTTTATTATATTCAAACTGAGAATGTGTTCAAGGACTCTGCAGTAAACAGAATTTAGGGTTATTGGACTGTAATTTTGCAGGTCCGTTCTTTTGCCATTCTTATATATTGGAGTTATCTAGTCATCTGCACTTTTATCCAGTTGCTTGGGACTTTGTGCTGGGTGAGAGATTCATGATAAATGCAAGCTATGTAAAGGAAAATGCCATAGAGTACTCTTTGTTAAATCGAACTGAGATTCGACCTGAACCTGATGATTTATTTGTTTTAAAATGTTTAAGTTGCTTTTCTACACCAGGTATGCTTATTTCTATGTCATCCATACTGAAGTCTGTCCAAAGGTCAAATCTTGGTATGTTTGTACAGTTCTCATGCGTGAACAATTTCTTGAATGTGAAATTTAAAACTTCGGCTTTCATTTTGCTATCTTCAACTGCCACACCAGAGTGATCAACAAGGGACTGAATGGAAGCCTTATACCTGCTTAGTGATTTTACATATGACCAGAACTTTCTCGGGTTCTCTACCAGATCTTTTGTGAAGGTGTGATGGTGGTAGTTGTTGTATGCTTCGTGCATAGATCTTTTCACAGATGCAAGGATCTCTACTAACCTTCACTTTTTGTCATTTGTGCATCTCCTTTTGAACCTAGATTGCAACAGCCTCTGCTTCCTCAGCATAAATTTAGTTATTAAACCATGGTGGGATTTTCCATCCTTTGTCCACTTACTAGGCACATAACTCTCCAGCCCATGATTTACAATCTGCTTAAACTTTGCCCATAATTCCTCTACATCCATCTTAATGGTACTAGCCAATGCCAATTCACTGTCTAAGTGAGATGTTAATAACTGCTTATCTCATCTGTGTGGCAGAAACACTCTCCTAGCCTTCTTGACTGATTTATTAACTTTCATAATCATAGTTGCTATAATGACATCATGACTGCTAATCCCCATTTTTATACTGGTATTGTCAATAAGGTCCAGCCTATTTGTAGCTACAAAGTCTAAGATATTTTCATTGTGTGTGGGCTGCAGAGCTAACTGCTCAAGACAATTTTCAGAAAATGTGTTCAAAAGTATTTTGCATGACTGTGTATCTGTATCCCTTGCAATGAATCCATAGACATCTCAGTCTGTGCTCGGTAGGTTAAAGTTGCCTTCAACAGTATTCCATGATCTGAGTATTTACATGTTATCGATCGTAGACCTTCTTTGAATGACTCTAGAACTGCCACAGTAGAACTGGGTGGCTGGTAAAAACGTCCAGCAATTAATTTAGTTTCACCTAAACAAGTTATACGTGGCCGGACAACTTCAGTGTCATAGTCATCTTCCACCTCAGTAGAGACAATATTTTTGCCAACTGCAATGAAACCTCTCCCTCCTAAGGCCTCTAATCTGTCTTTTCAATGTATGTCCCATGGCTCACTAAATATCTTGGAGATTTCCGCTTCAGGTTTCAGCAAGCTCTAAGTTCCAAGAATAATTTGAGTGTGAGAACTTTCCTGGAGGGCAGTAAATTCTGGAAATTTATTATGAATACTTTGACAGTTTACTGATAAATTTGTTACATAGTTTAATTCTTAATTTCTTTGTGTGTTTTTGGTACTTGCATTGTTTAATTCATAAATTTTGGGCGTATTATAGTATTTGACAGTGTAGCATCGCGTTTTAGTACCTGAATAGTGTAAATTCGCGTAGTCTCCTTCCGCCACCGAGCAGTGTCAGCAGTGCGCAAGTAGCAGCATTACTGCATTTACTAGGCAATCTTGTATTTTAATAACCGTTTAAATTTTGTCAATTTGTTTTGCGCTCTCTGTAGATTAGTTCAGATGTTCTTTGCAAAACAGTTTTTAGCATGGATAGGGACTGCAACTGCTGTGTTCGGATGCAGGCTGAGTTGGCATCCCTTTGCTCCCAGCTTCAGGCAGTGTTGGCTTCGGTCACACAGCTTGAGGCTGTTGCCAATGGGCATCACTGTGGGGGTCCGGATGGGGGTTTGTCGGGGACGGCCAGCTCGTCCCACGCATCACCTGATCGGACTACGACTGTGGTTGCCCGGGATACTGCCCGCATTGAGGCTGATCCCTCATCTGTGGTAGAGTGGGAGGTCGTCTCAAGGTGTGGCAGGGGGCGAAAGACATTCCGGAGGGCTGAACGGAAGGCCTCTCCAGTTTGTCTGACGAACCGGTTTCAGGCTCTGTCTCAGGCTGATACTGATCTTCGGCCTGACATGGCTGCTTGTCCTGTTCCAGAGGTTGCCCCTCAGTCTGCAAGATCCGGGCGGTCGCAGAGGGTGGGCTTACTGGTAGTTGGGAGCTCCAACGTCAGGCGCGTAATGGGGCCCCTTAGGAAAATGGCAGCAAGAGAGGGGAAGAAAACCAATGTGCACTCCGTGTGCATACCGGGGGGAGTCATTCCAGATGTGGAAAGGGTCCTTCTGGATGCCATGAAGGGTACAGGGTGCACCCATCTGCAGGTGGTCGCTCATGTCGGCACCAATGATGTGTGTCGCTATGGATCGGAGGAAATCCTCTCTGGCTTCCGGCAGCTATCTGATTTGGTGGAGACTGCCAGTCTCACTAGCGGGATGAAAGCAGAGCTCACCATCTGCAGCATCGTCGACAGGACTGACTGCAGACCTTTGGTACAGAGCCGAGTGGAGGGTCTGAATCAGAGGCTGAGACGGTTCTGCGACCGTGTGGGCTGCAGATTCCTCGACTTGCGCCATAGGGTGGTGGGGTTTTGGGTTCCGCTGGATAGGTCAGGAGTCCACTACACGCAACAAGCGGCTACACGAGTAGCAGGGGTTGTGTGGCGTGGGCTGGGCGGTTTTTTAGGTTAAATGGCCTCGGGCAAGTACAGAAAGGGCAACAGCCTCAACGGGTGTGGGGCAAAGTCAGGACATGCGCGGACCAAGCAGCAATCGGTATTGTAATTGTCAACTGTCGAAGCTGCGTTGGTAAAGTACCAGAACTTCAAGCGCTGATAGAAAGCACCGAAGCTGAAATCGTTATAGGTACAGAAAGCTGGCTTAAGCCAGAGATAAATTCTGCCGAAATTTTTACAAAGGTACAGACGGTGTTTAGAAAGGATAGATTGCATGCAACCCATGGTGGAGTGTTCGTCGCTGTTAGTAGTAGTTTATTCTGTAGTGAAGTAGAAGTGGATAGTTCCTGTGAATTATTATGGGTGGAGGTTACACTCAACAACTGAGCTCCTTTTACCGACCTCCCGACTCAGCAGCATTAGTGGCAGAACAACTGAGAGAAAATTTGGAATACATTTCACATAAATTTTCTCAGCATGTTATAGTCTTAGGTGGAGATTTCAATTTACCAGATATAGACTGGGACACTCGGATGTTTAGGACGGATGGTAGGGACAGAGCATCGAGTGACATTATACTGAGTGCACTATCCGAAAATTACCTCAAGCAATTAAACAGAGAACCGACTCGTGGAGATAACATCTTGGACCTACTGATAACAAACAGACCCAAACTTTTCGACTCTTTAAGTGTAGAACAGGTAATCAGTGATCATAAGGCCGTTGCAGCATCCCTGAATATGGAAGTTAATGGGAATATAAAAAAAGGGAGGAAGGTTTATCTGTTTAGCAAGAGTAATAGAAGGCAGATTTCAGACTACCTAACAGATCAAAACGAAAATTTCTGTTCCGACACTGACAATGTTGAGTGTTTATGGAAAAAGTTCAAGGCAATCGTAAAATGCGTTTTAGACTGGTACGTGCCGAGTAAAACTGTGAGGGACGGGAAAAACCCACCGTGGTACAACAACAGCAAAGAGAGCTTCACTCCAAGTTTAAACGCAGCCAAAACCTCTCAGACAAACAGAAGCTAAACGATGTCAAAGTTAGCGTAAGGAGGGCTATGCGTGAAGCGTTCAGTGAATTCGAAAGTAAAATTGTATGTACCGACTTGACAGAAAATCCTAGGAAGTTCTGGTCTTACGTTAAATCAGTAAGTGGCTCGAAACAGCATATCCAGACACTCCGGGATGATGATGGCAGTGAAACAGAGGATGACACGCGTAAAGCTGAAATACTAAACACCTTTTTCCAAAGCTGTTTCACAGAGGAAGACCACACTGCAGTTCTTTCTCTAAATCCTCGCACAAAAGAAAAAATGGCTGACATCGAAATAAGTGTCCAAGGAATACAAAAGCAACTGGAATCACTCAACAGAGGAAAGTCCACTGGACCTGATGGGATACCAATTCGATTCTACACAGAGTACGCGAAAGAACTTGCCCCCCTTCTAACAGCCGTGTACCGCAAGTCTCTAGAGGAACGGAGGGTTCCAAATGATTGGAAAAGAGCACAGGTAGTCCCAGTCTTCAAGAAGGGTCGTCGAGCAGATGCGCAAAACTATAGACCTATATCTCTGATGTCGATCTGTTGTAGAATTTTAGAACATGTTTTTTGCTCGAGTACCATGTTGTTTTTGGAAACCCAGAATCTACTATGTAGGAATCAACATGGATTCCGGAAACAGCGATCGTGTGAGACCCAACTCACTTTATTTGTTCATGAGACCCAGAAAATATTAGATACAGGCTCCCAGGTAGATGCTATTTTCCTTGACTTCTGGAAGGCGTTCGATATAGTTCCGCACTGTCTCCTGATAAAGTAAGAGCCTACGGAATATCGGACCAGCTGTGTGGCTGGATTGAAGAGTTTTTAGCAAACAGAACACAGCATGTTGTTATCAATGGAGTGATGTCTACAGATGTTAAAGTAACCTCTGGCATGCCACAGGGGAGTGTTATGGGACCATTGCTTTTCACAATATATATAAATGACCTAGTAGATAGTGTCGGAAGTTCCATGCGGCTTTTCGCGGATGATGCTGTAGTATACAGAGAAGACGCAGCATTAGAAAATTGTAGCGAAATGCAGGAAGATCTGCAGCGGATAGGCACTTGGTGCAGGGAGACAAATGTAATGTATTGCGAATACATAGAAAGAAGTATCCTTTATTGTATGATTATATGATAGCGGAACAAACACTGGTAGCAGTTACTTCTGTAAAATATCTGGGAGTAAGCGTGCAGAACGATTTGAAGTGGAATGATCATATGAAATTAATTGTTGGTAAGGCGGATACCAGGTTGAGATTCATTGGGAGAGACCTTAGAAAATGTAGTCCATCAACAAAGGAGGTGGCTTACAAAACACTCGTTCGACCTATACTTGAGTATTGTTCATCAGTGTGGGATCCGTACCAGATCGGGTTGACGGAGGAGATAGAGCAGATCCAAAGAAGAGCGGCGCGTTTCGTCACAGGGTTATTTGGTAACCGTGATAGTGTTACGGAGATGTTTAGCAAACTCAAGTGGCAGACTCTGCAAGAGAGGCGCTCTGCATCGCGGTGTAGCTTGCTCGCCATGTTTCGAGAGGGTGCGTTTCTGGATGAGGTACGAATATATTGCTTCCCCCTACTTATACCTCCCGAGGAGATCACGAATGTAAAATTAGAGAGATTAGAGCGCGCATGGAGGCTTTCAGACAGTCGTTCTTCCCGCGAACCATACGCGACTGGAACAGGAAAGGGAGGTAATGACAGTGGCACGTAAAGTGCCCTCCGCCACACACCGTTGGTGGCTTGCGGAGTATAAATGTAGATGTAGATGTAGAAAATTGTGACAGTTGAAGTGCCTTTATTCTGAATGCCATTTGACTTCCCTTCCTCTGAATCGACTGGCAAGTGTTCATCAGAGCACCTCAAACAACTGCCTAGCCTAAAAAACTCTCATATGCACTCCACAAGTACTCTGCAACCCAAGTAGCTGCTTCCTTTGTGTAGTGCAACTGCAGACTGCTGCCCACCCATGCATCAAATCATTTATGTATATTGAGAACAGCAGTGCTGAATAAATATCCAGTTCCGCATGTGGCAGACTTTAACAAAGCTACTGCCCGAGCACAGATTTGTAGTGTCATTGATTGCAAAAAGGCATATTCATAAATATCAGTGGCTCTTTGTAAAAGATGTTTTTATATGGAAATCAAATATGTGTTCCTGGATCAGTGTGGATTTCACTCAGGAATACCTCTCACATTCCTAGCTAACATAAAATTCTATAGTGGTAACCATACAAACAGTGGACACCATCTGAGCTGCTACGATTAGAGGGAAAAGGGTACAAAATATGTCCCGTAAGCGAAATATGTCCCATTACTTTTGTTTCTTGCTTACTGACTGCGGGTAACAGGTGTTATTAGTAGGTTTCTTTTTGTGAGTGTATTATGCATGGGTTTAGTGAGTTCTATGTTCTTGTGAATAACAGCAGCATAGCACGAGTTTGAAAATAGCACAGTATGAGTTCAGTTTGCAGTTTATCAGGTAAAATTTTGAAATGAGAGGTTAGGATGAAAGTGAAGAAACTTGGTGTGCACAGACCCAATGTAAACATGAATCAAGAACAAAAACAATGTAAATCCAGGCAACAAAATACATGGAATCTTAACAGAGCAATATACAATGTAGTGAAGTGGTTGTGTGCCTTTATCACCTAAAATGCATATTTTTGTAATACACAAGCACAAATACAGTGTATAAATTAGCATGGCAGTTGCTTGTTGTGCTCATGCCATCACTGTTTCATCACATGAACCCATAAACACTGCAGTTTGAGAAACAAAACACTAAGCATATGGAGTTTAGAAATGAAAATACCAAATACATTAAGCACGCAGTGAAGTTACCATACATAACATTGAAGGTCACTTGAAAACACATCTCTTTAGTAAGATTTTCTGCAGTAAACTTTTGGGAAACGTAATATTGTGGGATAAACGTGCTACCTATAGATTTTGTCTTACTGTTAGCTTCTGATGTTATCTAACTGTTGATTATGAAATGGGGAGAAGAGACAGTATTGAAGCATTTGACTAGAGTATGATATTGCTGTCCCCTCTTGCTGAAATCATGGTTGTGGTGGCAGACTGATCTGTAGCTTAGCTCAAGGTCTAGCTTAGTTCCATCGATAAATGTCTCAGACTTCCCCAGTATGGAAACCCTGAGCCCTGCCTGTACTGGATATAAGGTGCTGTTGCATTACCAAGTGAGCAGTCCTCCCTGGCAATTGGTTGCAGATTATAGTTGACAGAGGCAGATTTAAAAAGAAAAAACACGATGATGAAAATGACATAGCAAAGTGTTAGAAATAAAAAAAAATTTAAACCAATTAAATGAATAAAAATAATAATCAAAGTCTTTTGATTAGATTTAGAACAACAACAGATTTTGCTGTATATGACAAGATACAAACCTACAACCTTCCACACAACAGGTTACTACACAACCGCTACGCTAAGCCATTACATTGTGGCTTGTTGTATTTATGACTCTGGTGGCCCAGCCACAGTGATTATTTGCAGCCTTCAAAAATTTGGCTTCATGGAATGTCAGTAATTCTAATAACTGTACATGTGCCACTGAATCATGTCTTGTGTGGAAGGATCCACTAGTTTTTGGTTAGAGCTGTGTACAAAAGATGTGTGTGCATTTCTTTGGCACCATTGTGTGTGTGTGTGTGTGTGTGTGTGTGTGTGTGTGAGGATTATCATGCGTGATGAAATACAAAGTAAAAGGGCCAGGGCCAGACCCAGGACTCAGGATCTTGAAAAGAAGTGAACTGACTAATTATTGTGGCAGTTTGGCAACAGTGAATGGTTTGGGAGTGATTTTGAGTGCTCTGACTGAAGGAAACCAGCTACAAGGCATGAAGAGTCACTTGTGAGACATGAAGACTTGTAACTGTAGTCATTTTTTAAAAAAGTAGCAGTATTGTTATTGTAATTATTATTATTCTCATTGTTATTATTATTGTTATTGTTTATAGTTATCTGTTACTGCATGGCACCCTGCCCTAATAATACATTAAATAATTTTGTATGCCGTCTATTAAAGTACAAGGCCCACCCTCGTAAAGATGAGGCCTACTGGGCGAAAATAACTGTTATTATATCTACATGAATAAGGATGATATTAACATTTCTTGTACCTGCTGTTTTATGTATATCTGAAGCCAATTCTGTGACCCTACTTGAAAACTTCAGTCACTGAGTCATAGAATTACACTAATTTCACAGACTTGAGCAACAGTATTTCAGTGGAGAACAAAGTGAAGTGAGAAAGTCTGTTTTTTTACTATTTCAAAGATAAGTTTTGAATACAGAAAATGATCTTTTTGCCAAAGCACTGATTGCAGAATCATTAAAATTAATTTCGTTAGTTTTGAGGCTTCAAGTACTGCTTCACTGAAACCCCAGGAAGTGAAAAGTTGAGTTTGTCTAAATAGTGGTTGGTTCCACAATTTGTCTGAAGAATATATCATATCCAAGTCAGCATACCTGTCACTTAATTGACCCGAAACAGTATCAATGATTTCACAATAAGCAGCATGTACAGTGTTTCTCTGTAGTCACGCCATCTCATTTCTTCTTCATTGGAGCGTCATTGTCACCTTCTTCTAGCTCAGTTTTAGACCACACTTCTTCAGAGTTATCACAAAGTTCCTGTAACTCAGTCATAACCTGGCCAACTATCTTCAAACAATAGTCAGCAACAAAGAGTTTATTTTGCAGTATTTTGTAAAGAGCTGCTAACTTGGGAAGCATAAACGAAAAAAAATATTAAGCACAAAATTGAAACTAAACTGCTTAAGTGTCAGATAAAAGCCTTTGGCACACTAGTGCCTCACTGTCCCATGCATTATTAGAATCATCTTTCATTGACTTGAGAAGCTCTGTGAGTTCAGTCTTATAGTTCACCACTAGATTCACTACTGATGTTATAACCACCTGGTGTTGGATACTGAAGGAAAACATCATTACTGTGCTGGCATATGCCTTCACTAATACACCAATCGGCACAGGAAACACTGTATAGCAGGTGCTGAACTAAGTGCGCCTATGACAAGAGAAGACCAAGACATGCCCCTAGGCTATGCACTGATAACGCCCTCTGGGCAGTGTGCATATAGGCCGCTGCCACTGACCGAGCTGTCAATCAGTTAATCTCACAATCTGTGTACTTCAGTATGTCGCATCGTAACTCAGTTCGCATTGCACATCAGTGCATCGCACTGTGCTCTAGTCTTCCACAGTGACAGTCATTGCTTTACACCTGTGAGGGAATGTTGGTCATAGTATCTAGTTGATTGCAGTTAACCACAGAATTTCAGATTGGACATCATCAAAGTTAAGTACTCAACTGGTTCCTGTAATAAAGTGTATTTTAACCATGTGTGCATTTTGTGTTGTAGTGAGAGGAAACCTGCCACCCACCTGTCATACCAGAATCTCCTCATCCAGCCAGGTACCACAAAACATTACAGGAGGGCACAGCTAGATCAGTAACATTGTTTGTTCAATTCATACAAAACATTGACTCTTTTAGATGATTTGGAGAGAAAAAAAAGGCAAAACCAGAAACTGTGTGAAAAAAGATTTTGTACTCCCATATTTGTTCAATAGAATGTTTCAGTACTAAATTCAATTTACAAGCATAGCAATGTACAAAGAGAGGTGAGGGATATTTGCCTTCACAAGTTTTTGTCCTTCATTACATTGTCCAGCCATGAGCTACAAATTTTCTGTCACCATCAATTTCACAACTACAGTTAAACAGACGCTCTTCTAGGCTAACAGCACTTCGTTTTTGACTGACATAAACAAATCCCATAGTCCCTCACATATTTCACCAGAGTATTATACATCTCACAAAATAGTTAGAAGTTGGAACTGACTTGAAACATCTACTGTTTCATCCATAATAACCTCAACAAATGCCATTTCTTTTACTTCTTCCAAAATTTCTGTACAAATGACTCTAGCAGTGGAATCAATAAGAGTCATTCTGTATGTCACCTGGGATACCTTGGAAAACACCTGAAGTCTGCAAGAGATTTGACAAACATTAATTTTTGTGTGCCAATAAGTGTAACAGTTCAAGATAATTGCTTTGATTATTACTCACCTCTGTTTCATCACATCCTCTGAAAGGAAGTTTTTGGGCAGCTAGGAAATATGTGGGCTCCAATGTGCCCATTTTTCACTTGTTTGTTATGCTTCTGAACATTTTATAACAAGGTATTGTTCAAATAAAAATCTATCCTTGTACTGCCAAATTTAATGAGTAAAAAACACACACACACAGTTACGCAAAGACTAATTCAAATTCATTGAAAATATTCCTGCTCACTAAAACTATAATAAATAAATAATATATGTACTAAACACTACAAAATACTAAAATATATACACTGATTTATATCTGAATTCTTTCAGCACTGTAGTGTGCAAAAGAATAACACACATGTCCTTAGAAGTGGTAGAGAATCATAGGTGCTACACAATTATCAGCAGCCTTTAACAGATGCACAGCCCTCCTTGTCTTTCTACAGCAGAAGTGAGAGAGGGGATGGATCTTGCAATGGGAGGCACATGAACCATTAACCACTGTTGCTGGGAAGTTATAGGAGTGTAGCGTGTAGCTGATCAGCCCCTGTGGTTGTCAAAACTGGTGCCTGTTACACAGACAGCCATTAATGTCTTACGTGCCCCCAGGGTAACTGTGTGTTTTACAAGAGTGGAGTATGCCTGCAACTGAAATTGTAGAAAATATATATACCAAGGTTATTTAAATGTAAAAAAAATTATGAGTCTTACTTCTAACTGCAATTGGCAAATACAGCAGTTACTAGCACACCTCATCCCTGTGAAGTGTCAACTATAAGGTAATTTTAACCAGACTACACTCAAAGTTTTCAGTAAGATAATTTTTACACTGCTACTTAACATTTCAGAGGCTCCATAGAAGGTAAACACTTCATGGTGTTCACTGACCATGTTCTCCTGATGCCATTTTTTTCCAAGATAACAGGCCTTGTCTCACCCCAGCAATACAGACAGGCAGCGTATGTATCACTGACATGTGGAATATCAGTGGCAGCAGCAATATGGCTGCAGATTACCTTTAGTGCTGCTGCATGAGCATGAAAGCCAACCCTTGGCAACAACCTGCAGTGCAACAAGAAAAAGGAAGCGATTTCAAATGTTACAGGAAGACACTACACACAGCCTCAATCTGTCACCAGTCTACGTGCAAGAACTCATAACTTTTTTATGGTGTGACACATCACGCAGCTTACAGTGGATATTCACATCACAGAAACATCAATGAATAATCTTCAACACTTTTCACAACATGGTGCATCCTGGTATGCAGGCTACCATCAAACTTGCTACACAGAAAGTTGTGAGACTGGTAGGAATGAAAAATGACTGCTGCTGTTGGGTGCAAGCTTATAGAGATGCCAACAATGCAAAGTTAGTCAACAAATGTCAGTGGCTTTGGGAACTTTGATATGCTAATGGCTCACTTCTTGCACATTCCTGTTGACCTAGCATGCTCCGGGTCAGGTAACTACACCCTGATGGTGGTGATCAATTTCAGGGTCATCTATGAAGTTCATTACCAAGGGTGAACCCTTGTAACTCTTATTGTAAATGTTTTCTGGGCCAGTTTTATTTTGCTCGTTCTGTAAAAAAGTAATAGAATTTAGATGATTACTCTACCATTTCATTGTTTTATCTACAATGTAGTAGTTTATACATAGTGCTGTAATTTGTAAGACCAAGGTTTAATAAGTAAGTGAACGTTGAAGCAAGTTTGAAGTAATTTCATGGGTGGAGTGATTTGAGTCTGTTTTAACTTTGGGGAATGGCTGGAGCTCTAACTTTACATAAGTGGACACAACAGACTCATGGCATGAATTTTTGTGAAAATCAAATTACTGTTTGCATTCTGTGGGTCTAATTGGTTTTCTTTAACAGTTCTTGCACAAAAAAGCATTAAATACACTGATAATCATTTTCTCATTCTACACGATTATTAATTATACTATCAAGCACTGTAACTTTTTCTGTTGAGATCCTCTTCGTATGGTGCAGTATTTCAGTGCGAACTTCAAGTTACATGTTAATAATCTAGAGTAGATGAGATTTTTATAAATTGCAGCAAAACATGATTTTTACTAGAGTAATACTGATTAGTTTGGAACTACATACGTACATGAAGTGGTATTTTAACAAGGCATCTGGTGAGAGAGCCAATTGTTTGCTGCTAGGCAATATCCTTAAAATTAGCTGTCTGTGGTTTTATTCATTGGCACGGAAGGCACGAGAGAATTACAAACTGTTCCACTTCTGTAAAATAGTACAAGTCTTGTATATAATTATTTTTTAAATTTTAATCTGTTACTTTAAGACTGCTACCTCCTTTCCTCATAATAGCAGGCTTCACAAACCCACATTGCACATCTCATACTTGTTGATGTCAGTACACCACTTTGTTGGTCCTCCACATGGTTGTATGTGAAATAACTACACACACAAATAAGTACGTGCATAGAATGAATACCACTTTAATGAGAAAACAGTTTAGAAGGTCCATACAAAGTCCAAGTACAATGCCAAGCTGAATCCAATTATATACAGAGCATCCTGAGAGCAGAGGCAAGTGAACACAGACTGAAGCTGAGTGCACTCCACTCTGGAATTATAACATGTAGATTGCTTGTCAGTCTCTCAAGGTGACATTATACATTGGCTGCATTCACTAATCTTGGTGCAATGCTGCCTTCAATATTTGATTATGCCACCTGGTGGTTACCTGTGTTGCTGGGTGCTGGCACAGGCTAGCTGAATCATGACAATATGTACTGGTGCCTTGCATCCTGTTATGATAGTGGCCACTGTGGTGCCAGTTCATTTCCACTGCATGTCAAGTCTGCTCATGCATTTTCAACATTGGACAGCATTCTCCACCCAAATGCCTACTGAATGGACTACAGACTAGTACATTTTTGTCTTTAGATATTGGGGCACCTTTTTATTGCAGGGGACTCAGAGACTTGGCTTCGCTTAAGCCAAGCTGTGTTTACCCTCACCTAGGTATCAGAAGTTTCATCAAAGTGGGGGTAGCAATGGTCTTCTGCAGTCTTCACTTGATCCAAGCTGTATTTACCTATGTCTAGGTATCAGAAGTGTCATCAAAGTTTGGGGTAGCAGTGGTCTTCTATAGCTCCTGACCACTGATTTTGATAAAAACAATGGTTTGGTGGGAAGGGGGATTGGGAGTACATTCCAGGTACTCAGTCTTCGGGTATTGAGATGCAGCCCATATTAAGCCAATCTGTCTGTCCAGGTTTGCACCTCATGTTGGAGTTAAATACATTTTTCATGGGATAGGATCACATGATCTGTGTAAAGAATGTTCCCGGGGTGTGGTTTATGTTTGTTAGCCACTGCTGTACACACACACACACACACACACACACAGAGAGAGAGAGAGAGAGAGAGAGAGAGAGAGAGAGAGAGAGAGAGAGAGAGAGCGAGGATGAATAACAATGGTGATAGAGCAGAGCCCTGATGAACACTGACAGTGATATCAAAGTGTGAAGAAATTAAATGTGGGACTTGAAGACAAGAAGAGCTCATCATGTGATGTCATGCAAGACTCAATCAGATGCTTGTTCTTGGTCCAGAAATGTCAAGTGCACACTCTTCTGTTTCTCACTACATGTTTCCATCAATAGGCATGTGACATGGATTACACTGAATGTGCTGCAGCACTTAAGAAATATCTCTGTTTGGGTGTAAACTGTGTCATGCAAATATTTTCAGTGTATGGAAGAGCGAGTTGAACAGGTGTTGAATTGACTATCCACCCATGTCTCCTTTACCCTCCAGAGCAGAATTGTTATGGTAGTTGTCCATGTGGTTGTTCTCAGTGGTGATCTGGTTGTAAAGTGTGTAGGAAGGAATTCTGAAGCAGGTGTCCTTAGTATTTTCCAGATTTCCAGTGGTACAATGTCTTGATCAATTGCTTTATCCAGTTGCTATACCATTTATTCTTCTTGATGACAATAATTACTTCCAAAGATAATATCAGGGCTGTAATTGGTGAATGTGCAAATTATTCATTTCTGACCATTGCTGGAGAAGAGCTTATTGGTCTCCATAATTGTTTGGTATCTCATCAGTCCCTTGTATTTATGTTCACAAAACAGTGTGGTTTTTTATGAAAATTTTCATTATTTATAAAAAATAAAGACTTCAACCATCATCAGTCCTGTAATCCCAATGATGTATCTACAGTTAATCAACAGCTATATAAGTGACACAGCAGTGTAAGGCATACAGGAATTGTTTTATATGACAGTGACAAAAGCTTAAGGTCAAATAGAAAAGAGTTGAAGGCAAGCATAAAACATTGTTAGTTTATAGCTGATTCAATGCATTCAACAAGTGTAGCTTCTTTTTCTTATTGTGAGTTAATTATAACATTTGTACAAATTGTAATTGTAGCTTGTGCCAGACCCATATATAAGAACATACATACAGGACTTCTGGGACCAATAAAAATCAAATCAGAACAAATCAAGCTGTCTATTTCAGCAGGGAGAAGCTTTAGTGATGCACAATAAGTGGTGAAAAAATACTAATATTAACTGGTGGTTGAATCTTAGAGATAATAATTTCTAAAATGAAAGTACAATTAAAGAAAATAATGACTTCTGTTCATCAGGAAGCAACGAATAAATCCAAAACTAAAAGCAGTCATACAGTAGACTTCAATGGCCTTATTAGAAACTTATATTAAGAAGTTCAGATAAACCTCTCTGAAAGATCTCTAATACGGGCAGTGGCTCATAATTACAGCCATCGAGATTGTAAAAAGCTTTCTACAAAATTAACATGGATGGTCAAGCATGGGTACCACATTGACACCTCTTCATTCATTATGTTCAAAAGCTGAAGATAATCACATTATATAGCTACAATTTTCATCTACTTCCAGAAAGTTTCCATTTCTACTCAACTAAAAAAAAAAAAAAAAAAGGAATATGCATGTGGACTTGATACACAGGGTTTCTCTCCTAAGAGTCATCAGATGTTTGAGGACCATGAAAAACATAAAACATAATGAATGTAAATTTTGGTATACTTTTGTGTAGATAATATATTTAAGTGATTAACATTGCAAGATCAAATTTTAATGTAAGTTCAAGCTAAGCCATTGCAAATGTGAAATGCTAGCACATTAATAGCTGGTACAACCCCCAGAATGTTGAAAGCAAGCATGCTAATGTGCATGCATAGTGTTTTACAGGTGCTGGATGTCAGTTTGTGGGATGGAGTTCCATGCCTGTTGCACTTGGTCAGTCAACACAGGGACAGTTCATGGTGACTGCAGATGATGCTGGAGCTGTCATCAAACAATGTTCCATATGTGTTTGATTGTGGACAGACTAGGTGGTCAAGTAACTGAGGCAACATGTCAACACTCTGTACAGAGTGTTGGGTTACAACAGATGTCTTTGGACGAATGTCATTCTGTTCATGAATGGCTGCACAACAGGTTGAATCACGGGACTCACATACAAATTTCCACTCAGGGTGCATGAGATAACCACAAGAGTGCACCTGTTGTCGTACAAAATTGCACCCATAACTCCAGGTGTAGGCCCAGTGTGTCTAGCATGCAGACAGCTAGGTTGCAGGCCTTCAACTTGCCTCCTTCTAACCAACACACAGCCATTACTGGCACCCAGGCAGAACTATCATTCATCAGAAAACGCAACAGACCTCCACCGTACCTTTCTCTGAGTTATCACTTGACATCACAGAAGTCACAAATGGCAGTGGTTTAGGCTCAGCAGAATGCACACTACAAGACACCTGGCTCAGAGCTGTCCTTGAAGTAACCAATTTTTAATAGTTCTTTGTGTCACCTTGGTGCCAACTCTGCTCAAATAATTGCTGCTGTAGATGCAATATGATATTCCAGAGCCCCATGCCAAACATGATGGTCATTTCTCTCACTAGTGTCACATGACTGTCTGGTCCTGGTCTTCTTGCAACCATACATTCTCTTATCCACCATTGCCAGCAGTATCATGCACAGTGGCTACATTTCTGTCAAGTCTTTCTGCATTATTGCGGAAGGAACATCCAGCTTCTCATAGCACTATTATACGACCTTGTTTGGAGTTGATGAGGTGCTGATAAGGTTATCTTTGTTGCCTTAAGGGCATTCTGAAGGGAAAGTAAGCTCACAAACATTACAGCCTGTATCTAAAGCAAACCTGATTTGCATCATCATAGTGGCACTAGACTGGCATGAAATTTGAATAATCAACTTTCAGATACAGAAATACACCTATGAACTTTCGTTTGTCACACAATTCCTTCTTGGTGTTGCAACTTTCTTCCATCAGTGTATTTGCAGTTTGGTTTTGCAATATTTAGCTGAAGTCAGTCCAAACAAATGATGCTCATCACATATTTCATGCAACATGTGCTGGTATTCGTGACCAGCAGGGGAAGGACTGCATAGCTTCTCTGCCTGTAACACTGCCACTCAAAGGGTAGGAAGACAGTTGGCTTGTTCATGGTGGTGATGCCTGTCAACAGTGGCTTTGATGTCTCTCCATATTCTGTTGAGCTTCCTCCTCATGGATGTGTGTCGTGTCATCTGCCATTTCCAGCAGAGGTGATTTTTGGTGGTAATGGCATACATAAGATGTGGAGGCAGCTGCCTGGACTGATCAGGCTGACCATTCCTGGATGGTGGGGTGGCAAGGTGCACCACATGGACTGTAGTCTCCATTACATAATGCATACTCTCATTGCTGCTGACTTCATCAGCTGCAGGGAATGGTGAAGAGTTTCTTCCAGCTGTGATTTGCAGGAAGTCCATCGATGCTGATGCCAAAGATGACAGGAAGATGGTCACACAACAGTGCCATGCACATACTACTGAAACAGTGTTTGGCACTCCTTTGCTGAGAGTGATACGTAGAACATCTGGTTTTCTGCCATTGGTTGGATACATCGTGGGCTCATAGGGGACAAGGATGTCAGAAGCATGTTGTTTAACAACCCAAAGACATCGTCCGTCATTATGGATCAGATAACTGTGCCAGGCAGCATGCTTCAGTAACCATGTTGCTGAGAGGTGACAGTAATTGTAAGATTATCTGGACTGAGGAAACCTTTTGGAGGTTGGTAAGCATCCACAAATATAATATGATTGTCGGAAGTCTCTAAGGCGATGGAGGTGGCCTTCATTCATTGCAGAGCTGGCAGCAAGGTTGGGTCTGAGTGAGCAATGTGAATACATAGACAGTGGAGCCTCCTCCAACCATGGTCTGTCCACACTGTAGCAAACATAATCTGCAATGTGGAGATTGGCACCAGTTTTTAGGTGTATCTCTGATACTAAGCAGACAATGATGGCCTCATCACAGAGAAGCTGTCTGAATTCACCATCTTGGGTGCAGAAGCCATAGGTATTTCACATACACAGACACACACACATGTACACATAGTGATGCATCGTTGACTGCAGACAATGATGAGTAGGTGTAGAGCCAGTGGCGATGGTCTGGATGCCCACTTTGACTGCAGCTGCAATATGCTGTGGGATGTCCCTGATGAACTACTGAACCATGGGAAGCAGTTCCTTCAATTCAGCCACACTGCGGGCAGCATCCTGTGATAGCACTGGAGCAGAATGTGGGATCTGAGGCTGGAGTTCCACTGTGTCTTCCTTTCTGCCACTGATAATGTGGTGTATGGTGCCCTTGTCTTTTCCATTTCTGCTATTGCAATGACTCTCCTTGACTGATCACTTCTTCTTCACCCCTGTGGTGTGGGTGGCCATTAGTGTATAGTCATTAGCAGGTGGAGCCCCTACAACATTTGAAGGCTCAGCCCTGTGCAGACTGGCACAGGCATCTTGATGGTGACAGGAAATTGGTCTCAACTGCTTGCAGCTACTCTCTTGAATCAGGAATAATCCCAGTAGCAAGTGATGAGCCTTTCTTCACAGCCATCACATGTGGGTGGACTGTTGGTTTCCATCTTGTGCAGGCACAGCTGGGATTTGCACCCACTCATTTGACACAGTATGGGGGCATCATATAGAACTGTGTGACATGTCCCACTGCCTGCTAATTGTAGCAATGTGGCCCTCCACACTTTGATAGTAGGTTCTTCATGGTGACAGGTGCCACTGCAATCTTTGTGACTTGCCGGGTGCATGGTTGTGTGGAATATCAGCGGTAACCAGAAAAACAAAGAATGATTCTCTCTTGATTTTGAGTGAGAACACGGGTCACAGAATGCAGGCCAAATCTGAAGCCTTCTTCCAGTTATTGCTGGCTGTGGTCCAGGCTGTACTTGTGAGGTAAACCTAAAAAAATCTTGTCAGCTGAGGAAGAATATGTGGAGAAGGGCATCTGTAATTCCTCCCTGAACTTGGAAGTGGCTTTCCTATAATCCTCTGCTGTCTTCTGCATCACCTTATAAAGCTCAGTCCCTGAAGGTTTGGTAACGACACTGACCTGGCCAACAAACCAAACAAACATCCTACAGACCATCATAGTCTTCATTATACTGTACGATGATTAGAGGTGGGTTGGGGTCCTTCCTTGCCAGTTGTTCCATGCCATCCACAAACTCTTCAAAAACTTTGGTCATCTCCACTTGTGGTGTCAACAAAAGCTGTGTGTTATCAGATGAATACAAAGCCATTGGCATCTATTGTTGTTGACTGTTTCACTTTCTTCCACTTAGGCAAGTTGTGAGAATTTCCTGGTGGAGCTTGCACCCTCCCTTTGTCTTACTTAAAGATGTCAAAGGCTCCTGTTATGCTGATGATTCATCTTCCAAAACTGGCAGCAGAACTTGCAAAGCATACACATCACAGTCCATACCCATAGCCATAGTCTTTGCCTAGTCTGACATAAAAGGGGGGCTGGATGGGGCTGTGAACAGTGTGTGCTTCACCAGCCAAGGATCCGCCACACTCTCCACAGTGCTTAATGCCTCTCTACGCATTGACAGGGACGAACGAACTAGGACATGGCAGTCTGTGGCTGTACTTAAATATGCTGTGGATGTTTCACCATGTGGCGTGGACCCAGGAAGTATATCCTTCCACACTGAACATACTGATCTTCTCTGAGATCTGCATAACTATATCGAGTCATCCATCGACTTGTCTGGTGGGATTAAGAGAATATTCACACAGTAGAATTATGTGGCAGACTGGCATGTCATCTACACTAAGTGATGAAAAGTATCCAGATTCCTGGCCGAAAATGACTTACAAGTTCGGGGCGCCCCCCATCAGTAATGCTGAAATTCAATATGGTGTTGGCCAACCCTTAGCCTTGATGACAGCTTCCACTCTTGCAGGCATACATTCAGTCAGATGCTGGAAGGTTTCTTGGGGAATGGCAGCCTATTATTCACAGAGTGCTGCTCTGAGGAGAGGTATCGATGTCAGTCAGTGAGGCCTGGCATGAAATCGGTTTTCCAAAACATTCCAAAGGTGTTCTGTAGGATTCAGGTCAGGAATTTGTGCAGGGCAGTAACCACTCCGCCACAGGCCATGCATTCTGGACAGGTGCTCAATCATGTTGAAAGATGCAATTGCCATCCCCGAATTGCTCTTCAGCAGTGGGAAGCAAGAAGATGCTTAAAACATCAATGCAGGCCTGTACAAGCTCCCTCCATGAAGAACACGACCACACCATAACACCACCACCTCCAAATTTTACTATCGGCACTACACATGCTGACAGATGACGTTCACATGGCATCGACCATACCCACACACTGCCATCGGATCACGACATTGTGTACTGTGATTCATCACTCCACACAACATTTTTCCACTGTTCAATCATCCAATGTTTACACTCCTTACACCAAGTGAGGCGTTGTTTGGCATTTAGCGGTGTGATGTGTGGCTTACGAGCAGTTGCTCAATCATGAAATCCAAGTTTTCTCACCTCCCATCTAATTGTCATAGTACTTGCAGTGGATCCTGATGCAGTTTGGAATTCCTGTGTGATGGTCTGGTTAGATGTCTGCCTATTACACATTACGACCCTCTTCAACTGCTGGCAGTCTCTGTTAGTCAACAGACGAGGTCGGCCTGTACGCTTTTGTGCTGTACATGTCACTTCACGTTTCCACTTCACTATCACGCCAGAAACAGTGGACCTGGGGATGTTTAAGAGTGCAGAAATCTCATGTACAGACGTATGACACAAGTGAACCCAATCACCCGACCACGTCCAAAGTCCATGAGTTCCATGGAGCACCCCATTCTGCTCTCTCACAATGTCTAATGACTAGTGAGGTCGCTAATATGGAGCACATGCAGTGGGTGGCACCACAATGCACCTAATATGAAAAACATGTTTGGGTGTCCAGATACTGGTGATCACGTAGTGTATCTGCTATACAAGATGTGAAGTTGTGTCAGTAAGGAACTATATACAAAGATTGTACTCTTCAGTTCATACTTGAGTGATGTAACACTACTACCAGGTAATTCTATAAGATGAAAATTGGTATTTAAATGACAACAGAAAGATATGAGGTTCATTGTAGGATTTAGCCTGCATGGATCGTATAGAGATTACTTCAAACAAGTTATTATAACTACAGTATCTAGCCTATATATCTACAACTGTCTGTCATTGTTACATAAGACCTAACTATGACCTAAGGTAGTCAGTCCATGACCACAACAGAAGAACTGGGCATACTATTAACATTCCACATGCCCAGCTGGCAAAGACCCATAATAGCTCCAAATATCTTGGTTTTGCCTACTTCAGTGAATTACTTGAAAGTGCCCTGACATTGCATGTAAACATAATTAAATCCAGCATAACAAAATGGATGAAAAATAGAGAACTTCATGCTGCTCGAGAATTACATGGCTGTGTCCAAATGACCTAAATTTCTTAAGCAAAAGAATTATAAATAAACAAAAGACTGTTATACAGTACAGTCATAAGTCATATTATGTATGCAATGTATATTATTATTCCTTACTAAGTGTCATTGTCATTAACCCAACTTTTAAATTGTTTATTGTCTTTGCGATTCACTTATCTATGCATTGCAATTATTTTCAAGTAAGCTAATATCTAATTATATTTGGTATTGCCATTTACCTAATTATTTTGTTGGATCACACTGACTGCATGTAAAAATGCCCCAAGGTGAATAAAGCATTTGTGTTTGCATTTGGATCAATGAGGATAAAGCCTGGTTCACACGTGCAACTAATTGGTGCCACAGTTGTGGCTTCCTTCAGTGGCACCGTGAGCTACTGTTCACACACGACACCACATACTCTATATAGTTGCGTGGCTTTCAATATGGCATTAATTGAAATCATATGGGTGGAGATGAATGTTGTAATACAGGTTATGGCAGTCCTAGCTGGCCACCCAGGTCACCTGATCAGTCAGTGTGCAATTGCTTTGTGTGGGGAGACCTCAAATCTAAGGTGTATCGCAACAACTCTCATAGACTGCAGCAATTCCAGCAGTCCTGCTTCGATCCACCTTCAGCAACTTGCTGACCATGACTCAAAGGGCTAAGAGATGAATGGTGGTTACTTTCGACATCTGTTATAGTCAGGTAAGTACTGTATTTCCTTCTCCCTGTTTTGTTTCTTTGTACAATGGAACACTGTTCTCTGGGCCACTTATGTGTCACAATCTGTATTATGAAACATGGTTGAGAACCATGGGTCACATGAATGCTTGATTAAGAGTACGATGATGAAGTACTGTAATTGTTTTCTATCATGTCTATTTTTGTGGTACTCTGCCATTCATTTAAGCATAATCAAACTCTAGAAAACTTTGATGTTATGCCTGTTCTGGTTTGAAACACTAAAGCTCTCTCTGCCTAAGCCATCCCTGTGGACTTAGGCGTTGATGGATACCAACTAAAAATTGTTACAGCTACAGTAGCCAATATGACGAAGAAAGTGTACAGTAAATAGAAGCAGGAGGATATGGACTAACCTTTACTGAAACATCAGAATGATGACACTTGAGTTAATGAAGTTATATGTGATATACCAAAGCCTACACTGCATCGCCATTTGAAGGGTTTAAATATGTAAAAATTTGGAAGACAGTGATATGTCAGCAGAGATGGAAGACAAATTAGCACAAAATATAATTAATTTAGAGCCCAGTTCCTTCTGAGTAACTGTAGCTGAATTAAGGAAACTTGCCTGCCAACTTGCTGAGAAACGTCATCTACCACATCGCTTCAATTGAAAGGGGGGGGGGGGGGTGGTGGTAACAGATAGCCAGTAAGATATGGTACCATATTAAAGGTGTGTAGAAGGTTGTACCACTTTGTCCTTGCAAGTTCCCAAAGCAATATAAATGGCACGAAGGAAGGGGTTTAATAAAGAAACTGTTTATAAGGTTTTTATATATAAATGAAATACTAGAATGTAGGTTTACTGTTGACCAGATATGTAATGTAGATGAAACAGCATTACCGACAGTTCACAAACTGTCTAAAGTAATTGCCCAAAAAAGCTGACACCAAGGGCGAAATCTCAAGTTGAGAAAGGGGTCTTACAGTGACATATGAACATACAATGAATACAGCAGGTGAGTTCATACATCGGCCGTTAATATTTAAGTGCAGCAGAATGAATGATATCTTAAAAGGGCAGCTCCACCAAACAGCATTTTGATGATCGACACAAATGGATAACACCAAAATTTAAAGAAAACTCAGCTGGCTTGTGATGATATAATCATACTATCATTTCCTGCTCATAAGACTCTTCGTCTACAGCCATTGAACAGATCGTGCTTTGAAACACTAAAAAACCAACTGCAATGAAGCAGCATCTCCGTGGCTATGTTCAAATCCTGGCAGTGTCGTAAAACAAGCTAACATTGGGGAACTCAAGCGTGATACATATTCCAGATCAGTTTGTACAGACATGTCATTAAACAGTTTTAAGGCAACAGGCTTGTGGCCATATAATAGAAATGACGTCAAAAAATATGACTGTTGCAACTACTGTACATGTTGATCAATCAAACCAAGAATCAGCTGTTTGAACTGGAGCAACCGTGCAAAAATCTGGAAGGCCACCTAACTTTGCAACACCACTTTGGTCAGTCGGGACTTTCTACAGTGCCTCAAGAATGTGGACCCCGAAAATGATATGGCAACTGTTGCCGAAATTAACAGTTGACAAAGTGTTGCTTGAACATTATCTCCTATTTTTCTGGAAGAATCAAGTGTGCCAAGATCACTAGCAATTCTTTTTATTACTCTGACTGACTGGTTTTTGACAGAACTACGCTATTATCAGTGGACGATAGTGTACATCTGTCGAAACTGGTCATAGTAATAAGGGTGGTACCGATCTTGGCAAACTTTATTCTTCAAGGATAATATAACTTTCAGATCACCTTCACCATGTGATTTATTGTTTCTGATTTGTTACTGACATTTTCATAAATTCCATGGATTTAGTACGTCATCACTGACGTCCAGTTCTTAGTAAGTCTTAGGCTATAGCTCATACAAATTAAGAAACCAGGCGCCTTAATCATATTGAAGGTACAGATTTGAGAAAAACGAAGACTGAAAACTCATTTTGAAAAAAAAAATTGTATTGTTATGGAAGCTGATTGATAGCTTAAAAAATAGTCATTCTATGCGAAACACATTTAAATTATCAAATACAATAAGTCTCCCTTAAGAGGTACGACTTGGGCAACCTTACCTTAATTTGTATTTCCCCAATCCAAATGGCATCCCCAGCATGATATTTTACTGTGTTGTGTTGTATAACTACACAACTATATTTTTCAGAGATTTTGGATGAGACATACTGAAAGTCAATTACATACATTGTTTTAATATGGCCACATTTGCCATCATTTGAAAGCCTGTTCTTAGCACTTTCCAAAAATCACCTGATTCACAGTTCTATTACAACAGACGTTACAGCCGTTTTTGGCATACATGAATTTTCCGCAATTTAAAAGAGCTTCGTTCGGCCATTACTTTTGCCATACTTGTGCTACAATTCTGAAAGTTGATTTTTCATTCTTTCATGTGGAGCAACTACGCCAAATTTGACAAAAAAAGTTTCAGGTGGTAGCTGTATCTATTTGACATGGAATTACTCCTTTATCACAATTAGCAAAGATGATTGTGAAATTGAAGTCAATCAGTTGTCATTCTTACAATGTTTACGTACTAATTAAATTTAAAATATTTCTTGTGCTCTATGTACTGTTAGTGTCGCAGCCAAGTCTAACACTAAGCTATTTGAAACAGTAGCTACTCTTTGTGTAATGTATGAACCACTGCACTAAAGCCTGGTTTATGTGACATTATGGTAGCCCATACTGAAACTAGTTATGGAAAGCTTAGGCATCTGGCACATGAAATGTGAGGGTGATGGCAAACTATATTTTGGTGCTGGGGAGGTGGTGTGAGAAAGCGATCCCCAAACTGGAACCTCGACGGCTTTCCTTCTGTTTCCCATACTGCAGATCCACAACCAGCTCAAAGCTAAGAATATAATGAACGAACTATATCTTCTAAGCAATTGCCATTACAATAGACTGATTTCGCCCAGACGTCAGTAACCTTTTCGGGGAAACTAGTAACTAGCTAAGCAATGAAAGAGGAAGCCACCTGGTAGAGTTTTGCACAGAGCATAACTTAATCATAGCTAACACTTGGTTCAAGAATCATAAAAGAAGGTTGTATACATGGAAGAATCCTGGAGATACTAGAAGGTATCAGATTATATAATGGTAAGACAGATTTAGCAACCACGTTTTAAATTTTAAGACATTTCCAGGGGCAGAATTGGACTGACCACAATCTATTGGTTATGAACTGTAGATTAAAACTGAAGAAACTGCAAAAAGGTGAGAATTTAAGGAGATGGGACCTGGATAAACTGACTAAACCAGAAGTTTTACAGAGTTTCAGAGAGAGCATAAGAAGAATTGACAGGAATGAGGTAAAGAAGTACAGTAGAAGAATGGGTAGCTCTGAGGGATGAAGTAGTGAAGGAAGCAGAGGATCAAGTAGGTAAAAAGATAAGGGCTAGTAGAACTCCTTGGGTAACAGAAGAAATATTGAACTTAATTTATGAAAGGAGAAAATATAAAAGTGCAGTAAATTAAGCAGGAAAAAAGGAATACAGACGGCTCAATAATAAGATCGACAGGAAGAGCAAAATGGCTAAGCAGGGATGGCTAGAGGACACATGTAAGGATGTAGAGGCTTATCTCACTAGGGGTAAGATAGATACTGCCTACAGGAAAATTAAAGAGACCTTTGGAGAAAAGAGAACCACTTGTATGAATATCAAGAGCTCAGATGGAAACCCAGTTCTAAGCAAAGGGGGGAAAGCAGAAAGGTGGAAGGAGTATATAGAGGGTCTATACGAGGGCGATGTACTTTAGGACAATATTATGGAAATTGAAGAGGATGAAATGGGAGATACAATGCAGCGTGAAGAGTTTGACAGAGCACTGAAAGACCAGAGTCGAAACAAGGCCCCAGGAGTAGACAACATTCCATTAGAACTACTGACAGCCTTGGGAGAGCCAGTCCTGACAAAACTCTACCATCTGGTGAGCAAGATGTACGAGACAGGCGAAGGAAGCTCAGACTTCAAGAAGAATATAATAATTCCAATCCCAAAAAAAGAAGCAGGTGTTGACAGATTTGAAAATTACTGAACTATCAGTTTAATAAGTCACAGCTGCAAAATACTAACGCAAATTCTTTACAGACGAATGGAAAAACTGGTAGAAGCCAACCTCAGAGAAGATCAGTTTGGATTCCGTAGAAATATTGGAAAACGTGAGGCAATACTGACCTTACAACTTATCTTAGAAGAAAGATTAAGGAAAGGCAAACATATGTTTCTAACATTTGTAGACTTAGAGAAAGCTTTTGACAATGTTGAGTGGAATCCTCTCTTTCAAATTCTGAAGGTGGCAGGGGTAAAATACAGGGAGCGAAAGGCTATTTACAATTTGTACAGAAACCAGATGGCAGTTATAAGAGTCGAGGGACATGAAAGGGAAGCTGTGGTTGGGAAGGGAGTAAGACAGGGTTGTAGCCTCTGCCCGATGTTATTCAATCTATATGGAGCAATCAGTAAAGGAAACAAAAAAATTTGGAGTAGGTATTCCAATCAACGGAGAAGAAATAAAAACTGAGTTTCGCCGATGACGTAATTCTGTCAGAGACAGCAAAGGACTAGTAAGAGCAGTTGAAGGGAATGGACAGTGTCTTGGAAGGAGGATATAAGATGAGCAACAAAAGCAAAACGAGGATAATGGGATGTAGTTGAATTAAGTCGGGCGAGGCTGAGGGAATTAGATTAGGAAATAAGACACTTAAAGTAGTAAAGGAGTTTTGCTATTTGGGGAGCAAAATAACTGATGGTCAGAGTAGAGTGGATATAGAATTTAGACTGGCAATGACAAGGAAAGCGTTTCTAAAGAAGAGAAATTTGTTAACATCGAGTATAGATTTAAATGTCAGGAAGTCGTTTCTAAAAGTATTTGTATGGAGTGTAGCCATGTGTGGAAGGGAAACATGGACGATAAATAGTTTGGACAAGAAGAGAATAGAAGCTTTCGAAATGTGGTGCTACAGAAGAATGCTGAAGATTAGATGGGTAGACCACATAACTAATTATGAAGTATTGAATAGAATTGGGGAGAAGAGTATGTGGCACAACGTGACAAAAAGAAGTGACCAGTTAGTAAGACATGTTCTGAGGCATCAAGGGATCACAAATGTAGCATTGGAGGGCAGCGCGGAGGGTAAAAATCGTAGAGGGAGACCAAGAGATGAATACACTAAGCAGATTCAGAAGGATGTAGGTTGCAGTAAGTACTGGGAGATGAAGCTTGCACAGGATATGGTAGCATGGAGAGCTGCATCAAACCAGTCTCAGGACTGACGACAAAAGTAAATTTTTACCTCTGAACTTAGTATGACTACTAGCGTTTTAAAAACTATTTACAAGAATACACAGTAATGGTATTTTTGTCCTTGTAATTCCCACTTATTCGAGTCATACTATTAATGTGTTAAGATGTATGGTAACAGCTGCTGTTTCACTAGAATTCATACTGATCTTACACCTACAGCAGCTTACTAACATCTTAATTATAAAATTTAGAGGCATTTACAAGTTATGATCTTTCCAGCATTAGTGTTACCAGTTTTCACATTCAGAATCTTGGCCAATATTGTATCACGGGTTATCACGTGATTCAGGGTTTTACATAACTAGTTCTAGCACGTGCACAACTTTCCCAATTAGTATTTTCAAGTGAAATTTCCACCTAGCTGAGGAAATATGGAAGAGTGGAGGGGTGTCAATGAAAATTAAGACTTTTGCAAACAATATATTTATAATAGAAAATATACAAAATATTTTAACAACATGCTTTCATTAAATAAATAAGGCTAATTGTAAGCAGATGACATCAGTGAATGATTAACAGCGAACTTTCGAAGGCGTCACAGGTATGTATCGTTTTAAGCTTGTGACTGCAGATTTCGATGTTGGCAGGTGCAGGTATTTTCAGGAAAGAATGCAGGGTGACGTCAGAAATGACGCAAGTACACCTGCGTGGTAATCCGCAGCAAAGCATTGCAGCGCTGTAGACTAGTTGAGGGTGCAGAAGGGTGTGCTTCAAGTTTCATTGCATCCATTGCTCTAGGCGTAGAGCACACGGGAAGGGCCGCATACCGATCAGCAAACCTGTGGACAGAGGTTTTTCAAGTCTTTGTTACCGAAAGTAACAATTTAGTGTTACTATCTCAGACGTTATCAGCGTTAACCTATTGTTTCACACTGTACCTAAACTAAAACCACGAAAGCAATACGATTGTTACATGGATTTAAAAATGCACTGGAAGTAGTTTTCCAAAGAGCAACACAATCTGTACTAGCTAATCAATTTTCCGTAGTGAGAAGAAGCAGCCAGTTCTTAAGTACAGTACTATGAGCTCAGTACTCACCTAGAAGCACTTGCGATGCACGATGGATGGGCCCGACTCCTCGTACTCCTGCTTGGAGATCCACATTTGCTGGAACGTGGACAGCGACGCCAGAATGGAACCTCCGATCCATACGGAGTATTTACGCTCCGGTGGCGCTATTATCTTCACCTGCAGGAACGGAGACAAGGCTGTCAGCATGGTCAAGTTCTCACGTCAAAACTTATCAACTTTCTTAGTTTACACTTCAAGAAAAAGTTACAGTAGACAGAAGCGACCGCTTGTGAAGGCCCCTAGAAAGTGCTGCTCTGAGCAAGTGAATTTCGTTTTCTGGCCCACATCTGTTCATAAGAGCGACGTATTCAAGTTCTAATCAATTTCGTCGTTGCTATTTATTCATTAAGCTTTGAAGAGATCGCACTGGGGAAGAGGTGAAAATTTTGGGTGGTGCATAGATCACTTCAGCGATCTACTTCCAGTGCTGCAGAAAAATTTATATATAATCTTTCAGATGATGAGTTTTATATTGCTATCTTCTGCAGTGTCAGATTACCTCACGGAAAAAAATTTAGGAGTCTGAATTCAGATACTGTACGTATGCCTTACTATTCAATTTTACACCATTTAAGGCTCCATTGGTACAGGCAAAGCTCTATACTCTAGTCTCAGTGTCAGAAGTCTGTACTGCAGTTTTCCATTGAAGCGGACGTTTGAACATTTAAAAGCGAGACCAGAAAGTAACAATTGTTTCATTTTTGTCCGCAGTGTGGAAGGTGTAGTGTTTTTACGTTGGAACGGTGGTAAATAATGAAATCATCCTCTTTCATATTTTAATTTTGCGGCCAACCTGGTTCTGTCAGCTTTACAGTGCTCGAGAATTTGTCTCGTTAACTGTGACGGTTATACCCATGATAAATATTACGACCCTTTACTCAGCGGTCAAATGCTTCTGTGAAACTTCCTGGCAGATTGAAAGCGTGCCGCACTGGACCCCTAATCAGCTCTGCCTTTTGCAGGCTCTGTAGACAACAAAGCACTAATAGCGACCTGCCGTGACGGTTTTACTACACCAAGTACTTTTCCTGTACCTTCCAAATTTTCGATAGTTCACAGAAGATCTGCTGCATACCTAGCGGTAATAACACTGAAGGAAGTGTATTGTGGAGAATTGACATTTCTCGAGTCTTGCTGCTGAAAATTGTTCAGTAGAGCTATAGCCTGCTGAAGGCCCGAAGTCTTGTTTGAATCCCCATGTGGCACAGTTTTAATCTGCCAGAGCCTTAAGTCAGTGCATAATCTTCTGCAAATTGAGAATATTTTGCAACGTACAGCCCGACATCACAAAAATTGAATATCTGTTGGATTTAGTAGTTACGAGACATGTATAGTGACTTGCTAGGACCAAACAATTTCCTAACTTTAGTGATTTAATTTGGCCTGGATACTTCATATCAAGTCAGAACTGATGATAAAGTTTTCATTGGTCTTTAAGAAACTTCAGATTTTCAGAAATTTAGAGAAACTACTGGCATCCCAGGTCGATTAACGGACAGTGGGATGGGGGAGGGGGTCGCATTGCATCTTGTTGAGAATTGAGGACTTCCGCCAGATGCTGTCTACATCTTAATATTTCAAAATATATTCAGGATTACTCTTAACATACCACGCATAGTAAAATATTTTTGTCCTTACCCAATCTGCCTACTAATTATTTGTGAGAGAAAAGGAGAGAAGAGCTACATTTTTCCCCACCAGCTGATTCCACAAGAAAAACGAGCTGTAAAGGATTCACACAATTCATTTGGCTGGGAAGTGGCGAAAGTAGGGGAGGTTACCTTCATGGTGGGCGGTGCGAGAGAAGTGACTTCCTTCTGCATTCGGTCGGCAATGCCCGGGTACATGGTGGTGCCTCCGGACAGCACGGTGTTGGCGTACAGGTCCTTCCTGATGTCCACGTCGCACTTCATGATGGAGTTGAAGGTAGTCTCGTGGAGGCCGCACGACTCCATGCCCAGGAACGACGGCTGGAACATCGCCTCCGGACATCGGAAGCGCTCGTTGCCGATTGTTATCACCTGGACAGGCAAACCACACACATTTAGGCACTCCGTTTCTTTCGTCGAAATATTTTTACTATCTACATAAAAATCTGGCTGGATATACAGGGTGTTTCAAAAATGACCGGTATATTTGAAACGGCAATAAAAAACGAGCAGCGATAGAAATACACCGTTTGTTGCAATATGCTTGGGACAACAGTACATTTTCAGGCGGACAAACTTTCGAAATTACAGTAGTTACAATTTTCAACAACAGATGGCGCTGCAAGTGATGTGAAAGATACAGAAGACAACGCAGTCTGTGGGTGCGCCATTCTGTACGTCGTCTTTCTGCTGTAAGCGTGTACTGTTCACAACGTGCAACTGTGCTGTGGACAACATGGTTTATTCCTTAGAACAGAGGATTTTTCTGGTGTTTGAATTCCACCGCCCAGAACACAGTGTTGTTGCAACAAGACGAAGTTTTTAACGGAGGTTTAATGTAACCAAAGGACCGAAAAGCGATACAATAAAGGATCTGTTTGAAAAATTTCAACGGACTGGGAACGTGACGGATGAACATGCTGGAAAGGTAGGGTGACCGCGTATGGCAACCACAGAGGGCAACGCGCAGCTAGTGCAGCAGGTGATCCAACAGCGGCCTCGGGTTTCCGTTCGCCGTGTTGCAGCTGTGGTCCAAATGACGCCAATGTCCACTTATCGTATCATGCGCCAGAGTTTACACCTCTATCCATACAAAATTCAAACGCGGCAACCCCTCAGCGCCGCTACCATTGCTGCACGAGAGACATTCGCTAACGATATAGTGCACAGGATTGATGACGGCGATATGCATGTGGGCAGCATTTGGTTTACTGACGAAGCTTATTTTTACCTGGACGGGTTCGTCAATAAACAGAACTAGCGCATATGGGGAACTGAAAAGCCCCATGTTGCAGTCCCATCGTCCCTGCATCCTCAAAAAGTACTGTTCTGGGCCGCCATTTCTTCCAAAGGAATCATTGGCCCATTTTTCAGATCCGAAACGATTACTGCATCACGCTATCTGGACATTCTTCGTGAATTTGTGGCAGTACAAACTGCCTTAGACGACACTGCGAACACCTCGTGGTTTATGCAAGATGGAGCCCGGCCACATCGCACGGCCGACGTCCTTAATTTCCTGAATGAATATTTCGATGATCGTGTGATTGCTTTGGGCTATCCGAAACATACAGGAGGCGGCGTGGATTGGCCTCCCTATTCGCCAGACATGAACCCATGTGACTTCTTTCTGTGGGGACACTTTAAAGACCAGGTGTACCGCCAGAATCCAGAAACAATTGAACAGCTGAAGCAGTACATCTCATCTGCATGTGAAGCCATTCCGCCAGACACGTTGTCAAAGGTTTCGGGTAATTTCATTCAGAGACTACGCCATATTGCTACGCATGGTGGATATGTGGAAAATATCGTACTATAGAGTTTCCCAGACCGCAGCGCCATCTGTTGTTGAAAATTGTAACTACTGTAATTTCGAAAGTTTGTCTGCCTGAAAATGTACAGTTGTCCCAAGCATATTGCAACAAACTGTATTTCTATCGCTGCTCGTTTAGTTTTTATTGCCGTTTCAAATATACTGGTCATTTTTGAAACACCCTGTAATTTTTCTCGCGGTTTAAATTTACAGTTTTGGACTTTTAAATTTGTCGGATTTGTGCTGGATTTTGTAGCCCGCGGCTTCAACCTGTGACAGCGAGAGATTTAGTCTGGAATGTCATTAACATGTAGTTGGAGCATTTAGAAGTGGAATAATAATCATATCCATCATGGATACGAGTTCAAATGGCTCCGAGCACTATGGGACTTAACAGCTGATGGCATCAGTCCCGTAGAACTTTGAACTACTTAAACCTAACCTAGGGACATCACACACATCCATGCCAGATGCATGATTCGAACCTGCGACCGTAGCGGTCGCGCTGTTCCAGACTGAAGCGCCTAGAACAGCTCGGCCACTCTGGCCGGCAACTGAATACTGCGACCACTAGGTGTTTTTGAAACTTCCGACACTAGTTGGCTTTCAGACCACTGCAGGCTGATCGACATTATGGGATTTTACGGATACTTTTCTTTCCTATGTGCAGCTCTTGTTTGGAATTTTGGCAATTTCGTAACAGTGAGTACCCGGCGAATAGAAATCTCTGTAAAATCCCACCCTTGCTGGTGAACTTTCAATTGCCAGTAAACTAGCTACTATGCAGGTCTTTCAGGCAAAGTGCCTGCTTGCCATTTTAATTCGTATCATTCCGTTTTTTTGTCAGTTATGGTCCAATTAAATAATTTTATCGTTTGAGTTGGGTTGTTCGGGGAAGGAGACCAGACAGCGAGGTCATTGGTCTCATCGGATTAGGGTAGGATGGGGAAGGAAATCGGCCGTGCCCTTTCAAAGGAACCATCCCGGCATTTGCCTGGAGCGATTTAGGGAAATCACGGAAAACCTAAATCAAGATGGCCGGACGCGAGATTGAACCGTCGTCCTCCCGAATGCGAGTCCAGTGTATCACCACTGCGTCACCTCGCTCGGTTTTCGTGTAAGTATCCCAGATTCTGTAGAACTATATGATGACTGCTTCGTCTTCGTAGGCAGTATGTTTAACGATAGGGAATAGAGATGCACTTGTTTCCAGTATAGATCGAGTGCGAATGTTTACTCGTTACCTGTTGACTCCGCGACGAACTGTTTGCAAATCTTACATGAAAAATTTTCCACGAATGGACAGTCTTGCGCTAAGATTAGTTAAACTTAGCATTTAGGTGGTTATGCATTCTGAAGTTTAGCAGAATTAGGCTAGACATTAAGTGAAACGTCAAATTTTTAGTCATCGTCGCTAGCGAATGCTAAAGTGAGACATGCTCCGCAGGTAATTTAGTTCACGGAATGTGGACAAGTGCGTAAGTAAATACACACTAGCGACACTAGTGTAATTTTTTCCATTGTACAGCGACCTGTGTAAATTCGGCATAATCACATTGGCGCTTTCGTCTTCACGCCGATTGAGATGAAGGCATTTTTTCGTAGTTGCCACTTTCACAAGCAGGCCTTTTCAATAGATAGCTGGTATAATATTTGCGTAAACCAGACTACTGCGAAAGTACCGACTAAGTCCTAGTTGCAGTGAAACTGGTACTTCCACCACTGTATATTACGTAACCAATAAAAGCCCGGAAACAGTTTTCTCCCTTCATTGTACCCAATCAAGACTACAGAAGTCAGACACTAGCGAAATGCGTTTGTGATTAAATAATTGCAAAAAATCTGATTGCAGCTAATTAGAAGAATATTTGGGAAGCACTGAGGTGAGCGCACTTTCTGGATTAAAATTCTGAACCCATCAAGAAACTGGAAAATTCTAAACGTAATAAATGCAAAATATTACTAAATTGTTACCGAAGTACAATTTTATATTAGTGTCTTCTGAGATTAAGTTGCTCTTTAAGGAGCACTTGTTCTATTGAGTAATATCGTGTAACACTACGTTGCACACAATATGAACTTATTTCGCACGTACACGTAACAGTGCCAGAAACCAGCTTAGCGCCTTCGAGCTCAACAAATGGGTGCTGTGGTAGCAGTAGAACTTCTGTCAAACATTCACCGATTTAAACACTGGTAGTAGGTAAACATACCGATCCAGGTGATAATTCTGGAGAAATCTTATTGAATCTGAACAAATTGGTGTCTATAATTACGTTTCAAAAATTCCAGAACAGCTATAGAGGTCTCAAACCTGGTACTGATGGTACCTCACTATTACGGGAAGTACCGCGCCTAACTAGTTTAAAATCAGGTTATGGTACACGGTAGTAGTACCCGGAAATGGATACTGCTTGGTTGAATGGATGACGTTTGGTTTGTGGGGTTCTCAACTGCTCGGTTATCAGCGCCCGTACGAATTCCCAACCTTTTCTCAGTCCAATCTCGCCACTCATGAATGATGAAGAGAACACAAACAGCCAGTCAGCTCGAGGAAGGTGAAAATCACTGACCCCGCCGGGAAACTAACCCGGGACCCCGTGCGCGGGAAGCGAGAACACGGCCTCGAGACCAAGAGCTGCGGACGGATGGATGCTTAATAGGTCCAAACTACTAGGTTATCGGTCCCTTTGCCCTATGTGACTGGATCAGATATAGCTTACCGTGTAAAACCCAGGGGAAAACCCGAAGGTCTACCAATGTAGCGGAGGTAAGGGATAAAAGTAAGGGAAATGGCTGCAATCCAAGCTAATCTGAACCTAACCTTTTGTTACATACGAAGCTAACACTTCGTGCTGGTTTGGAGATTTCGTAAGTACAGGGATACCACTTATTTACGTGCTAGTTTGTAAAGTGTGTGCAATTGCTAGTAGCAAAACGATTCAGACGGGCTGTTACATTGCTAGACTACGTCGAGGCTGACAACAGGGACGGTAAGCAGAGAGAGAGAGAGAGAGAGAGAGAGAGAGAGAGAGAGAGAGGTATAGCTGACCTGGCCGTCCGGCAGCTCGTAGGACTTCTCGAGGGAGGAGCTGGCGGCGGCGGTGGCCATCTCTTGCTCGAAGTCGAGCGCCACGTAGCACAGCTTCTCCTTGATGTCGCGCACGATCTCGCGCTCGGCCGTCGTCGTGAAGCTGTAGCCGCGCTCAGTCAGGATCTTCATCAAGTAGTCCGTGAGGTCGCGCCCGGCCAGGTCCAGACGCAGGATCGCGTGCGGCAGCGCGTACCCTGCAGCACACCACCTCTAATAGTGCCGCAACGTCGCTCAAAGTCAGCCCAAAATGTTTTAAGATTACCTCCTCCATGCAATGGGCCACTAGACCAGTCTCAGCACCTAACATAGGATAAGAGGTTTCTTACGCTACAAGACTGTCCTCTTTACACAAACTACAATAAAGACTATGGAAAGCAAATCCTGTTGTCTTCAGTCCTAAGACTGGTTTGATGCAGATCTCCATGCTACTCTATCCTTTGCAACCTTCATCTCCCAGTACCTACTGCTACCTACATCCTGAATCTGTTTAGTGTATTCATCTGTCTCTCTCTACGATTTTTACCCTCCACGCTGCCCTCCAATACTAAATTGGTGATCCCTTGATGCCTCAGAACATGTCCCACCAACCGATCCCCTCTTCTAGTCAAGTTGTGCCACAAACTTCTCTTCTCCCCAATCCTATTCAATACCTCGGTTATGTGATCTACCCATCTAATCAGCATTCTTCTGTAACACCACATTTCGAAAGCTCTTGTCCAAACTATCGTCCATGTTTCACTTTGATACATGGCTACACTCCATACAAATACTTTCAGAAACGACTTCCTGACACTTCAATCTACACTATGTTAAATTCCTCTTTTTCAGAAACGCTTTCCTTCCCATTGCCAGTCTACATTTTATATCCACTCTACTCCGACCATCAGTTATTTTGCTCCCCAAATAGCAAAACTCATTTACTACTTCAAGCGTCTCATTTCCTAATCTAATTCCCGCAGCATCACCCGATTTAGTTCGAATACATTCCATTATCCTCGTTTTGCTTTTGTTGATGTTCATCTTATATCTTCCTTTCAAGACACTGTCCGTTCTGTTCAACTGCTCTTCCAAGTCCTTCGCTGTCTCTGATAGAACTACAATGTCATCGGCGAACCTCAAATTTTTATTTCTTCATGGATTTTAATACCTATTCCGAATTTTTCTTCTGTATCTTTTACTGCTTGCTCAATATACAGATTGAATAACATCGGGGGTAGACCACAACCCTGTCTCACTCCCTTCCTAAACGCTGCTTCCCTTTCATGCCCCTCGACTCTTGTAACTGCTATCTGGTTTCTGTACAAACTGTAAATAGCCTTTCGCTCCCTGTATTTTACCCCTGCCACCTTCAGAATTTGAAAGTATTCCAGTCAACATTGTCAAAAGCTTTCTCTAAGTCTACAAATGTTAGAAACGTATGTTTGCCTTTCCTTAATCTGTCGTCTAAGAGAAGTCGTAGGGTCAGAATTGCCTCACGTGTTCCACTATTTCTACGGAATCCAAACTGATCTCACGAGGTCGGCTTCAAGTTTTTCCATTCGTCTGTAAAGAATTCGCGTTAGTATTTTGCAGCTGTGACTTATTAAACTGATAGTTCGGTAATTTTCAGATCTGGCAGCAGCTTTCTTTGGGATTGGAATTATATTCTTGAAGTCTAAGGGAATTTCACCTGCCTCATACATCTTGCTCACCAGATGGTACAGTTTGTCAGGACTGGCTCTCCCAAGGCTATCAGTAGTTCTAATGGAATTTTTTCTACTCCCGGGGCCTTGTTTCGACTTAGGTCTTTCAGTGTCTGTCAAACTCTTCACGCAGTATCGTATCTCCCATTTCATCTTCTACATCCTCTTAGCAAATCCTAAGTGATCAAAATAAATGGTAAACATTCCATCTGCTGACATACTAGTTGCCTTCTCGGAAGAACACTCGAATTTTGACGCCGTGGATAATCGTAATACCAGAACCTTGGTGGATGAACAGGAGATTATAAAGACAGGAAAAAAATGCTAATCGAAGTCATGAATTTTTCCTACTTTAAAGTAGCGTGGCTGACTAACATCATGGATATTAAAAGAATTTCAAGGACTCAACAAGCATTCTGAAATAGTAAAATAGTAATTTATAAACAACCCTCTTAGAAGGCAGTTAGAAATTAATATTTCTAGCATTTGAAGTTATGGTCTGAAAGGTGGGCTCTGTGAAACATCATTAGAAGTTGTAGCGTATGTTGAGAAGACTCACGAAAACATCCTGGATTCGAACGTAAGTCAGTGAACTATTACTAGAAGAAATTAAAAGGGAAGGGCATTAGAGTGATACGAAGAGAAACTAAATTTGGTAAGTCATTGAACTGGTTCAAATGGCTCTGAGTACTATGGGACTTAAATTCTGAGCTCATCAGTCCCCTAGAACTTGCAACTACTTAAACCTAACTAACCTCAGACATCACACACATCCATGCCCGAGGCAGGATTCGAACCTGTGACTGTAGCGGTCCCGCGGTTCCAGACTGAAGCGCCTACAACAGCTCGGCCACCCCGGCCGGCGATACGTAATTCAAACATCTTCCTAAGAAGATGTTTGAAAGGAAAAATCCTGAGGGAGAGGGGGAGAGGGAAGAAGAGAAGAGGCAAGTCCGGAACCTACGACGAAGGACTTCAAGGAGTTACCCATGACGAGCCATGTAATTTTCATTGAATGCTCCACTACGCTTTACGTTGGATACACTGTAATTACAGTAATTTTTCAACATTCAAGTCTCTGAACAACTATCAATGTTTCCCCAACGTTTCAGTTCCTCCACGATAGAAATCCGCTCCTTTGTTACAGTCTTTCGAGAACTGTGTGAGTGTCTCTCCTTCGAAAATCTCAGACGTTTCAGCTTGCCGAAAATACGAAAATGTAATGGCGCAAAATCTACTCTGCACGGTGCGTAGACAGATCCGTACGGCACTGCTCAAGTTCTTGGCACTACGGCTAGACACGTTCTCATTTGGTCAACATACCGCCACAGTTTCACGGTTGATGTACACAATTTATACGTTTTATCCATCAAAATGACTGTCCCGCATATTTTGACTTATCCGAATCGCAACAGGCTGTCTGGAGGATACCCAGATTATTTTCACTTCGAATGCGCCAGTATGATGTAATCGTCTCGGCATGGGACCATGTGTAACTTTCTGGATCCATTACGTACACGGGACTATCAGTAGAATGAATTTCAGGACGTACAACCTAATGATACAAATAGGATAGAAGGATGGCTTCAACAAGATGCGCCTTTAATGTCTAATGATCATGTATTAATCTTCTGCCAAGACTTCAGGACGGATGAGGTATCATTGTCATCTGAATTATCTGTATGATTTAAGAAAAGAATACATACTGTTACACTACAGTCAATCCGATACAGAAGTTTCTTCCTGTGTGGTATTAAACTTTTAGGGCTATTCTTATTTAATCACCACGAATATTTACAGAGTGATCGGGCGGCGGCGGCAGCAGCAGCAGCAGCAGCAGCAGCAGCAGCACATATGAGCACGAATTTACGACAAAAATGGACGTACTAGAAGTGTTCTATTTATTTGTATTTTCAGCATTAAGGTATAAAGTGCTCCTTGCAGTATAAACTGTTTAACTGTTTCCTTGTGGAAAAGCTATGATTGAATAGCAGTCAAAAGATTAACGGGTTGATCTTAAAACCAAAGCACTTTTCCTGAACTGACACTGCATAGCTACTTTATTTTAACGTCTTATTACAAATCTAACGTATTTTGGTATGTAAATTGTTCCTTACATACAGGATGTCCCAGAGGGAGTAGTCAGTATTCTTGGTTACGACAGGAACGATCTTTCGAAGCAAAGAAGTCTAATAAACACTTTCTAGAACATACCTTAAGAGCTATGAACGTTTGTCTTCCTTTCTTTGGAACATTCCTATTGAGTAAGTGCTTCTAGATCTTAAGGTATGCATTTTTGATCCCATGTTTATGAGACTTGTTGCTTCTAATGATCGCTTGTCATATTCCTGACTACCATTCTTCCTTGGACACCCAGTGCGTTTCACCTGTCGATTGGGTGTGACCACACTGGCACCCCCAGCTGATTAAGTCACCTTCAGTATTACTTTAATGAGCCTATTAAACATCTTAACTACTTAAAAGTTTAGTTCAGAAGTGGCAACATATTTAAGTTTTGAGTACAGATTGATGATTATCTCAGTGGTTAACTGTGTTCTCAGCCTATTTCCTTTAGCCGGCGCCCAAGCAACATGCACACCTTTCACCCCAATTAGGGTCGATTATTCTTTTTACAGCAGCTGACATCGCCGGGCGTGGGTAATAGATTTCACGCGTAAATTATTGCTGCATACGCACCAGTACTCTGAGTTTACACTTTCTACCAAATCCCAAAATTAAAGTAGTGCAGCCTTACGAGATGGAGAAGTTGTCGGCTAGAAACGTGGTTGCATTTCGTAAGTAACAATGTTAATATTACTGCAGCAGAACTCGTGGTTCACTGCCTATCTCCACAACGTCGGTGAAGGAGTGGGAAGCAGGCCGTACCTTCATAGATGGGCACGGTGTGGGACACGCCGTCACCAGAGTCCAGGACGATTCCAGTGGTCCTTCCGGATGCGTACAGCGACAGCACGGCCTGGATAGCCACGTACATCGCCGGCGTGTTGAACGTCTCGAACATTATCTGCAACAGCACCAGAGAGTCACCACCCACCTCAGTCACAGCCACTTAAGTTTTTTGGCTTTTTGCCACCGTTACTGATTTAACTGACAGGAAAAATCAGTTGTGCGATTATTCTAATAGGCCGTTAATTACGATGAAGGAATGAGGTACAATCTGGAGAACAAGACAGTGTGCCTCAGATTGCAATAAAATGCTATTTACATTATAACCGATTCTGATGCCTCCTGCCACATATTCAGACGACCCGATATAGGTACATCAACTCGTGGTATTTTTATCTTTAGAGCATGTCTTATTGCCATGTGTTGCCCTGCAGCAAGGAGCATTTTCAAACTAGTCACCCTGTATGCGTACGTACTACATAAAGCTGAATATTTAATTGCAGTGTGAGGCAAATTCTTTCAGGTAATCGTATGACTGTTCCCACAGTTCCGTGAAAGTTTGAGTGAGCTAAAATCTTATTTCTAGAAAGAAAACTGCAGCTGAGGGTGTACTTGCCGACTAAAACTAAGCCGTTTCTGGTCTATTCTCGAACCTTGCCTTTCTCTGGCGATGGACTTATAGAATGAGCTTTTTACGCCAGGTAGGCCACTCTTCCTGAGGTTGTTATGTCAATACCTCTTCCGAACTTGAGAAGTATTTCCCCATGTTTTACTAGACTGGATTTCTGAAAGAACGTATTGGAGAAGTGTCGGAAGTTTAAAGTAAGGCAAAATCAGAGCAGAGTGGAAGATCGTTTTCTGGAAACGACACCTAGAACGCGACTACACTATTTCTTCACGATATGCTCTTTTCCAGCAATGTTGGTCCCGCAAATTATGCAGGGCAGGTGTGAAGTTTGAAAAGCAGGAAAGACACTGGCAGAAAAACCTGCTGGGCTGGTCTTCAGTGTTGCCTAGCTAGCGAGCTAGCTAGCTAGGTTATAGCACTGCCCACTAAAAGTAAGGTTTCGGTTAGAGTCCATGTACAGTTGAAATTTCAAACTTCGTGGGTCATGCATTTATTACCAGGCGTGTTCACCGAGTTTAATGCCAGAATGTGCCACAATTACATACGTTAAAGTATGAGACAAACCACAAGCCATCACATGCTAAATGATAGCACAGGCCACTAATAAGAGTGGCGTTTCGAGTCTGGCAATTTACGTGGAAATAACATTAATTGTTCTATAGTGAACTGGTCTGCAAGAAAATTTTTGAACCCTCGAGAGAACGTTTGTCACAACACACTAAATACGAAAAAATCTAAAACTTTGTTGCAGATTAAAACTGCGTGCCGGACCGAGGAAGGCAAAAGGTCCCTAGTTCGAGTCTCGGTCCGGCACGCAGTTTTAATCTGCCATAAAGTTTATCAGGGCACACACTGCTGCAGAGAGAAAATTTCATTACAAAAAAAATCTATCCACTCTTACACTATAATTGAGCTTAAGGAAACTTCGTGGAAGTCCTGCCCAAAGACTGACAACTTCAAGTAGATCTATGCCAGGAACTTCCGCATCAAAAGCGATGTTTAAGGAAGGCACATTTATCTTCACAGAATGTTCGAAATATATTTCTGTTTCAGGAAATAAAGCCTTAAAGTTAACTTTCCGAACAGCCACCATTTTTCCTCTTAAACATGTCAGGCAAATTCAGTGACAAAGTGAGAGCGTTCACGAATGAGTAATAAAGACTGCGTTGGAATACCAATCTGACAAGACGCTAATCATTTCACAGCCAAGTACAAGAGGTGATTCGGAGAAGTGTATAAGATGCTTTAATGAGGAACTTAACTGGTTTCACATTAATACTTTAAATACCTAACACTGAAAATACGTCACCCCAATTGCACGTATTTAGCTAATTATCTAAGTTATAGAAAAGGCATATTGCGAAAACAGAAGTCAGGTAAGATTTCAGTGCCGAAGAAAATCATGGGACTAAGCAGCTAAGCAGTCAGGAAGTATTTTTCCGCTTCAATTTACATGCTCGTGATTTTTCTGTAGTGTGGAAATCAGGAATGTGATGTGAAGCCTTGGTTTTCATAAGATGCAGAAAATACTGAGCAGAGAGATCAGCGGTTGCTAGATTTGTTCACATAGTTTGTTACATGGTGTAAAGGCAGGAACAACGTAAATGCAGAAAGTACCCGCTTGCAGTGGACAGGATCCCTGAACATTGTATGCTGATGGACGGAAGCCTACACGAAGAGCTGTGTACAGGTGTAGACCAGGGAACGTACCTGCGTCATCTTTTCGCGGTTGGCCTTCGGGTTGAGCGGCGCCTCAGTGAGCAGGACGGGGTGCTCCTCCGGGGCGACGCGCAGCTCGTTGTAGAAAGTGTGGTGCCAGATCTTCTCCATGTCGTCCCAGTTGGTGACGATGCCGTGCTCGATCGGGTACTTCACCGTCAGCACGCCTCGCTTCGACTGCGCCTCGTCGCCCACGTAGCTGTCCTTCTGGCCCATGCCCACCATGATGCCCTGGAACCAGCCGTAATTACATTAGCCTCGTGCTGTACGTTTCGAGGACACCAGTCAAATTTACTACTGCATTGTTGCGTCGAACTTCGTTACCGGGAGTGAGGGGTGGATTTTACGGTGCAAATGAATACTCCCCCTCCCTTCCTAGACCTTTCAGTCTACAGCATACACTGACAAACTTATTCTTACAGCAACCAAATACCTACACTTCATGTCACTAACAACCAAACCACGAAAAGTCAGTTGAATTTGCGTCCTTCAAACCGTGGTACACTGGGAAAACCGCCCAGTTTGAGCAGTACTAGTTGCATGTTCTCTAGATCACTTGAGTGATTCATCGAAATCTATGTGGAACGAGATAGATGATTACTCTTCAAAATTGTCACATTTCAGCCCTACTCATGTGAAACGATGTTTTTAAGTGTAATGGAATAGAAGTTCTCAATGAGAAATGATGGTAAGTTAGATTCACGGTTTGCTTTGCCATCTGTCAGACTTATTAGGAAAATGGTCAAGGATTTAGTTGCTGCACATTTAACTCTTCTGAGCTTCTCCCAGCTTTAATGATGGGTAGTAAACGTCTTTTTCCCACTAGTGTAGGTATGGAAGTCACTTCTCAATTTGAGATTGATGACCAATTTATTACTGAATATGTGCTGTGTCAGCGAATTTTAAATGTCTAGTTTCTTGAACAGGTACCTACATGACGCCAGTAAACATTTTTACTGCTCGCTTTTGTGCAGTCAGTACTAAGCGACGAGTTACCCCAGAAAATTTTGGGGGAGTGAGTGGAAATGTGCAAATTATGTTAGGTTGATTCGCTTGTTTAAAATATTAGCAGTTACACAAAGAGCAAATCAGTGTTCTATGATCTTGTAGATTGATGCATAATACCTTAAGGAAAAACTATATGAACTCTTACAGACAATTTGTATTCCGATTTTATGGCAAGACCATGTCCCCTCATTGGGAAACTGGAAACATGAAGATACGTCCGACTTCTGAAGTGTAATAGACCACACGTCTACGCTGTCTGGACGTGCTGCCTTAGAGGAAATACCGCCCTGTAACTTAAGATTTTTCCAGTTTTCAGTCACGAAATCAGGTCTGGTAGCAGGGCTAAACTGATGAAGGTAACCTAGTTACCCGGCGCTCAAATAAAATTTTAGTTCAGGGTATTAATGGTGGGAACCTTTGACAGCTACGTAATTCGTATTAGTTACGTTTCAAAAATGTCATGAGACAAGGGTAAACAATTTCGACTGAAACCAGCGGATTTCATGGAAGTGCTTATGACTGATTGCAAGGGTTGCCCAGCGAACCATGTAGAGCTACGCTGTTCTTGCAGAGAAGGGAAACAAAAATGCAGAAGCGTGATAATTTAACCAGTCTCATGGATTCCTGTGCATGTTACACCGAGAAAACTTCCTATCAAAAGCTGGTTAGTTTATTGTACATTACGTAAAGTATTTGAACATTCACGCATTATATGTGGACAAGACCAGAGAGGGGGCGTCTTTATCACGAACTCGTGTGGCTGATTATACACAAACTATTTACGAGTCGCGTATGTAATGGTGCAATACACGTACTTGCTGCCAGTGAATATGACGTTAGCATCGCTTGTTTTCAGTAACAGCAGGCGAATAGCTTTTAGTCATATTAGCACTACCTATTGCAGCATAGCCAGTATCTTCTGTCGCTTCTGCTAACTGATTAGGCTAGCACCATTGATACTAGATCATTTATAAGTGAAGTTAGGAAACAACGAAACTACCTTTTGACAAATTTCCCCCTGAAAGACAGCTGAGTTAATCCTAGGTATTAACCAATTTGACGTTCAGATCCCCATCACTAAACAGGGTGAGACTAAGTACTACTGGAACTAATTACAGTGACTGGAAGGACCGACTTCCGGCGCAATAATTTCTTCATCACGTAGCCACGTGGCAAAATTGCCCGAGACAAAACTAGTGGTGATTTGTCACACGTCCCTGCGTCAGGTTTTCCTCAAGCAGTGGAAATAGAAGAAACAAGTTGATCGCCTTATCGCGGTAGTCATGAAGATGCAGGTAATTAGCGTCTAGACCACTTAGCAGCGAGCTGCTCAGCAGGTGGTCGCTCTTTACGCGAGTTTCTGCTCCGAAGAGCGGACACGCAGCTTTGTCGGTTACGGCCTTTAAGAGCCGGATGCGGCGTGCGCCGGCATCGCTATACGCTGGCATTAGAACGGCTCGCCGCGCACCTTCACGGCAATTAAACGCGACCGCCGAGTGCAGCGGCTGGCCATTATTCTGCAGCAGGCGTCCGCCTGCGCACTGCATATGGGCCAGAAGAGTCCCTGTTCCACTTTCTGCGTGACACCCACCTGTCGTCACACCCGATCTTATTTCATATTGTTACTAAGATAGCAAGTTAAATGGCACAGCTTTTCGGATCGATACTGAGTGGATTTCTCATTAGAGGAATCCAGTTTGCATTTCCCATCTTTAGTGGAAGTATGCAGCAAATTAGATTTCCTCTCCTGTGCCGACTAGCTCCGAGCAGCACTTACGTCCAACGTTATCTTTTATGATTTTTAGGTTGTGGCCGTATGTTTGCGAGTTAACAGACTTTACCAGAGGCATTTCGCCTCTACCACGGTGTGAGAGGCCTGTGATACATGGACATTTTTGTTTGCATCACTTTCGAGTTAGTCTGCTGTTTTACATGGACTTTATAGGTCCACAAAATTTTATTTAGTGCCACAAGCAGAACAGTAGCTTCACCGGCAATAACAGTACATGTAAATGAAAAATGCCAATGAAAATAAAAATTTTGAATTTCAGGCCACGGATAATGCTCTGACAAACGGACGGAACGCGTCTGGGGGGAAATATTGCCTTTCATTTGCAGAGTGATGATCGTAATCTAAGAAATATATATATATATATATATATATATATATATATATATATATATATATATAAACACGTGACAACGTCCTCTACTACTGTGTGCCTTCCCTACATTTTAACCATCTGTTGCTCCTTTTAGTGACAGTTATGCTCCTGTATTGTAACTTACACTATCACCTATAGTTTTCCACATTACTTTCCTCCCAGTTTCAGCAGAAGTTTTATTTGTCCAAATTTTCCAGTATCTTAATCCCATATCTCTTGCTATTTGCATTCTTTTCCAATTTCCTCAGTCCATGATTCACATTGATGTGCTTCAGGCTGCTAATTTAAGCATTATTTTAGACAAAGGTGCTAACCGTCACACTTCAGGTATTTGAAGTACTTTGCTAGTTGTCAGACCTGAGCGTCTGACAACTCTGATGAAAGTCACCATTGTTGGTGCAGAGCGGTGATTTAAATCGCTAAACTGTTGCCACCACAGCACCTGAGATCTGTTAATGCTCGCGCTCGAGAAGCAAATACTAGTAAAGCACATGACCTTTTGCGGTTTACTTATGCAATACAATAGCCGCTGACACATCCGTAGTCGTTGTCCTAAGTTTGCGTATTATGCCTTATGAAAGTGTCTATTAGCTCACAAATGTGATGACTAGAGGCGCAGGAGACATTCTACGTCCATTACAGAACACTGCTTCAGAAATATTTATCAAACCGAATATTTTAGGATGATTACATAGTTAATAGCTCCAAGTCGACAAGTGCGCAGTGGGCGCTCAGGATTTAACGGCTGCCCCCTGCAAGTTTAAACCACAAGAGATGGAACAGGAACATTTACGCGAAATTTTCTATGGATGCGTCTTGTCAGCCGCCGTGAGTCATAGGAATCCCGTAACCTGACGAAGTAGAACCACTGTTCCCGAACGAGAGTCCAGGGACGTTAATGCCCTGCTTCGACTCCCAGCAACTGCAGTTTTAGTAATCCAGGAATTTAGCAATTTAAGACAAAATGTAATGGCAACATTTTGGAAATTTGCTGATGGTACTCAAATCTACGTGACCTGTACTAAGGTAAGCGAGACAGGTCGTTTCGTCCAGTTTTTACTCTTTACTTTGCAATGTATCTGCCGAACAGCTCTAAGGATAGCAGTTTCAAAGGGAATATGCAAAATAAAAAACCTGAGAGAAATTGATATTACTAAATCTGGGTAGAGGAAAACCAAAAACTTTCGACAGTGTATCACAGAAACTAGGTGTTTTGAACCAAGGCGGATTCCTCCCTACAATAGTCTGTATTACATAATTTTAACTGCTTACGTGCTTCTGAACACTTAAGATACGTACTTTATTAAACTAACATATGTATTTATCTGTTATTGCAAGGTCGAAATATTAAATATGAGCGGTAAAGATGGGTTGTTTGGGGGAAGAGACTAAACAGCGACGTCATCGGTCTCATCGGATTAGGGAAGGACGGGGAAGGAAGTCGGCCGTGCCCTTTAAACCATCCCGGCATTTACTTTGAGTGATTTAGGGAAATCACGGAAAACCTACATCAGGATTGTCGGACGCGGGATTGAACCGTCGTCCTCCCGAATGCGAGTCCAGTGTACGAGAGGTAGAGTAAAATGTTTGAAGGGAGATTCTTGGGTAAATGAATCTAGAACTTCTGTGGCTTTAGCAAGGTGTGGATCGAGGTCCGTGAAGCAGTAAAATTAACGCGTGCTGTTTGACGAGTTGGGATTTTTGATAAATGTGCCCGGATGCACCTAATTTTATCAACGAAGCTGAAGGGCAGCAGTGGATTTTTCCACCATCAATACGATTCATTTGTGTTATTAACGACTGGGTTAACAGCGAGGTAGCTTGCCTGCTAGACCTGTTTTGGCCGTGTGTGGCTGAGGCGGGAGAGCAGCTGTGGTCCCGTAGAGCTGTGGTGCTCGGTAGCCAGCTAGGCAGCTGACTCATCTCGTACGTAGGACCGGTTTCCAGTTTTGATCGCAGCTGATTTCGTGTTGTCAGAGGCACACCCACTGCCACTAGGCTTCGGCAACCTAATTACTGTTCAAGCGAAGATCAGTTTTGTGTATGGCAGTCAACAGACATCGATCCAAGTATTCGTTAAATAGTTTAACGTATTCCTGAAAACCGAGTCATTTGCTTTTATGCTAGGCGGCAATTTCAGAAAGTATTATATAGGCACAGAATGATTGTATTATTAACATCCCATTCAGTGTGCACTAATCCGTTTGCACGTGTGACGGTTATCTCACATCTTTGTACACGACAAACGTTTACTGCTTACTGCAGTAGGTTTCTAACTAGAGTTTAGGAAGGTAGCAGTTACTCATCTAAAGAGTTTAAAATCCCTTATTCGAGCGTAAAACGGCTAAATTGTTTGAGGGGGTACTGTGGCCGTTTTGGGACGAGTTTTGTCTCATTGGCCAACCTCCTTGCCGCAGTGGTAACACCGGTTCCGTCAGATCATCTAAGTTAAGCGCTGTCGAGCTGGGCCCCCACTTGCATGGGTAACCGTCCGGTCTGCCGAGCGCTGTTGGCAAGTGGGGTGCACTCAGACCTTGTGAGGCAAATTGAGGAGCTACTTAATTGACAAGTAGCGGCTCCGGTCTCAGACTGACATACGGCCGGGAGAGCGGTGTGCTGACCACATGCCCCTCCGTATCCGCATCCAGTGACGCCTGTGGGCTGAGGATTACACGGCGGCCGGTCGGTACCGCTGGGTCTTCGTGGCCTGTTCGGACGGAGTTTTGGTCTCATTACTTGAGTTCTTTCACACCTGTTTTTCCGTGTAAAAATGTTTCAGTTAATATACCAGCAGTTCAAGTTAAGACTAGTCCCCATCCCGACAAAATTAGGCATTCACTGAACTTTCAGTTTCCTAACTCCATAACCACAGTACTTTCCTACTAACATCTACAGTAGTACCGCTTTCAGAATTCACAAACGCTAAATTTTACTAATACCCTCCATCAGTATCAGTATATTCGTACTTTTCCGTATTTACCACTTCCGAGCTGAAGTACTGTCCATTGAAATTTTTCATTAAACATCTTTAATGAACTATCATAAGCAATCGTTTGCCGCCAAGTTTTTAAAATCCAAGCCAGTATGACAGTATGTAGAACCATTTAATCTTTCCCGATGAAACGCATTATACGTACAAGCTACCGGCGTAATAGTTTCTCAGTACTTTACAAATAAAGTTCTGTTACTGTGACATTCCAGGAGTCTTGCGTTTTATACTTTTTAAAAGTCATTTTGACGCTTTCCTGATTTTAAGTGAACAAAAATTTGATAACGCACCAACTGCAGCGAAAATTCTATCGTACCACATCAAGATCTGCAGTTCTTGTTTTTCTTGCAGGAGGCATAGATACGGCATCCCGGTGGGTACCGTCACAAACCATGCACTGCACGTGCCACTCGATGAAAATATCTTCAGATAAATAGGGGGCACACCAGAACGATATGAGTAACTTCTTCCCAGGAAGAAAGAGACATTTTGTAAATAGTCCCACATTGTAGTATGACCAAGGGGGGGGGGGGGGGAGGGGAGAGCGTTAAGCCTAAGGACTGAGTGATCCTCTAGGAACAATCTTTCCCATCAAACAAAATTTTTGTTTTACAGTATTTCTTAAAAGTTTGTCAAATATGACCGACAGTCACTAAACAGACTTATTAGTGCTGTGCAATATTGGAAAAAGCATACGTCAACAGCTTCGATCAGTTCAACGTTTGAAAAAACTTAAGGATGCTTTCTCCTCTTTCGAACCCAAAGTTGTAAGTTGTATAGCTGTCAGAGAAGGCGGGAAGCGACCGATGTGTCGGGTTCGATGGGATTCACGCTTTACAATGGTAGGAAGTTTGAGAACGCCCCAAAGCTGCAACTCTATCAGTATTATTTACTAAAGTCAAGCTTTGATTATCCTTATTTCACACATTTATGGCTACAAGTGGTTAGCGGGACAATTAGTTAAAAGCGCGTAAACATCCAAAACAATTCTATGACTATAATGTCTTAATGACATCCGATTTCGTAGATTTTACGTCAAATGTTTTGTAGACAGTCGTTCAAGACTGCAACTAAAATTAAAGTTCCTTGGCAGTTCCTGCCTCTAAGGAGTCTAGTTTCCGTTAACACTGTTAGTTTGCAGACAATGAACTGTCTTAACTGCCAGTGCCGTTATTTCCAACTATATGAACGATGTTAAGAGGCATTACGTTTCGACTTCATTTCCTAAATACACAAGCACACTACGGTTTTTCTGCAATTACGCTTTTTATATATCTTCGTGTACCATATATATATATATATATATATATATATATATATATATATATATATATATATGAGTAATAGCTAAAATACTTAGCGTTGCTTTAAGAGTACTCAAGTTTTCACAATAACAAAAACCAGAGCTGTGTACTGCTGTCAGAAAACAGCTACACGGTGATCTCGTTAAAGCGAGAGAGACACTGCCATGACCATCATCCGCATCGTAAGAATCCGACCTTTCTCGCATTTAATCTAAATATTACCATTTTATATTTAGACAACGGTTACAGTCTAATTAGAAGCATGAGGACAGAAGATAAACCCCGCTCAGGAACAAGGCTTCAATGTAATTCGAATATGCGGTGACGGAAGAAACAACCGGTATCAACTTTATGAATTTCTGCGTTAGTTACGTCCAACGTAAATTAAGCTTTGATAAATTTAGTGCAAACGGACATATGACAAAGCTAAGTGAACGGTAAAAATGGAGTTTCACTGGGACGTAGCGATGGTTAATATGAATTTTTCCGATTTCCGTTTCCATTGTGACATCTTTAAGCTGTGACTAGTTCCAATGCGTTATGAGCCACCAGAAACAAAGTACTTTCCTACGAATAGCACGTCATTGTGAACTGCAGTATCTTAAGCAGCAGATGGCTGCAATGCAGACAGATTTTTCTGTTACTGGTCATTAAGCCCTGCCGAGTTTCTCTTCTGGGTCATCAGGCGCATTTTTTTTATATGTCCACAGGTATCTGAAATTTCGTTTTTGCAATGTATAGGTGTCGTCACCCTAAGTAAGTTAGGCTTATCAGATCTTTTATACGACGGCCAGCGTCAACGGGAAGTGTCGGTTTGTTTGCCCATTATAAACAACTATTTTTCCAGGTGAATTTTACTTGCCAATTCAACAGGGCAGTCCCAGATTAGGGAGTTATTCGTTTTGTCGATGTGTATGAAAATGAACAGAAAAACACTAAGAATAAACAGCACTCCAGCAGGGACGGAGCAGCGCTCCTGCATGGCGGTAAAAGTCAGCGAGGGCCAAAGCTGTGCCTTCGCTGCTGGGTGTTTATTCTTTGTGTTTTACTGTTCCTTTTATCATACATCGATCTTTAATATCGCACTATACTAATCTTTGTTTAATAGGCATGTAGAATTTTATATTAAAAGTCAGTTTGGTCGTAACGGGAAACAGACCGACACTTCCCATGGACGCTCGGCGTCGCATTAAAGACTGTTCTTTCGGACATGTCCGAAAGAACAGATACCATCTGTGACCATGCAGCTCGTTAGAATGAAATTATAATGAACTGAACACCCTTAGCTGTTTACAGGCGTTGATATACGTCAACGTGGACAGATGAAAATGTGTGCCCCGACCGGGTTCGAGTCCTGGTCAGGGCACACATTTTCATCTGTCCCCGTTGATGTATGTCAACGCCCGTAAGCAGATAAGGGTGTTCATTTTATTGTACGATGAACAGTACTTGTTTGGGCTGACTCCAACTACACGACGAAGAAACACTGGAGAAAACGCGCCTGACGAGCTTAGAAACACCATATATGCATACCAAAGGTGTCAGGCATTACAGGACACGCGAGACTATGCAACAAAAAATTTGGAAGCACCTACAACAAAAGAAGGGTATACAAAATTCAGTTTCCACACACTACCGCAGCATGTGTATTTAAAACTCAACTAGCCCTACTTCAACTGTATGTAAATAAAAATTGGAACCCACGAAAGGTGGATAAAAATGGAGCAGAATGTCAAGTAGTTTCACTATTAGACACACGAGAAAGATGTTGATAAAAAGGGGTAACTTTCGAGTGTGGGTATGCAACAGGTATTCTGCTGTCTGGGAGGGGTGGTGCTGGAGAGAAACTAGGTGTCCTGTTTGGAGACGGCCTCTCCGGACAGTAGCTGTACACACCTGGTACCGAGGCCGGCCCACGATGGAGGGAAACACGGCCCGTGGGGCGTCGTCGCCGGCGAAGCCCGCCTTGCACATGCCGGAGCCGTTGTCCACGACGAGCGCGCTGACGTCTTCGTCGGCCATGTCTGCAGAGTGCTGTGTCTTGTTGCGGTGCTGGACTGGAGCGCAGTGCGGCTGGAGCACCGGAGGCCAGCCTTATATAGCGGCGCTCGCCACGCCTGGCGGCCGCACCGCCATATACGCACACGGTGCGGAGCAGCGCCGCTCTGCGGACAAGGCCCTCTACGTCTCACTGGCGCCAGCAACGCTCCTACTGCCACTCCGACCAGGGCAGCCGTGGAGATGAACGACTCACACTTCGTTTACACGTGGATCCAAAATCCGCTTTTCCGTAAACCGATCCCCAATACCGCTTCTCATCTACATCCACATTCCGCAAACCTCTGTGAACTTTCGCAGAGGACACGTGATATGAAGCAAACGACCCCCCTTCAAAAATTTACTGTGCTGTACAGGGGTTGGACAAAAATTTACAAACACCAAAAACAAGACACATTACCATGCCTAATACTGTATAGGATCCGTATTTATCTACTCCGAGACAGCTGGAAGATATTTTGCACCATTGGTATCCAAAACATCTTCCAGCCGTCTCGGAATAGATTAACACAGGCCGTGTGCAGTTTCAAGAGGATCTTATGCCATTCTGCTTGCGTCATAGAGACAAGTTAAGATAATGGTGGTGGAGATGTACAGAGATCATGCATCCTTCTCTCCAAAGTGGACCACAAAGTCTCAATAATATTGAGGTCTCGTGACTGACGGGTCCAGGAGAGATACTGAAATTTATCCTAGTCTTGGACCATACGGGCTGTGTGAACAGGTGCCCCGTCGTCTTGGAACAAAGCAGCACCATTGTGGAATGAACATTGTACCATGGAATGGACCTAATCGGCCAAAACGTTCGATAATGCCACCTTGCAGTGTTACCATGGGGCTCATGGAATACCATGATATGGCTACCAAAATCATCACCAAACCTTTCGCCATTTGTCAGTCTTGGATCGTTAATTCAGCCAGAAGATGGAAACAACGTGAAACAAGACTCATCTGACAACATGACTTTCATTTTCACATAGTCAGGGTTTTATGGGTTAGGCACCACGCTCTCCTATTATGGGCATTTCCATAGTTTTGGAATTCCAGCTACCCCTGCAATTCTGTGCTTACGGACCTCCTTTCGTATTCTTTTCGAACTGCGAGAGTGCGACATTTCGTTGTGCAATGACGTGTATATATATATATATATATATATATATATATATATATATATATATATATATATATATAAAGGTTCAAATGGCTCTGAGCACTATGGGACTTAACATCTGAGGTCATCAGTCCCCTAGAACTTAGAACTACTTAAACCTAACTAACCTAAGGACATCACAAACATCCATGCCCGAGGCAGGATTCGAACCTGCGACTGTAGTGGTCGCGCGGTTCCAGACTGTAGCGCCTAGAACTGTAGAGCCACACCGGCCGGCGACTTTTACAAGTATAGTTTTCATACTCTTATTTTTCTTCACCAGCTGCTGTAATCACCGTCTGTCACGGTCACTCAACATACACTTTCGTCCGCGTGACCTAGCTGATGATGTTTTCGCACTTTCCTTTTATACGCTATAAATCTTCCATGAGGTGCCCCTTGAAACACATTGGCTCCCATGGTTACGGAAGCACCTACCATAAGAGCATCAACAACTTGCCCACGTTCGAGTTCACTTATCTCCGGCATAACTCACTCACAACTGCACAGAACATTTTTCGACCACGACTGACATTTACAACGTATTGAACACACTGCTCAGGTGGCTTTCGTTGTCAGTTAAAACAGCGCAATCTGCAGGCTTGTCTGGGATCTGCATTTATATTCAAACAAACATTTCTGGTGGTGTTTTAATATTTTTGTCCAACTCCTGTATATGAGGACAATATAATTACATCCGTATCCCCGACTGAACTGAGAGCTTCTACTGTCGTAAAATTCGATGTCATCCGCAGTATTGGTACAAACTGTACAATGATGGTTCCAGGAAGCGTGCTTCTGCATGAGCTGCCTTTCTTAATGACCATGACCAAACAGTATGTGGACAATCCTTCCTGGTGGCAATAGAAGTTTCGATATTAACCGTAGAGCTGTGTGCCATTCATCAAGGTATTCTGTACGTAGTCGACTTTTAAATCGGTAAAGTTCTAATAGGTGCTGGTTCGACGAGAGCCCTACAATCTCTTAAGGGGAGACGGAAGGCAAGTGGGCTTCAAAACTTCGATTTTTAGATTTTAGCGTATTTAAAATGCCTGGTCTTTCCTGTATGAAACAGTTCTTGTTTTATATAGAAACGACAATTTTTTCGTGAGATATGAAAGTTTTCCTGACGCTCTGTGCAATCTGGGGGACTGTGACAGCAAGGCTTATGACCGGGTATGTGCAGAACAACCCTATGGTCCTAAGGTCACAATTTCTAAATTAGAGTGCATTGGGCATGTCCAGAACAGAATGGGGTCCAGGTTGAGAAGATTATTGAAAGAAAAGTCAAAAATAGTATTGGAAGATGGTAAGAAGATAGGTGGTAAAGGTGACAAATGTTGAAATAGATTACAGAATTATTATGGCTTGGCCATAACAAGAAATGTAGGGAATTTAGAAAACATGAAAAAAGCTGTATGGGCTATCTTTTTCCATGAGCTTTCCACAAATGAAAACCCAGTGCATGGTCTTTGCCCGAATAATCATGACACTTGGTGCAAGTACAGGAGAAGTGCCAGATAAGACAACAAACATTCTTTAACTGCATCAGTAATGAATGAAATTAAAGCCATATTTAGAGAATTTTGTAAAGATACCTGGTTGAAGAAATGTCTTCATGGGGAAACCCAAAATTTAAATGAATGTGTGAATTCTGTCATTTGGAACTGGTTACCGAAAACTGTATTTGTTCATCTTACAACTCTCAAATTTTGTGTTTATGATGCTATTTTATGCTTCAGTGATGGTGTAATTAAAAAAATGGATGTTTTCGAATTATTGGACATAAAATCTAGTGGAAATACTGAAAAATCCTTGGTGCAAATAGGTAAAGAGAGAGTCTGCAAAGCAGATATTGCTAATTTAAAATGCACAAAAGAAGCCAGACAGAAAAGAAGAGGGAGCAAGAGAAGAAAAGCAGATCAGTATGATTCAGATGATCCTCAGTATGGTGCATGAAAATATTAGTGGTAAGTGATTCTCATCAATAACTATACTAGAATTTCAATATTAAACTTCACTGTGATCTTCGTAGTAGAATCGTCAACCAAACGAAAACGGAATGGATGAAGTTAGTGTACATTGACCGTAACATAAAAGGCGCATAGTATTTGGCGATTTAGTAACAGATTCCACGCCAACCTACGTTTTTCCACTCGTCGCTCACAAGAAAAGAAATTGTTACTATTAACAGAACACGAGCAGGTCACATGAAAACTAATAAAATGCGACATTTTTTAAAACTAGTTCCCTCTCCAAACAATGATTCTTGAGTCAGTGACAAATTTATTGTACATATATTAATAGAATGTGGTAAATACCATCATCCAAGAGTAATTACACTGTACAGTGTATTAAAAATTAAGGGCTATTTTTCTCTTACAGTAGCTCTTAATTCCATGAATGCGCCCGTTACAAATGTACTTCCTAACTCAGCAGAAAAACTTCAGAAAGCCAATACCGCTAGTAAAGCATTTATTTCGATAACCTTTACCATCTTCGGACATTATGCCCCACAAATTCGCGTCTCTACAGCTTAATATCCGAAGATGGTAACGTAGTCTTACCGAAACCGGTTATCGAAAGAAAACAATCTTGGCTTTTTGTAGCTTTTCTACTGAGTTTATAACACTGCAGATCACTCCCACTCTGGCAGTGTCAGGAACATCTAAATGTATTCGCCATTTCATCCGTCTATGAAAAGTGGGGCTTTAAAATTTGAGGAAATTTTCTTATGTCTCATTACGTATATATGTATTTGGATTTTGTGTTAAAATTTTGTGGCTTTTATTGTCATGGCTCAGTCAGACTAATGTACTTCGTTTATTAATCATCTCCTTCAATTATTTTGTAACGAAGTTGGACCGATGACCTGTTCGTATCATTATGTGCAATAATCGTATCTATTGATTAAAAATAAATACTACGAAGGGCGTGACAGAGGGTACTTCTCACAGTGCAATTTAATGGCTCTTCTTTCATTCGCGTATGGAGCGCGGGAAAAATAACTGCTTAAACGCCTCTATGCACACTATAATTAGTCTAAACGCGTCTTTGCAATTCCTACGGGAAAATACGTAGAGAGTTGTAGTTTATTCCTAGATATTCACTGAAAATAGCTTCCTGAAACATTTCAAGTAGACTTCCGCTGGATAGTTTGCGTCTATCTTCCAGAATCTGTCAGTTCAGACCTGTCAGTATCTTCATGACGATCTCCCGTGGACCAAACAACCTGCTACTTCTCGTATTGCTCATCTTTGTGTACTTTCAGCATCCCCTATTAGTTCTGTTTGGCACGTGCCCCGTACACTTTCCTCGGGTGGGTCATACGAATGTTCTATAAGCACTACCCTTTGTAGACTGAGTCCATTTTCGTAGTATCCTATCAATGAATTGAAGCTTTACCTGCGACTGAGACTATTGGATCATTCAGTTTCATATAATTACAAATTATTATACCCAGGCGTCTGTACGAGTTGTCTGATTGCAGTTGTGACTTACTGATATCGTAATCACAGGATACTATATTTTTTCGTTTCATGAAGTGCACGATTTTACATTTATGAATATTTAAGGCAAGTTGCCAATCTTTGCAACATTTTGAAATCTTATCAAGATTTGACTTAATATTTGTGCAGTTTTTTTCATACAGTACTTCATTATAGATAACCCCAACGCCTGCGAAAAGTCTGTTAATACACTCCTGGAAATTGAAATAAGAACACCGTGAATTCATTGTCCCAGGAAGGGGAAACTTTATTGACACATTCCTGGGGTCAGATACATCACATGATCACACTGACAGAACCACAGGCACATAGACACAGGCAACAGAGCATGCACAATGTCGGCACTAGTACAGTGTATATCCACCTTTCGCAGCAATGCAGGCTGCTATTCTCCCATGGAGACGATCGTAGAGATGCTGGATGTAGTCCTGTGGAACGGCTTGCCATGCCATTTCCACCTGGCGCCTCAGTTGGACCAGCGTTCGTGCTGGACGTGCAGACCGCGTGAGACGACGCTTCATCCAGTCCCAAACATGTTCAATGGGGAACAGATCCGGAGATCTTGCTGGCAAGGGTAGTTGACTTACACCTTCTAGAGCACGTTGGGTGGCACGGGATACATGCGGACGTGCATTGTCCTGTTGGAACAGCAAGTTCCCTTGCCGGTCTAGGAATGCTAGAACGATGGGTTCGACGACGGTTTGGATGTACCGTGCACTATTCAGTGTCCCCTCGACGATCACCAGTGGTGTACGGCCAGTGTAGGAGATCGCTCCCCACACCACGATGCCGGGTGTTGGCCCTGTGTGCCTCGGACGTATGCAGTCCTGATTGTGGCGCTCACCTGCACGGCGCCAAACATGCATACGACCATCATTGGCACCAAGGCAGAAGCGACTCTCATCGCTGAAGACGACACGTCTCCATTCGTCCCTCCATTCACGCCTGTCGCGACACCACTGGAGGCGGGCTGCACGATGTTGGGGCGTGAGCGGAAGACGGCATAACGGTGTGCGGGACCGTAGCCCAGCTTCATGGAGACGGTTGCGAATGGTCCTCGCCGATACCCCAGGAGCAACAGTGTTCCTAATTTGCTGGGAAGTGGCGGTGCGGTCCCCTACGGCACTGCGTAGGATCCTACGGTCTTGGCGTGCATCCGTGCGTCGCTGCGGTCCGATCCCAGGTCGACGGGCACGTGCACCTTCCGCCGACCACTGGCGACAACATCGATGTACTGTGGAGACCTCACGCCCCACGTGTTGAGCAATTCGGCGGTACGTCCACCCGGCCTCCCGCATGCCCACTATACGCCCTCGCTCAAAGTCCGTCAACTGCACATACGGTTCACGTCCACGCTGTCGCGGCATGCTACCAGTGTTAAAGACTGCGATGGAGCTCCGTATGCCACGGCAAACTGGCTGACACTGACGGCGGCGGTGCACAAATGCTGCGCAGCTAGCGCCATTCGACGGCCAACACCGCGGTTCCTGGTGTGTCCGCTGTGCCGTGCGTGTGATCATTGCTTGTACAGCCCTCTCGCAGTGTCCGGAGCAAGTATGGTGGGTCTGACACACTGGTGTCAATGTGTTCTTTTTTCCATTTCCAGGAGTGTACTACCGCCGGGACTTTAATATACAACATGAGCGCCAAGGACCCTTACACGCTTTCATTGGTCACACCCGAAGTTACTTCTACATCTATAGATGAATCTCCATTCAAGACAACATGTTGCTCCTTCCTCAGTCCAGTCACAAATTTAGATACAATCATACTTTCGATAAAAAGCGTAGGTGTTGCACTGAGTGAAATGTTGTTCAGAAGTCAAGAAATAATGCATCTGCCTGACTTCTTTGATCCGTGACTTTAAGGAAGTCATGCGAGAAAAGCGCGAATTGGGTTTTGCATCATTAATGTTTCGGAATCTATGCTGGTTGTTACCGAGGAGATCAGTCTGTTTGAGATACCCCATTACGCTTGATCTCAGAACGGCTTCAAGGGTTCAACAACAGATGGGTGTCAAGGGCACTGGACGATAATTTTTTGGCTGGCATCTCCTTTCCTTCGTAGACGTGTGTGACCCTTGCTTTATCCCAACTACTGGGCATAGTTTTCTGTTCGAGTGATCTACGGTATATTATCGTCAAAACAAGGGCTGGTTGGTCGTTGCTACGTATACAAGCTACACATTTTGGAAAGACAAAAACCGAATGTTGGAAACTGATTTTCGTTGACAAGTTTACGTGTTAAGACGGGAATCTTCTTTGCTAGTCCGGTCAGCTACCGGTTTTCCGATTGTCTAACAAGAATGGGCTCTTAAATCATCGGTTCCAGTTTCTCAAGTAGTTTGCTCTACGTCTATTTCTCTTCAGTTCAGTATAGGAGATAAACAACTTCCTGGTCAGTCCAATATTTCTTATTCTCTTTCGCTGCATTATAATTCGCTCCGTCTAGATTAGTAGACGTTTTTAAAACCAAAAAGAAACCTGACAATCGAAGCACATTTTAAAAACAGCAGATGGTTTACGTGGGAGCAAGTATCTATCGCGAAAGATGAATTCCGGCAGCTGCAATCGTATTTGTAACATAGATATTGGGGTGTGTATATTACCAACCACAAGTGGTACTGGGAAATCGATTTACTAAAACCGGATTTGAGAGCCCATATAATCGAAGTGTCAGTAAATACTCCAGTACGGATTCTGCACATGCGAGTGTAGCTGCTGGAATCCTTCTTCCGTGGCCGATGTTCACTCTCAAGTAAACGGTCTACCGCTTTTAAGAAGTTCTCAATTCTTTCTTTCCGTCTTACTATTAAAATTTTTGGTTAACTTTCACAAAGCGATTTCACGTGGAGTGAAGAAAAGAGGGAGTATTCAGCTCAGCAGAAAGTTATTCATTTCTTTTAATTTATTGAACACAAGCACTATTGATATTTCTTAGATGGAAGCTGATACATAAATGGTTATATTATACTGCATCGACAAAACAGAACTGATTGGCAATAGCCCTACATTCAGAAAAGCTGCATAATTTATAAACTGTCTCTCTTAGAGTGGAAAAGGTTCTTGTTCACAATCAGTGGCTAGTGACAAAATACTTGCTAATTCCGTGAGCAGGAATATAAATGATTGTTCACTCATTCGGAGGTTTACTAGACGTTTCAAATCTGGCAAACGTTAGAGTTCAATAATGTACCACCAGTGATCACATTGTATTTTCCTCCACAACGCACATAAATTAAGTGGTTTGATATGACAGTTTCTAAGGCATTAATTGGCGCGGATAGTATGTTTAAATATCTATTCTTGTACAGTCTCCTTCTGCTTACGAGTTCACCGACATCCACAAGAAAAACGTTCTCTTTATTAAAAATGTAACGATAAGTACTGATCACCCCACTTCACTGTGCGGACGAAATCAGACACTTTTCGTGTATAATAACCGACGCTTGGAAAACCGCTTTTTGATTGCACTAGGAAAACCGATTCAGGTCTAACACATAAATTCGTCAGCGAAAATCAATTCTCGAAATCCAGTTTTTTGTCTTACACACGTTGAGTAAGATGAAAACATGATTCCATCATTCCAGATATGTGTAGAGGGACCAAGTGAAATGTACTGGTTTAATTCAATGGATCATGATTGAGGTCTTTCGCTATGATATGGAACGAGTTGGTTTTGCAATTGTAGTACACTTAGAGAAAATACGCTCACATTCTGAAGATTTACATGTTTATCTTCAGCTACTTTTCTATATGCCTACTTCCTTGCCTGTCTGTCTGTTCGATTCAGATTTTGCTATTGATTCTAAACCAACTACCAGATGAGCTACAGACTTGAAATTTTGAACGTAGCTCAGAACTGGATGACAGTGCAACATTAACTCTCATTCTTATCGGCCTGCCCGGTATGGTTGGGGTGGTAGTGGAAAAGGTTGGTAGTGGAAAAGGTTGGTAGTGCTTGACATCTAGACTGCTCTGTATGACAGGTATGGTGTGTAGATAGTATCTGAATGTGTTTTGGAATGTAGGTGTGTGGACAGGTGTGGCTGAGCAGAGAGAGGCGGAGGAGGAAACAAATAGTGAGAGGACAGAGGATGAGGTGGACAGAAAGAGGAGGGTAGAGGACATGGACAGATAGAGGTTACAGGAGGAGATGGAGGAAGAGAGCGGGAGGGAGAAGATGGACAGCCAGAGAGGAGTAAGAGGAATTAGAGAGAGACAGGGTATAGGAGAAGGTGGACAGAGAGACTAGGGAGATGGAGATTGGCAGATTAAGTGGGGAGATTGAGGTGGGGTGAGAGAGGAGGGAGGCGGAGATGAAGAGGGTTAGGGGGTGGATTGAAAGAGGGGCATGAGCAGGATTGTGCAGTATTCGTGATATACATGCTCAAGGGCGAAGCTGCACACATAAAGCTAGTATTGAAATAAAAATCTTCGAAGAAATGATATAAAATTAATGCTGCTCGTTTAAGCAAATTGCTATGTTATTAGTAGCTAGGTGTAACATTATTCTGTATCATACTGGAGAATTGTAATTAATCTGACAGTATTCCGAGAGCTGCAGTGCAGGCTGCATCGGTTTATTATTCCTGTTATTTCCTGTTATAAATATAGAAATCGAAAGACGGTTGAAAAATATTGACTCCCTCGGCTTCACGGTACATAGAATCAAAATATTAAATTAAATAGGCAAATAAAAGAAAACTTAGTCCGTCCACCGTTCGCTGCTTTTCTCGGAAAGTGAAGAGTGGTTGACTACTACAAAAAATCACAAGTATTCTCCTTTTGATCCTAATTTTCTGAAACTATGCTCAAAAGTCGTGTTGTAATTGGGTTTCATATGACTGCTTGGATATTACGAGAAGTCCGTGCTAAGAGGTGAAAACTGAGGTTTTCAAGGGCTTCAAGCAGATAAAAACATGTTATATAGACACAACCAGCAGACCAGCCGCTTTCTGTTTTCATTGTAAGCTCTGAATGAACTGTCAAATTTTCTCATTATATTATATCGTAAGTTTGTTATGGCTCCTCCCGTCTTTAATCTGTTAAAGGATATGGAGCATTGTACTTCATTGATGCTGCACTTTGTAAAATACTGACAGGCTAGGGATGGCGCCACTCTGTTATATAACTGATGTCCGATGTTGATAATGAGAAGCTACCATATCGACCAGATGGGTCAAGTTTTGCAAACTGCATGTACATGCATACCACCTAATAGGACATACTACATGGTAGAATGTACGCTATTGTCGAGGCAATGCTGTATCAGTTATTATACAATGTATTTGTTGCTCGTTTCTGTCAGTTTTGTTATTAAAATAGAACTGATCACTCTTCCCTATTTTGTAAATAATAGCAATATTTCAAAGCAGTGCCAATTTCACGAATAAAAATCACTCGTTCCTGAAAAAGCATTTATTCAATAATGAAAAAATTTAGCACTCTGCTATGGCTAATTGATATTTCGGGTTTTTAACTTATTATTAGTAAAAATAAAAACACCTGTAATAACACAGAGCAAACAAAGATCTAAAACACCGGTATCGATATTAACCGGTCGGTTTTTCCCATCCCTACCGCGAGTGGCGCCAAAGGCGCCCAAAAGCATAAATTTAAAACATGATAGCAAGAGCTCAAGGACAGGTAACTAATGTCTGATTGAGGAGGGAGGCTAAATGATATATCGCTTGTGTGGAAAAATCTTCTCCAACCGGCCCTGGGTGTAGAGAAAACAGCAGTTGAGCATTTAGGCTTACAAACGGCAAACAGAGCGTCCAGTGAGATTGATGATCCATGGTATGGATGTAAGACCGTTTCAGAATAGGAGGCTTAAAAGTAGGCTTGGCCTCATCGCGATGAGACGCCTTTCAAAGTACCTAGATATATACCGTAACTTATTCTGAGCACAGAATCAACTGAGACGCAATTGGGAGATAAGTGGGCGCTTTAAAATATTCCGCCAACTGTAAATGAAGCATGAGAGTTTCTTAGTCTAATATCGCAAGTATTTGCAGTTCATCAGTCATTGTTAAATAATAATAATAATAATAATAATGGCGTGTGACAAGGGCCTTCCGTCGGGTAGACCGCTCGCCTGGTGCAAGTCTTTCGATTTGACGCCACTTCGGTGACTTGCGCGTCGATGGGGATGAAATGATAATGATTAGGACAACACGACACCCAGTCCCTGAGCGGAGAAAAATCTCCCACCTAGTCGGGAATCGAACCCGGTCCCTTAGGATTGACAGTCCGTCGCGCTGACCACTCTTTTTTTTGTCGTTGCGGACGTCGCATGATATAAGGTCAAGTTCGTTTGTTGATCCTTTCACTCAGTTTTTTTATCACAGGGGGCAACCAGCCACTCAGCTACCGGGGGCGGACAACCATTGTTAAAATATTCATTTGCCATCAGGTAACCCAAATATTCAGAATAACACTTTCGCATAGCTGTACACGTAAGGCCTTGTGAAACACATCTGCCTCTTTCACTATTTTCCAAAAGCCAGAATACTGGACGAACGTTTAAATACAAGCGTTCCATGTGAAACTATCACGTCAAAAATTCATCAGAGAATCTCAAAATTTTGTCGTACAAGAATTAAATGTGCAGAAGAAGGAAGAATACTAAAAAGGCGTTAACCCTTAAAAAAGGGGCACCAAAGTCACAAAAGTGTTTATTTCATGTTTTCTAAGCATGATAGGTCATTTACAATCACTCAATTTACATACAGCGGAATTGTGATCTTAATCTTAGCTCTGTCTCTTGCGTCTTCGTAAATATCCAGACACCAGCTAGTTCTGGTTACGACGGGTTTTCGAAGACTTACCCTCCAATAGTACTATCGAAGAATTCCCTCAAACGTTGCCTTATCAGCTCATTTGATCATAATACTTCTGTAGCAGCATATCTCGGGCGAATCCAGATGCCAAAGTTGTGGAACCATTTAGGAAGGCACTCCAATCCTACTCATTTAGAAGGCTTTATTACTAATTACATGGCCGGCCGGAGTGGCCGTGCGGTTCTAGGCTCTATAGTCTGGAACCGCGAGACCGCTACGGTCGCAGGTTCGAATCCTGCCTCGGGCATGGATGTCTACGATGTCCTTAGGTTAGTTAGGTTTAAGTAGTTCTAAGTTCTAGGGGACTGATGACCTCAGATATTAAGTCCGATAGTGCTCAGAGCCATTTGAACCATTTTTTACTAATTTCATGCCTGTTAAATTGGGTTCCTAAAATACTTCTCCTTCTACTGATGTTACTGTTTGCTCGTGAATTCTATTTCTTTTATCTATTTTAGTCCATCGAGTCACAAATACGACTCTTTGAGGAGTTAGTCTTCAGTATTAATCTATATCTTAATCTCTTCTTCATTAGTGCACGCTATTAGATTTGGTTTGGATACATTTATTTTCTTATTGATGTGTCCAAAGAAAACGTCATTTTCAAAAGAGTTAATCGGCACGAGCAAATGTAGGAAATCACAGTAAATGACCACCAAGACCGCACTACAAAGTGAAACCTGTCTGTGTAGGATATTAATACTCTTTGCTTCGAAGATGCAACTGATAATGACTAGTGATACGTTGGACCCACAATCGCTTTCCTTAGGATATAATGAGTGCTATTTTGCCGAATTTTACAACATAATGACAGAGGAACGACATTTAGACCCTCTTTTGCAATTCTGGTTTACCGAATGCCACAAAACCAGTCAGACAGATTCAGCAGCGTAGAATATGACAAAGCGTTATTTCATGGCTTTTACGATGGCTCCAGGACACAGGTTACGTTTGTACCATGTCTGCACGAGAGTTGCCGAAAGCGTTAACTCCACAACATGACAGATGCTAACCTCAACAGCACGATTAAATCCAATCTGTTCCCAAGACAATTGCAGCGATATGTAAAACTTAAGGACCAAAGTAACTATCGCATGATGTGTTACTGCCAAGTAACACAGATCATGATACCTGGATCGTACACAGAAAGAACTCCTACAGTATAGAACAGAAGGTAACTGAAAGAAATACGTAGTGAGGCGAACAGAAACGACGCTTTCATTCGAAGATAATAATTACACTGAACTCATTGCTAGTCATGATGGTTCTCTGGACAATGCAGAAGGCGGAGCATAGGTCTGAAGAGGGTGTGTGGTCACGACGACGCCAGTGCATGCTCTACAAAGTGCTTCCATTGTGGTCACAAGTTAGATGGTTGCTGTTTCACATGAGTGTTCTGCAACACGCCTCCACACCACATCCCACACGTCCGCAATGGGATTTAAGTCTGGGAAATGGGCAGGCCATTCCATCCGCTGCATATCCTCTCGTTCCAAGAGTTCCGCCACCTGCGCTGTTGTATATGGTTGCACGTTGTCATCCACTGAAATAAAATCAGGGCTGAATGCATCCCTGAGAAGACGCACGTGGCGTACGAACATAATGTCACAACCATGTTGACAAGTGAGTGAACCATCATGTTCAAAGATTTGGAGGTCAGTACGCCCAAGCAACTTCATGCCTCCCCACACCATAGCACCCAGAACACAAAAACTGTCATGTTCCGCAATGATCCCAGGTGCATTAAATGTTCCCATCTCTCGTCATATGAGGGTATGTCCTGCATTGCTTCCTTCTGTCATTGTTGTATTTGTCTTTGCATGACTCTTGGTATTCACTATCATACCAGACCGTAACTCTACCCTCTTATGAACTGCCTTCACATTAAACCTATTCGAAATATACGCCCCAATGAATTGAAATTTATGTTTCAAACTTTGGATTTGTCTTTTTAATGCATTCATACTACTGCTTCCTTAAATTAACCTGCATACTTCGCAATAGTATTTGTCTTTTTAGTGCATTCATACTACTGCTTCCTTAAATTAACCTGCATACTTCCTAAGTCACAGAGTCTCCAGTTCACATATGTTCTTTATAGCAAAACATTTGAACTTCTATCAGTCCCGATTCAGCATCAAGAAGAATGTGAGAAAATATTTTAGTGCAGTCTTACCATTACGATATTCCTGTGCATAAACGAGGTTTCATGAAATCACGCCAACACACTAAATAGAAGCAGCCACAAATAGTGCAAGTAAAATACAGATGTGTGTCAGCAAACTTGTTTGTAATTAGTGAAAAACACAGCACTAGAAACAAACTGTAACATCAGGAATTGTGAAATGACATATCTCAGAAGAATAAATGCAATATTTGCTCAGTAAAGTATGTTTTCAGAGTAAATGAAATATCTGTTATTAATGGAGATTGACTCAAAACTGAAATTCCAGCATCAATAATTGTAGCCTGTGAAAACAGTTCCAATATCCAGCTAATATACCACATACAAGGCTGCTAACTGTTTCAGCCAAGTCATAAAAGTCCCCCAAATTCACTATCAATTAACTTACACAAGATAAAAATCTTTTAAAACTCTGATAAGCAAGGATGTAGCACTTTCACTAGTATTTGGAAATCCTTCACACCCTTCATTACACTAAGTAATTTCACATATTACTTACCACGAAATGCAAAAACAAAAATCATAAATTAGAAGTAGAACATCGCACAAAGTAAATGTACTTGCAGCCAACAAGACACAAATAGGTTACGCACGGCATATTGCAGTTGACAGTTAGTGGATGCAATGCAGCCAGATATTAAATAGTGAGGAAGCCTGAGATGACCGAATAGTGTTTTCACATATACAAAAGCGCTTTACACTGGCCTGAAAACACGTAATAGCTACAGAACTTGAATTATACTGAGTAATGTTCTCATACATGCCTAAACAGATGTGGAAAAATTCAGAATCAAGATTTGATGATAGTTCACTAGTCCAGCAGACGAGTAATCAGAAAAACAAAAATCCAGATCCTGCCAGGAAACTGACAGATCTAAGCCTCGTGCCTTTCGTTTAAGATTCATATTACATGCAAATACATATCTTGAAACACGCCCCGAATAAATGCTCTCTTCTAAGCAAAATTCAGTCCAATGAGCTAATACGATTACGCTATATGAATACGCTTTTGTAAAAGAAAAAAAAAACAAGAGAAATAAAGTGAGTAGTTCATTTCACACAGCATAATGATAATGATTAGTATATGAGTATAGTAAATTGACTGAACAATTAAATTTTTCAGTAAAGAACTGGCCTCTGACTATTGCAACAACATCTTTATTGAAACCAGCTGAACAGTTCATAGAATTCGTTTTGAAATTGGCAAGTCCAACGATTCGACGGCAACTTCATTGATGGTATCCCAAAAGTTGTTGTAAGATTAAAGATCATTATAACTACGAAGCATCCAGGAACAGAGACCCATGTAACGTTATGTTTTTTGTTAGGAGCGGCGCTTTCATCGGAGTGAAAGCTTTTTTTTTGGTCATCAGTCTACTGACTGGTTTGATGCGGCCCGCCACGAATTCCTTTCCTGTGCTAACCTCTTCATCTCAGAGTAGCACTTGCAACCTACGTCCTCAATTATTTGCTTGACGTATTCCAATCTCTGTCTTCCTCTACAGTTTTTGCCCTCTACAACTCCCTCTAGTACCATGGAAGTCATTTCCTCATGTCTTGGCAGATGTCCTATCATCCTGTCCCTTCACCTTATCAGTGTTTTCCACATATTCCTTTCCTCTCCGATTCTGCGTAGAACCTCCTCATTCCTTACCTTATCAGTCCACCTAATTTTCAACATTCGTCTATAGCACCACATCTCAAATGCTTCCGTTCTCTTCTGTTCAGGTTTTCCCACAGTCAATGTTTAACTACCATACAATGCTGTGCTCCAGACGTACATCCTCAGAAATTTCTTCCTCAAATTAAGGCCGGTATTTGATATTAGTAGACATCTCTTGGCCAGAAATGCCTTCTTTGCCGTAGCGAGTCTGGTTTTGATGACCTCGTTGCTCCGTCCGTCATTGGTTATTTTACTGCCTAGGTAGCAGAATTCCTTAACTTCATTGATTTCGTGACCATCAATCCTGATGTTAAGTTTCTCGCTGTTCTCATTTCTACTACTACTCATTACCTTCGTCTTTCTCCGATTTGCTCTCAAACCATACTGTGTACTCATTAGACTGTTCATTCCGTTCAGCAGATCATTTAATTCTTCTTCACTTTCACTCAGGATAGCAATGTCATCAGCGAATCGTATCATTGATATCCTTTCACCTTGTATTTTAATTCCACTCCTGAACCTTTCTTTTATTTCCATTATTGCTTCCTCGATGTACAGATTGAAGAGTAGGGGCGAAAGGCTACAGCCTTGTATTACACCCTTCTTAATACGAGCACTTCGTTCTTGATCGTCCACTCTTATTATTCCCTCTTGGTTGTTGTACATATTGTATATGACACGTCTCTCCCTATAGCTTACCCCGACTTTTTTCAGAATCTCAAACAGCTTGCACCATTTTATATTGTCGAACGCTTTTTCCAGGTCGACAAATCCTATGAAAGTGTCTTGATTTTTCTTTAGCCTTGCTTCTATTATTAGCCGTAACGTCAGAATTGCCTCTCTCGTCCCTTTACTTTTCCTAAAGCCAAACTGATCGTCACCTAGCGCATTCTCAATTTTCTTTTCCATTCTTCTGTATATTATTCTTGTAAGCAGCTTCGATGCATGAGCTGTTAAGCTGATTGTGCGATAATTCTCGCACTTGTCAGCTCTTGCCGTCTTCGGAATTGTGTGGATGATGCTTTTCCGAAAGTCAGATGGTACATCGCCAAACTCATATATTCTACACACCAACGTGAATAGTCGTTTTGTTGCCACTTCCCCCAATGATTTTAGAAATTCTGATGGAATGTTATCTATCCCTTCTGCCTTATTTGACCGTAAGTCCTCCAAAGCTCTTTTAAATTCCGATTCTAATACTGGATCCCCTATCTCTTCTAAATCGACTCCTGTTTCTTCTTCTATCACATCAGACAAATCTTCACCCTCATAGAGGCTTTCAATGTATTCTTTCCACCTATCTTCTCTCTCCTCTGCATTTAACAGTGGAATTCCCGTTGCACTGTTAATGTTACCACCGTTGCTTTTAATGTCACCAAAGGTTGTTTTGACTTTCCTGTATGCTGAGTCTGTCCTTCCGACAATCATATCTTTTTCGATGTCTTCACATTTTCCCTGCAGCCATTTCGTCTTAGCTTCCCTGCACTTCCTATTTATTTCATTCCTCAGCGACTTGTATTTCTGTATTCCTGATTTCCCGGAACATGTTTGTACTTCCTCCTTTCATCAATCAACTGAAGTATTTCTTCTGTTACCCATGGTTTCTTCGCAGCTACCTTCTTTGTACCTATGTTTTCCTTCCCAACTTCTGTGATGGCCCTTTTTAGAGATGTCCATTCCTCTTCAACTGTACTGCCTACTGCGCTATTCCTTATTGCTGTATCTATAGCGTTAGAGAACTTCAAACGTATATCGTCATTCCTTAGTACTTCCGTATCCCACTTCTTTGCGTATTGATTCTTCCTGACTAATGTCTTGAACTTCAGCCTACTCTTCATCACTACTATATTGTGATCTGAGTCTACATCTGCTGCTGGGTACGCCTTACAATCCAGTATCTGATTTCGGAATCTCTGTCTGACCATGATGTAATCTAATTGAAATCTTCCCGTATCTCCCGGCCTTTTCCAAGTATACCTCCTCCTCTTGTGATTCTTGAACAGGGTATTCGCTATTACTAGCTGAAACTTGTCACAGAACTCAATTACACTGTCTCCTCTTTCATTCCTTGTCCCAAGCCCATATTCTCCTGTAACCTTTTCTTCTACTCCTTCCCCTACAACTGCATTCTAGTCGCCCATGACTATTAGATTATCGTCCCCCTTTACATACTGCATTACCCTTTCCCACCCCTAGGACAAGAGAGTACCCTCAACCTCTATCCGCTCCTCTTGACAAGGCCGTTGGCAGAATGGGGCTGACTTCTTATGCCGGAAGTCTTCGGCCGCCAATGCTGATTATTTATAAAAATTCAGGCAGTGGCGGGGATCGAACCCGGGACCGAAAACGTTTTCATTAAGAATCAAAGACGCTACCCCTAAGCCACGGGTACACTTGAATAAGAGCTATTAACAAGAAAACAACAGACTGTAATAAATGCACTGAGAGCGAACAAAGACAGAAAGTGAAGGATATGAAAAAAGAATTGCAACATAAATTCCCAGAATACAGAAAAGAAAAACAGTTAAAGGTTTTGGTGTGTAAATAGAAAACGTGATTTATATTATTTATGGAATTATAACAGACATGTAAAATTAAAAAAAAATAATTTTTTGTTTTAAAGAATGATATTATTGGGGGTTTCTCTGCACCACCGATCTACGTGGTCTAAGCCTATAAAAGTCTCTTTCCCCGCAAAAAACTACTGTGCTCTGGAATGCTGAAAGGGGCTGACGTTCTTTGGAAGCCATATCACCGGTCATAGAAAAATAACCAGAGGCTCAGACGATTCTGCGGAGATCTGGGGTACAAATTTCTCGACCTGCGCTATCGGGTGGAGAAATGTAGGGTCCCCCTGAATAGGTCAGGCGTGCACTACACGCCGGAAGCGGCTACAAGGGTAGCGGAGTACATGTGGAGTGAACATGTGGGTTTTTTAGGTTAGAGAATTCCCTCCGTAGGCCCGACAAGACGCCTCCTGAGACGCGGCAAGGTAAGAGTAGGCAAAATGCAACAGGGAATAACAATAGTAATGTGCTAATAGTAAACTGCAGGAGCGTCTGTAGAAAGGTCCCAGAACTGCTCTCATTAATAAACGGTCACAACGCCCATATAGTACTAGGGACAGAAAGTTGGCTGAAACCAGACGTAAACAGTAATGAAATCCTAAACTCAGATTGGAATGTATACCGCAGAGACAGGCTGGACAGTGAAAGGGGAGGCGTGTTTATAGCGATAAGAAGTGCAATAGTATCGAAGGAAATTGACGGAGATCCGAAATGTGAAATAATTGGGTGAAGGTCACGGTTAAAGCAGGCTCAGACATGGTAATAGCATGTCTCTATAGGCCCCCTGGCTCAGCAGCTGTTGTGGCTGAGCACCTGAAGGATCATTTGGATAATATTTCGAGTAGATTTTCCCACCATGTTATAGTTCTGGGTGGAGATTTTAATTTGCCGGATATAGACTGGGAGACTCAAACGTTCATAACGGGTGACAGGGACAAAGAATCCAGTGAAATTTTTTTTAGTGCTTTATCTGAAAACTACCTTGAGCAGTTAAACAGAGAACCGACTCGTGGCGATAACATATTAGACCTTCTGGTGACAAACAGACCCGAACTATTTGAAACAGTTAACGCAGAACAGGGAATCAGCGATCATAAAGCGGTTACTGCATCGATGATTTCAGCCGTAAATAGAAATATTAAAAAAGGTAGGAGTATTTTTCTGTTTAGCAAAAGTGACAAAAAGCAGATTACAGAGTACCTGACGGCTCAACACAAAAGTTTTGTCTCAAGTACAGATAGTGTTGAGGATCAGTGGACAAAGTTCAAAACCATCGTACAATATGCGTTAGATGAGTATGTGCCAAGCAAGATAGTAAGAGATGGATAAGAGCCACCGTGGTAAAACAACCGAGTTACGAAACTGCTGCGGAAGCAAAGGGAACTTCACAGCAAACATAAACATAGCCAAAGACTTGCAGACAAACAAAAATTACGCGAAGCGAAATGTAGTGTGAGGAGGGCGATGCGAGAGGCGTTCAGTGAATTCGAAAGTAAAGTTCTATGTACTGACGTGGCAGAAAATCCTAAGAAATTTTGGTCCTATGTCAAAGCGGTAGGTGGATCAAAACAAAATGTCCAGACACTCTGTGACCAAAATGGTACTGAAACAGAGGATGACAGAATAAAGGCCGAAATACTAAATGTCTTTTTCTAAAGCTGTTTCACAGAGGAAGACTGCACTGTAGTTCCTTCTGTAGATTGTCGCACAGATGACAAAATGGTAGATATCGAAATATACGACAGAGGGCTAGAGAAACAATTAAAATCGCTCAAAAGAGGAAAGGCCGCTGGACCTGATGGGATACCAGTTCGATTTTACACAGAGTACGCGAAGTAACTTGCCCCCCTTCTTGCAGCGGTGTACCGTAGGTATCTAGAAGAGCGTAGCGTTCCAAAGGATTGGAAAAGGACTCAGGTCATCCCCGTTTTCAAGAAGGGACGTCGAACAGATGTGCAGAACCATAAACCTATATCTCTAAGGTCGATCAGTTGTAGAATTTTGGAACACGTATTATGTTCGAGTATAATGACTTTTCTGGAGACTAGAAATCTACTCAGTAGGAATCAGCATGGGTTTCGAAAGCCAGCTCTCGCTATTCGTCCACGAGACTCAGAGAGCCATAGACACGGGTTCACAGGTAGATGCCATGTTTCTTGACTTCCGCGAGGCGTTCGATACAGTTCCCCACAGTCGTTTAATGAACAAAGTAAGAGCATATGGACTATCAGACCAATTATGTGATTGGATTGAAGAGTTCCTAGATAACAGAACGCAGCATGTCATTCTCAATGGAGAGAAGTCTTCCGAAGTAAGAGTGATTTCAGGTGTGCCGCAGGGGAGTGTCATAGGACCGTTACTATTCACAGTATACATAAATGACCTTTTGGATGACATCGGAAGTTCACTGAGGCTTTTTGCAGATGATGCTGTGGTATATCGAGAGGTTGTAACAATGGAAAATTGTACTGAAATGCAGGAGGATCCGCAACGAATTGACGCATGGTGCAGGGAACTGCAATTGAATCTCAATGTATACAAATGTAATGTGCTGCGAATACATAGAAAGGTAGTTCCCTTATCATTTAGCTACAAAATAGCAGGTCAGCAACTGGAGGCAGTTAATTCCATAAATTATCTGGGAGTACGCACTAGGAGTGATTTAAAATGGAATGATCATATAAAGTTGATCGTCGGTAAAGCAGATGCCAGACTGAGATTCATTGGAAGAATCCTAAGGAAATTCAATCCGAAAACAAAGGAAGTAGGTTACAGTACGCTTGTTCGCCCATTGCTTGAATACTGCTCAACAGTGTGGGATCCGTACCAGATAGGGTTGGTAGAAGAGATAGAGAAGATCCAACGGAGAGCAGCGCGCTTCGTTACAGGATCATTTAGTAATCGCGAAAGCGTTACGGAAATGATAGATAAACTCCAGTGGAAGACTCTGCAGGAGAGACGCTCAGTAGCTCGGTACGGGCTTTTGTTAAAGTTTCGAGAACATACCTTCACCGAAGAGTCAAGCAGTATATTGCTCCCTCCTACGTATATCTCGCGAAGAGACCATGAGGATAAAATCAGAGAGATTAGAGCCCACACAGAAGCATACCGACAATCCTTCTTTCCACGAACAATACGAGACTGGAATAGAAGGGAGAACCGATAGAGGTACTCAGGGTACCCCCCGCCACACACCGTCAGGTGGATTGCGGAGTATGGATGTAGATGTAGAACCTAGAGAAATTTTAGGAAACAACGTATCTACTTTGCCTCTTTGTAAATCTCTTCATGACACCATGAGATGATGTGAATGCCCAACAATGCATGATAATTATGTAATACCTTAATATGATGATATTTACGACTATACTGAGGACAATGTTTCAGATATTTCTAAAAAACAAGGTTTTACCCAGAGAAAAACTTTTAAATAAAGACAAATTATTTGTTTATTTAAGTACTAAATATGATAATAATAATGATTACGGTAGCACAGAAGCATAATATCTGCCTTGATGAAGGTAACAGATGATCTGACGCTTGCCATGGATATACAAGAGGCAACTACCATGTGCTTCATGGACTTCAGCACAGGCTTTGACACTGTCAGCTTCGACATTTTACTTGCCAACTTAGGAACTTAAATTTTTCAACAAGCGTTGTTCAATGGTTTCGCTCATACCTGACGTGTCGCCAGAACTGCATCATTTGTGGCACCAAAAGTCACGATGCAAGCAGGTAGTATCAGGCGTTCATCAGGCTACTATATTAGGTCTATAATCTTTTCAGTGATGTCAATAATGTGGCATCAGTTTTGTCCTGCAGCAGATACCATATGTACGCTGATGATCTCATGTTGTATCTAAGTGCAAAACCAATTAGTCTCAAGACAGCTATCAAGATTCTCAATGCCAACGTGTGTGCACTATCAAAATGGGCGTAGGATATAAAGCTCAAACCATCCAAAACCCAAGATGTACAGGCCAGTCTAGGCTCATTAGCCTGAAATGTCTGGAATCCCTACCATCTTTATCCTTCACTGGACAAATATTAACTTCTTCTTCAGAAAAGTCTAGGAGTAATAATAGCCGAAAATCTCAACTGGACAGGGTAAGTAACTGAAATGTGCAAGAAGGGGTCAGCATCTCTCCACGCCCTTCAAAAAATATAAAAAGATACTCCCTCTTGGTCTGAAAAAGAAACTTGCACAAATATACCGCCAAGTATTGATCACAGCGATGTTGTCCTGCAAGGCTCATGGCGCATGGAACTGGTTGTGATGCCTCTGTCCGTTACATCTATGATGTTCGACTCCTTGATCACATTCCAACATCACATGCACTACTAGCCTGGCTGTGTACAGACAAGCGTTTGTCTGAACGACATGACGCAAACACTTCCCATCGATGCAAAATCCTTCTGTCCCACTTCATCGTTCAGTCACTTTCTCGGAGCCCATATCAGAAGCGGGAACTCGATTCCAGAATAATTTCCAGCATCGTATTAGAGAACTGAATAACATCTCCAGCTTCAGAAGACAGTTAATGGCATATCTACTAAAGCAACAATAAAGATTATCTTTGTCTCTGTACACTCTTGTTATCCTTGTATATTCTTCTTTCTGGCCAGCTCTTCCTTATTTCCTAGTATTCTTAGCTGGAGGAGTCTCCTAACATTTCCTTTCCCCAGAACTCGCATATCAGAAGATGACTACTTTGTACACATATAAATTCTTTTCATACTCGCCACTATCATTATTGTTATTATTGTCATTATTATTATTATTATTATTATTATTATTACTATTATCACTATTAGTGGCAGCAGCTGCAGTAGCACACGTATTGCCAGTATTAACTTTATTAGTTCATTGTCAGTATCATTTATTCACACTGTCACTAAAGGCAAATCATTTTAATATTGTTTGTCATATTAAAATTGTTATTTCTTTAGGTCGCCATGATGTAAAAAACGGTATTGTATTTGTGTACCCGTGTCAGGTGTAAGAGAAGGCCTGATGGCCCTAACCAATAAGGTTAAATAAATAAGTTACAACAACCACGATGATAATACACTACGACATGAAAAACTCCGGCTGTATTCAAAAATGTATATGAGTTAATATATGTGCGTGGAGCGTCTATGAGCTTCTATGCAGAGCAGTGAGGCGAGAGGGTCAGTAGTGACAAAATGGCTCTGAGGTCATCAGTCCCCTAGAACTTAGAACTACTTAAACCTAACTAACCTAAGGACATCACACACATCCATGCCCGAGGCAGGATTCGAACCTGTGACTGTGGCGGTCGCGCGGTTCCAGACTGAAGCGCCTAGCACCGCTCGGCCACAACGGCTGGCTGGTCGGTAGTGAGTAGTGACGTTAGTGCTCAAAGCACATGTGCGTGTGGTATCTTTCGTGTATTCCAGTAACCGTGATGGACAATTGATCTGATGGAATTACATTTCTCTGGAGACATATTGAGTCTCAACTTTTTCAGTAAGGATAGAAGCTGTATTAATGAATTATAATTTGTGCTAAGGCAGGGGAAATCGAGCCGAGCTGTAAATTGAATAGGGCGGGTACTGGACTGTGGTAGTCCATGTAGCAATGTTAATCGTAATTCCAGGATGGTACAGTGGATAACAAATCTCCCTAGTAACCCGGAAACCTGCGTTCAAGTCCCGTTGTCAGCGTAAATTTTAATTTATTGTTTCAGCTTCTATCCTTGTCCGAAATAAAGCTGAGACTCAGTATGTCTCCAGGAAAACGAAATTCTATCAGTCCAACACATCACCTACACATGAGTTACAGGCAGGTTTTTCCCTATTACATACTAAGCTGGGACGCTATTCCAATATCACAGAGCCTCGGCAGTACTGTTGATTTAAGAAGGGGCAAATCAAGATGGGCTGAGGTGTGAACTGAACTTTGTGTTAGGAAGGACATTGGACGATGGTAGTCTGTGCAGGTGTGTTAGCCACAGTGCCAGGTTGGTGTAGTGGATAAACATCTGCAAAGTAAAGAGCAGACCTGGATTCAACTCCCAGACTTAGCGCAAATTTTAATTCATTAGATCAGCTTGTATCGTCGTCGAATACATACATTAATTACAAAATTTCAATTGGAGCACCTTTCACGTTCGGCATAAGTAAATTTATGAGACCTGATGTCAACATGCTTCGTGCGAAACCCATTGTTAGCTTGGACACCGACACACAGAATGATTTATAAAAGCTCTTACTGCATTTACAACCTGACGAAACTGTAGCTTCTGGGGAATAAAGGAATTTTATTTTTGAATTAATTCAGTGTGAATGAGAAGGACGTTGGGTTGTTCTGTTGTGCGATGATTAATACTCTGAGTCAATGCAGATCGTCTTATATTGCAGAGGTTCTTTATTATTACTAGTGTGGCATTTCATTACAGGAACTCTGCTGGGAGTAGATACACAGTTTCATCCTTTGATGGGCGTTAACTGTTTGTAATTTGTGTCCCTTTGAAATATCCGAGTGCCTTCATATTAAATGAGCTGTACTACTTATAGTAGAGGAAGCTGGAGGAGCGTACTCTCTACAAATCACGAAACCCTTCATTTTCCACGGCAGATAACGGTAGAAAATTTGTGTTAATAATTATTAGCAAAGTGGTAATCAGTGTTCTTGAAGGATAATTCTGCGCTGACTGCGCGAAACCCCAGCCGCTGAAATTTCTCGGTTACTTAAAGTTCTTGCCCACATAATGTGCTTTCCCTCAAATAGCCACCAAGACTCTAATGTATTAAGTTGTTTCTCACGATACCCTAGAATTACTGTTTTTGTCCTCGTAGTTTGAGTTTGTTTCGTGACGTTGCACAATATATCTGGGCGAGACCACTGTAATTGTTTCTTTAAAAGTGCAGTGTTTCAAAATATTGTGGTTCTTTACAGCACAAGCGGGAAGACTTCTTCTGCACAAAACCTTCCACGCGTCAGACTAAGTCCTTCTTGAAGAAATGATCAGTCCTGAACCTATATATTATTTATAAACAACCCCATTTTAACGGTACTTTACGACATCATATACAGAGGTACTAGTTATTGTCCTAAACCAATAAAGACCCATGAATACTGTTGTCATTAGTGGCGGAACTACGAATACCGAACTCACAAACATAGAGAACGCAAGGACGTCGATCCCGAGTCACAAACTCTCGAGCGTTGAATTGAATGACTCGGTTGACGGTTCAGGAAGGATTAGAATATCTACGGGATTTACAGAAACCGATGTCAGCCATTAAAGGAAATTTTTGCATTCATTGCGACATATGTAATGGATACAGCACTTTCCCATAAGTTCAAATGGTTCAAATGGCTCTGAGCACTATGGGACTTAACATCTGAGGTCATCAGTCCCCTAGAACTTAGAACTGCTTAAACCTAACTAACCTAAGGACATCACACACGTCCATGCCCGAGGCAGGATTCGAACCTGCGACCGTAGCGGTCTCGCGGTTCCTGACTGAAGCGCCTAGAAATGCTCGGCCACCACGGCCGGCTTCTCGTAAGTGTCCAAAAGCTTATTTAGATGCTTGTAATGCCGTTCTCGAGGTGCACATGTTCGTGACAGTATCAGATTGCTGTTCGAATAAATCCTATGAAGAGTTTGGCATATCTGTTGTCAAACTGCTTTAATGGATCCCTATATAAATTGTGGCTACAACAAGCGATAATTATTAAAATAACCTTTCGCTCTTAAGCTGAAAAAATCTGTGAAATGACTGTTTTTATAGAGCTAATGCCCTTTTACTAGCTCTTCGCGGTTAAAAAAAAAGGAAGAGGTAGGTAACTTTTCGATTGCCAGAACCTGCATTTGTTTTGAGCGAGAGAATAACTGAATCTACTTTACATGCAACTGAAATGTTTTACTGGCCAGAAAAACATGCGATGAAATGATGTACGAATTTTTGAGTTTGGTGGGAACAGGAAACATTTACATTTTTGAATCTTTCTCACAGCCATTGCCGTCGAAAATTCGATAATAGTATTCCTTTCCGCAAGATGTGTGATAAGCGAATAAGACCATTATTCACTAGAACCAACTTCCATCCAAATTCCTCGAGTTTCAACTTGCATAGAAATACCTCAGACATTATCTTCAACTCGTTGAGGTAGAGTGATTACAGAAAATTAGCAACAAATTAACTGCATAGAACTGACAGTAATCTCAGTGCAGAAAATGAAACATACACTGCCTTCAACAATAGTTTTAAGTGTAAAACACATTAAAGGCAATGGAGATTGCTTGATACAGAGACAAATACGGTTTATATCTCGTTGAACACTCGTCCCTAATATAGCAGGATTTCACCCTTGCTTTTAGCACCACAGTGGCTAGTTAGCGTATGGAAGGTATACATCCTTCTTTTAGTCACATAATGGGATGCAAGTGCGCTAGATTAGGTTTCGGTTCTCGAGGACAGAGTTACCGATTCCTTGAAGTTCGCGTTTTCTCCCGTCTCCAGACTGATTGGCTGTACATTTACTCTCCCATCCAAACGGTTCAGCTGAGCTGAAATCGCGAGGCTCAACGATTTCGATTCAGTGGTTTAGTCTACAGAACACCGGAAAGAACGCACATGGCACAAGTGGATGCATAATCTCCAAGATTTGACACTTTTACGCTGATTACGTAGCCCTGCAGCGACAGCATTTGTCATGACTGAATACGTCCTAGCGCCGGTGCACCAGCTGACAATTTCGTGTTACAAGAAGGCTCATCTGGTGAGTGAATATCTTGAACAGCAAATAACTGAGTGTGTGACCTACCCATCCTCTGGCGTTAATCCCACTCACACATAAACTTCTCTCTGTATTGGCCACAATTTATTACTTTGATTACGTATTTTGGCTAACTGTCATCGTCATATATGTCATGAGACAAAAAGTAAAAGCATGGAGTGTCCACTTCTTTGCAGGTATTACAAAATATTTTTCACTAGAAGAGGAAATATTCATGTGCTGCACATTACAACTGTAAGTCACAAAGTGAAAAGTGCTCACAATAAACAGTAGCGTACGACGTCTGTTCAAAAAATTCCGAAATATGTTGGAGCGAAATGCGGCTGGCATTTCTGCACACGCCTGTGTTTAATTTGTAACTGCCGGAAGTTTCATTGTTGTATGTCTGTTAGTTATTGTTCAGCGCTGTGTTGAGTAGAGCGTTGTGTTATACAGTTTGCTAATTTCGAGATGGCAGAGTTGGAGGAGCAACGCCCTGAATTAAACTTTGCGTGAAAATCTTTACAGAGAAACACCATATTATGCAGGAAGCCTACGGTGATGACTGCTTAAGCCGCACTCGGTGTTACGAATGGCTCACACGGTTTAAAAATGGCCCGACGGAAGTTAAACATGACCCTCGTTCAGGACGCCCTTCGACGTCTATCAATGACGCTCATTTCAGGAACGTCAACGAAATTGTGCTTGCCAATCAAGGACTGACTGTTCGAGAGATTGCAGGAGAATGTAACATTTTAGCTGGATCATGTCATGAAGTCCTGACACAGCATCTTAGAATGTATCGCGTTGCCGCCAAGTTCGTCCACAGCTCATGGGTCAAGACCAGAAAGACCTTCGCCCCGCAATCTGTGTAGAGCTTTTGGATGAGAACGAGATGTTCCGTAAGAGAATCTCATCTAGTGATGAGGCGAGGGTCTACGGTTATGATGTTGAGACGAAGACTCAGTCCACACAATGACTTGAGAAAGGTTCTCCAGTAACAAAATAAGCTTGTCCGGTCAGGTCAAATGTCAAAGCCATGCTGATAGTTTTCTTCGACTTTGAAGGAACTGTTCGCCAAGAATTCGTGCCACAGGGACAAGCTGGTACTATCGGGACGCGTCGCGACGCCTGCGAGAAAATATGAGACGAAGACGGCCTGAAATGTGGCGAGACAATATATGGTTCTTGCATCACGATAATGCACCCGCTCATTCATCACTGCTGGTACATGACTACTGCACGAAAAACGAAATCACTGTGCTGCCTCATCCTCCGTACGCTCCAGACCTGGTCCCTGAGTACTTTTTTTTTATTCATAAAGTTGAAAACCCCTTTGGAACGACGAAGATTTGCTCTGGTAGACGAGACAAAAGACAATTCGCAGGCGGCGCTTCGTGCGATCCAGCAAGTTGCGTACCAAGACTGCTTCCGGAATTGGAAACGGTGTTGGAAGCGGTATATCAGTTGTGGAGGAGAGTGTTCCGAACGAGACCTTACGCAAGAAGTAAAACGTTAGCGTTGAAAAATTTCGTGAACAAAGTTCAGGAATTTTTTTGAACAGACCTCTTACGTGAGTAATGTGTACCAAATACTTCAGAACATCAGCACAATTTATACCATCAAATAGTACGTGTTTGTGCAAGGTATAGGTGCATACCGGCAGCGACACTGTCTCTGGTGAAAAGGTGAGTTATTTGACAACCATCAGGTGGTGCCAAAGACCATGGAGGTAAGAATAGAGGGAGACGCCGTGACGTCACAGCTGTGAAGCTATGCGAAGCCGAGGGTAGCCATCTCAATCCGACCAAAACATTGCTGCTGTAAGCTTGTGTGCATAGGCTTGTCGCTCGCTTTTGGAAGGATTTTGCGCTATTATGGTGACTTGTGTGGTGTTCGGATGTACGAATCGCTCTGATTGTGATGCGAAATCGAAGGGAATAACATTTCATGTTTAAGTTGTCTCGTTAAGTGTGATTTTACAACTTCATTGTGAATGAGCGTGTGCTACATCGGTACTTGTACTATAGCGTGTTTTTCTCCTGTATGATTTTAGATTTCCTAAAAATGAAAATCGGAAAGATCTGTGGGAGAATGCCGTAAGGAGGAAGAATTGGCGTGCGTCTAAATGGAGCACTATATGTTCTCAGCATTTCCGAGAAGAGGACATAGACCGAACTTCCCTTTCAACAGTAAGACTCCGAGAAAATGCTGTACCATCAGTTTTCCCTACACACCCAAAACATTTGCAAAAGGCATGTTAATTCAAAGAATTAAATTCTTAGTTTTCAAGTCCACGTTTCTGTATAATACGTACGTATCGTCGATAATCGAAGTGTTGAGTAACTCACTTTGTCTTCATCATGTACCAAATTAAAAGCTAACACTACATTAACTGGCGTAAAGTATAGGCCTAAACAGGACACTGTGTAGATTTGCCATTCTATGTACCGTATTTTAGTAAATATTGGTGGTAATGAACAGTGTTTCCCAGTAGTGTAACGTAACTGAAATGTCCCAGTACGTATTACAAACAAGATGTATTTATGGGGCTTTGGAGGGAGGGTATAGCTAACTTAGTTTTCTGTTTCTATTATTTACTTTGTGATACACGTTTATTACTGAATTAACAAAATTGTATCGTTTACATTGAAGGCTAGCTATTCGTAATATTACATTAAAAACTATTTTTAATCAGAAGAAACGCGGAATTTCGCCTTTACGAGATTTTATTTTGAACAAAAACTTTGAAACAACCAATCTGATGACGTTACATGCGTATATGGTGCAATCAGCGACTGTAATACACGCAGCGCTATAGCACACTGGCGATGTTTTGGTCAGAGTGTCATGGCAGCGAGCCACGCCCCCATGGCTTCAAAACGTAGTACGGCTGGCATACGTAGCGCCATCTCCCCTTATTCTTACCTCCATGCCAAAGACACAATAGCAGCGCACTTTATTTGATTGGCGACTGATAAGTGCGTCCATGAATAAAATATAAATTATATCCATTTTTGTTAATATGTTAAGAAATCATGAAACATGGCAAGCTATTTTACATGCGTTTTTCATTCTATATGAAGTTATTTAGGGGAGTAGTGAAAGATAACGGTGCGGATTACATGGTCAATGTTCATTAAAGCACAACAAATCCCAGGTACTGGACGTCACTGCGATCCTTCTAGTCTCATTTGTTTTCATTTTAACTTGATGCTGGAATAGCCTGTTTCATGAATGACTGTTGCGAGTGTGGGAAGGCGCAGTGTTTCGGATTTGGGGCAGGGTGGACAGAGTGCTACGAAGAAAGAGCGGCTCTCTGCCTCGAGCGGAGACTGTGGCCTCTGGTGGCAGGGTCCGCAGAAATTTGGTCCCAGCGCTTAGCCAGGTGGCTCCTACAGCTGTTGCGCATTTTACTACAGAGGCGGACAAAAGTATTCAGACACTGGGAGTAATCAAAAAAGTAAGCTTTAAATGTGTTTTTAACTCAAAACATATATTTTATTCTTTACAAATGTGTAATACATAAGTAAATTTGAACATATGTAGAACAACAAGTAACAAAAAACACCTTATGTAAAAAAAAAAAAGGAAGAAAATCGAAATATACAATGGGCAAGCGTATTCAGATATTCGGCAGTCAGTATTTGGTAATGCGTCCCTTTCTCTGTATTACAGTCTTTGTGGCATGGAGTAAACAACCTTTTTCCTTCTATCCGAACCGATATTCACCCATTATTCTTCTATGAATGCACGCAAATGTGTCAAACGGCTCACACATAGTTTGTGTAGTCTCGTTTTCAGTTCATTCCAGATGTTTTCAATGGGAGACTGCGGTGGGGTAATGAGGCGATGAGGCGTGTTGTATAGTATCCACAGTTTGACAGTTTCCGCCTTATGATTAGGATTATTGTCTTGTTGGAAATAAAAGTCACCTCCAAGTTCCAACTTCGCAGCACTTTTCGTCAGATTTTGTTTGAGTATATCGAGATGGACAGATTTGTCCATGGTGTTAAATAAAGACAAGCTCGCCAACACCTCTGGAAGATATGCATCCCCACACCATCACATTGCCGCCTCCATGTTTGATGGTTGCTTGTATGTTTTTGGTTTCCCAATTTGTGTTTGCTTGACGCCACGCTAAACTTCAGCCATCCACGTGGCTCAAAGTAAATTTCCATTCATTACTCCACAGAATCTTGTCCCAGAAGGTTACATCCTTGCTGACAATTTTTTCTGCAAAAGCTATCTGCTTTTTTGCGTTACATTTACTGATGAACTGTTTGCGCCTTGGCACTCTGGCATTGTACCCAACACAGTTAAGGCATCCGCGCACTGTTCTAACACTACCTTCGGTACCAAAGCCTTCTACCAGTTCTGGAGCTATAGCAGGGGCCGTTGTCCGCAGGTCATTTTTCATCATTCGGACTATCTTCCTCTTGTCTCTGTTCGTGAGCTTCTGAGGACACCCCTGTCGTGGGCGACTGACGAGAGTTTATTCTTCTTTCCATTTCTGGACGATACTAAATATACTTTTTCGACTTCAGTTGACTACCTTGCCTATTTTTGCATATGATTTTCCCTCACCATGCAGCCGCGCAATAAGCCTTCGCTCTTCCACTGTCGTATCTCTACCTGGGGCATAGTACTACGTTGGTATTTTTTGACGAGACCTGTGCCTTCCTGTAGTACGAGGCAGCTGTCTTGCGTACACTGACTGCTTTCTGCTGCCGAGTTGTGCCTTCAGACTGCGGTTGACTTGCGAAGCGGGGCCGCGCTGGATTAGCCGAGCGGTCTGGGGCGCTGCAGTCATGGACTGTGCGGCTGATCACGGCGGAGGTACGAGTCCTCCCTCGGGCATGGGTGGGTGTGTTTGTTCTTAGGATAATACTGGTTAAGAAGTGTGAAAGGTTAGGGACCGATGACCTTAGCAGTTAAGTCCCATAAGATTTCACACACATTAGAACTTTTTTTTTTTTTTTCGTCCAAGCGGGGCGGTGTCTGATTACTTTTGTCCCGAGTGAAACATACGCCTGTGATGGTAACATAGAACTAATCGTTCCAGGTAGAGGGTACGGTGACATTCGCATAGTCGACGTCTTTCTAAATATTCCCTGCATTATGGCACATACGCAGATACACATTCCATGTATGCATCAGTTACAATTGACCGTGAGATGCCGGCTGCTATGACCGAGCGGTTCTAGGCGCTTCATTCCGGAACCGCGTTGCTGCTACGGTGGCAGGTTCGAATCCTGCCTCGGGCATGGATGTGTGTGATGTCCTTAGGTTAGCTAGGTTTAAGTAGTTCTAAGTCTAGCGGACTGATGACCTCAGATGTTAAGTCCCATAGTGCTTAGAACGATTTGAACTACACTCCTGGAAATGGAAAAAAGAACACATTGACACCGGTGTGTCAGACCCACCATACTTGCTCCGGACACTGCGAGAGGGCTGTAAAAGCAATGATCACACGCACGGCACAGTGGACACACCAGGAACCGCGGTGTTGGCCGTCGAATGGCGCTAGCTGCACAGCATTTGTGCACCGCCGCCGTCAGTGTCAGCCAGTTTGCCGTGGCATACGGAGCTCCATCGCAGTCTTTAACACTGGTAGCATGCCGCGACAGTGTGGACGTGAACCGTATGTGCAGTTGACGGACTTTGAGCGAGGGCGTATAGTGGGCATGCGGGAGGCCGGGTGGACGTACCGCCGAATTGCTCAACACATGGGGCGTGAGGTCTCCACAGTACATCGATGTTGTCGCCAGTGGTCGGCGGAAGGTGCACGTGCCCGTCGACCTGGGACCGGACCGCAGCGACGCACGGATGCACGCCAAGACCGTAGGATCCTACGCAGTGCCGTAGGGGACCGGACCGCCACTTCCCAGCAAATTAGGGACACTGTTGCTCCTGGGGTACCGGCGAGGACCATTCGCAACCGTCTCCATGAAGCTGGGCTACGGTCCCGCACACCGTTAGGCCGTCTTCCGCTCACGCCCCAACATCGTGCAGCCCGCCTCCAGTGGTGTTGCGACAGGCGTGAATGGAGGGACGAATGGAGACGTGTCGTCTTCAGCGATGAGAGTCGCTTCTGCCTTGGTGCCAATGATGGTCGTATGCGTGTTTGGCGCCGTGCAGGTGAGCGCCACAATCAGGACTGCATACGACCGAGGCACACAGGGCCGACACCCGGCATCATGGTGTGGGGAGCGATCTCCTACACTGGCCGTACACCACTGGTGATCGTCGAGGGGACACTGAATAGTGCACGGTACATCCAAACCGTCATCGAACCCATCGTTCTACCATTCCTAGACCGGCAAGGGAACTTGCTGTTCCAACAGGACAATGCACGTCCGCATGTATCCCGTGCCACCCAACGTGCTCTATAAGGTGTAAGTCAACTACCCTGGCCAGCAAGATCTCCGGATCTGTCCCCCATTGAGCATGTTTGGCACTGGATGAAGTGTCGTCTCACGCGGTCTGCACGTCCAGCACAAACGCTGGTCCAACTGAGGCGCCAGGTGGAAATGGCATGGCAGGCCGTTCCACAGGACTACATCCAGCATCTCTACGATCGTCTCCATGGGAGAATAGCAGCCTGCATTGCTGCGAAAGGTGGATATACACTGTACTAGTGCCGACATTGTGCATGCTCTGTTGCCTGTGTCTATGTGCCTGTGGTTCTGTCAGTGTGATCATGTGATGTATCTGACCCCAGGAATGTGTCAATAAAGTTTCCCCTTCCTGGGACAATGAATTCACGGTGTTCTTATTTCAATTTCCAGGAGTGTATTTATCCGTGAGCTGCTTCTGAATACCTTTGTCCGCTTCTGTACCTGGGCTGCCTAGCAGCAGAAGTGTGGTCGAGTCACCATGCAACAGTAGGAGGGCGCTTCTTTCCTATGTCTCGAAAAAAGTTTATAGATGACCGTCGCTTGTTTTGCCAAAAAAACATGGAGTGCTGAAATAATAGCACTAGTCTTCTGTACAGCTCTCTAATATGAGGGGACCTTGATGCAAGGTGAGTGTTTTTTAGAAGTGGGAAGGCGATTTGCGGTATGACTGGACTGGTGTCACGACACTTTGCCTTGGCGGGATTCTGTGTGCTGTAGGGAATCCACGCTACTGGGCTGCCGGACGCGCACTTTTCGCTATTGGCGGACGTGTTCGGCTTGATGGGAAAATATTGCCAGAAAGATGCCAGAAAATAAGGAGATGGTGGTGAGAGTTCGTGGTGGACGGAGTTCGGAGCCATGCGGTAGGGGCGCTGAAGTCGCCGTCCAGAGAACCCATCTTAGTGGGCAACTGGGTTCGGAGTTGCAGTAGCAACTGGTTAAGTATGAGTTCAGCAATTGTGAGTTTCTTCTTCAGTGTCATTTATTCAGTTTATAAGACTCACTGATCATAGAATTCGATATTAACAAAGAGTGAATACGTGAAAAACTTCAAATGGTACGCCATCTGTCGGAATTATTCGAAACTTTGTACACGTGCGAATGAAACGTGAAATTTGAGTCACATAAAAGGGCGTATTAACGGCTGAAAAGGGGTACATTAGCTACTGCACGTCCCTCATAATATAATTTTCGTACCACTGTCCTTATTCCATTTCAAACTGTAGGTAGACACGTGTCTGTCCAAGTTGATCCCAATATGACTACACTTTCCAGCCTACAAGTGGTTTTCACTCCAGCAGCAAATTATATGTCACTTGTGTCAACTTAATTTCATCTTTCCACAGCATATTGTTAAGAAACAGGAGGCTAGCACCATTCAGCTGCTAATTACAAACTTACAATTCTCAGTGGAACGAAAATTATAATACAGTTCACACTATACAGTACTAGAGCGCCTTAAAAGAAGCTAGATATTTGTAGCTGAGCACGTTCTACCACACTGAAGATAGGATAAAAATTTAAGCGAGCTCAAGCTCACACCATGTGATCAAAAGTATCCGGACACCCACAAAAACATACGTTTTTCATATTAGGTGTTCGATATTTGTAGCTGAGCACGTTCTACCACACTGAAGATAGGATAAAAATTTAAGTGAGCTCAAGCTCACACTATGTGATCAAAAGTATCCGGACACCCCCAAATACATACATTTTTCATATTATGTGCATCGTGCTGTCACATACTTTCAGGTACTCCATATCAGCGACTTCAGTAGTCATCAGACATCGTGAGCGAGCAGAATCGAGCGCTCCGCGGAACTCACGAACTTCGTACGTGGTCAGATGATTGGGTGTAGCTTGTGTCATACGCCTGTACGCGAGATTTCCACACTCCTTAACATCCCTAGGTCCACTGTTTCCGATGTGATAGTGAAGTCGAAACGCAAAGGGACACGTACAGCACAAAAGCATACAGGCCGATCTCGTCTGTTGTCTGACAGAGACCGCCGACAGTTGAAGAGGGTCGTAATGTGTAATAGGCAGACATCTGTCAAGAGAGTCACACAGGAATTCCAAACTGCATCAGGATCCACTACAAGTACTATGGCAGTTAGGCGGTAGGAGAGAAAACTCAGATTTCATGGTCGAGCGGCTGCTCATAAGCCACACAGCACGCCAATAAATGCCAAACGACGCTTCGCTTAGTGTAAGGAGCTTAAACATTGGACTACTGAACAGTGGAAAAACGGTGTGTGAAGTGAAGAATCACGGTACACAATGTGGCGATCCGATGGCAGGTTGTGGGTGCGGCGAATGCTCCGTGAACGTCATCTGCCAGCGTCTGTAGTGTCAACAGTAGGATTCGGAGGCGGTGTTGTTATAGTGTGGTCGTGAGGGAGCTTACACCCCTTGTTGTTTTGCGTGGCACTATCGCAGCACAGGCCTACATTGATGATTTAAGCGCGTTATTGCTTCCCACTGTTGAAGAGCAATTCGGGGATGGCGATTGCATCTTTCAACACGATCGAACGCCTGTTCATAATACACGACCTGTGGCGGAGTGGTCACACGACAATAACATCCCTGTAATGGACTGGCCTGCACAGAGTCCTTACCGGAATCCTACAGGACATCTTTTGGATGTTTTGGAACGCCGTATTCGTGCCGTGCCTCACCGACCTACATCGATTCCTCTCCTCAGTGCAGCACTCCGTGAAGAATGGGCTGCCATTCCCCGAGAAACCTTCCGGCACTTGATTGAACGTATGCCTGCGAGAGTGGAAGCTGTCATCAAGGCTAAGGTTTGGCCAACAGCATACTGAATTCCAGCATTACCGACGGAGGGTGTCAGGCACATTTTCAGCCACGTGTCCGAATAGTTTTGACCACATAGTGTATATGGACACGCGAAAAATATTCTACAAGAAATATCAATGGATGACACTCCAGAACAACAGAAAAGAAAGAACCACCTTAAGTAATTGAAAAGCCCAATGACACCAATGTAATAAAAATACACGCAACCCAGATACATAGCTAATAGTGGTCTAATGTACGAGGGTTGTTTTTCAAGTAAGGGCCGTTTTTATTTTTAAAAAAGATACAAATACTTTTGTAAAAAACTTTTATTTTCTGATTCTACACACTTTTACCTATTTTTCTACATAGTTGCCTTGTTTATTTAAGCACTTGTCATACCGTACAACTAAGTTTTTAATTCCCTCTTCAAAGAATTCGGCCGCCTGCTCCGACAGCCAAGAGTTCACGGCCGCTTTCACTTCATCGTCATCATTGAAGCGCTGCCCGCCAAGATGGTGTTTCAGGTACCGGAAAAGGTGAAAATCGCTAGTTGCACTTCCCAGCCAAAAGAATCAATCAAATCCCGAGTCTTTTGAGAGGTGTGAGGCCTAGCGTTATCGTGCAGGAGCAATACTCCTTTTGTCAGCATGCCGCGCCTTTTGTTTTGAATTGTTCTGCGGAGCTTCTTTAGAGTTGAACAGTAGGCATCTGAGTTGATTGTCGTTCCTCGTGGCATAAAGTCCACTAGCAAAACACCGCGCCGGTCCCAGAACACAGTTGCCATAATCTTGCGCTTTGACAGCGTCTGTTTGGCTTTGACCTTGACGGGTGATGCTTTCGGGAGTGATATGGGATACCCATGTTTCATCTCCAGTGACAATTTGACTCAACATGTCATCCCCTTCTTCCTCGTAACGAATCAAAAAGTCCAATGAAGTGGCAAATCTCTTCCCTTTGTGGTCCTCTGTGAAGAGTCTGGGTACCCACCGAGAACACAGTTTCTTAAAGTTCAGGTTTTCAGACACAATTTTGTACAAAACCGATCTTGAAACTTGTGGAAATTCCAAAGAAAGAATGGAAATTGTGAATCTTCTGTCCTCACGAATCTTTGTTTCGACTGCAGCCACCAAATCATCAGTGATCACAGAGGGCCGGCCTGAGCGTTCTTCGTCATGGACGTTTTGACGGCCCGTTTTAAACTCTCTAATCCACTGACGCACTTTACCTTCACTCATTGCATTCAAGCCATAAACTTCTGTTAACTGACGATGAATTTCTGTAGCTGATAGGCTTCTCGCGGTCAAAAAACGTATCACTGACCGTATCACCGTATCGGCGGGCGATTCAATAATCGTAAACATTATAAAGTAGCACAGCGATGCATACACGTCAGCTACAGAGCTGCAACTTGCATCAGTGTGAACGGGGAGGATGCCGGCAAGTGGCGCGGTGGCTTGTTGCGGCGTCCGCGCGAAATACGGGACTACACGCGCGAACGGCCCTTACTTAAAAAAACAACCCTCGTATATTTTCTATTTATTTCAGCTCTGCTCGTGAGCCACTTAGATTGCGCCATCTCAAAGAAAATACAACTTCGTGTCTTAGTAAGACACATTTTCCGTTCATCGTTATGACGCAATAGAAGTTAAGTCACATCTAAGACAAAATAACACTGTATTAAGAAAGAATAGAAGAATAGGGATATGGCACAGACGGTATCTCTCATACAAAAAAATTGTGTTCCAACTTTGTTTGAAATTTGTGCCGAGAACACGGCTTGCTTGCATTCCTTCCTCGGCTTGCAGTCCGTGCTAACCAAGAATCGGTGTAATCGGCGAGTTGTTGATGCAACGACATGCCGATGCTTGCTGTGGAGGTACAGGACAGCCAAAGGCAGTCTGAAGTGCGGTGTGGGATCAGCCATATCGACAGAATATCAGAGCCAGTGCTTGTGGTCCCTGATCTGCAGCAGGCAAGTCGGGTATAGGGCGCTGGGCGAACTTTCTTTGTATCATCGTGGATCACCCAGGGAGCTGCCGATGTGAGAGCGGTTCCATGCAGTAGAAGTAGGTGCATCTGCTGTCGTCATAGAGCGAGGCAGCCACAGTGGAGCGGGTTGGCAGCTGGAATCTGCCGGCGAAAGCAAGCATATCCGAAGTAAGAGTGTTTTCAGGTGTGCCGCAGGGGACCGTTGCTATTCACAATATACATAAATGACCTTGTGGATAACATCGGAAGTTCACTGAGGCTTTTTGCGGATGATGCTGTAGTATATCGAAAGGTTGTAACAATGGAAAATTGTACTGAAATGCAGGAGGATCTGCAACGAATTGACGCATGGTGCAGGGAATGGCTATTGTATCTCAATGTAGACAAGTCTAATCTGCTACGAATACATAGAAAGAAAGTTCCTTTATCATTTAGCTACAGTATAGCAGGTCAACAACTGGAAGCAGTTAATTCCATAAATTATCTGGGAGTAGGCATTAGGAGTGATTTAAAATGGAATGATCATATAAAGTTGATCGTCGGTAAAGTAGATGCCAGACAGAGATTCATTGGAAGAATCCTAAGCAAATGCAATCCGAAAACAAAGGAAGTAGGTTACAAAAAAAAATGGCTCTGAGCACTATGGGACTCAACTGCTGTGGTCATAAGTCCCCTAGAACTGAGAACTACTTAAACCTAACTAACCTAAGGACATCACACACATTCATGCCCGAGGCAGGATTCGAACCTGCGACCGTAGCGGTCGTGCGGTTCCAGACTATAGCGCCTTTAACCGCTCGGCCACTCCGGCCGGCCCTCTCGAAGTAGGTTACAGTACGCTTGTTCGCCCACTGCTTGAATACTGCTCAACAGTGTGGGATCCGTACCAGATAGGGTTGATAGAAGAGATAGAGAAGATCCAACGGAGAGCAGCGCGCTTCGTTACAGGATCATTTAGTAATCGCGAAAGCGTTACGGAGATGATAGATAAACTCCAGTGGAAGACTCTGCAGGAGAGACGCTCACTAGCTCGGTACGGGCTTTTGTTGAAGTTTCGAGAACATACCTTCACCGAGGAGTCAAGCATTATATTACTCCCTCCAACGTATATCTCGCGAAGAGACCATGAGGATAAAATCAGAGAGATTAGAGCCCACACAGAGGCATACCGACAATCTTTCCACAAACAATACGAGACTGGAGTAGAAGGGAGAACTGATAGAAGTATTCAAAGTACCCTCCGCCACACACAGTCAGGTGGCTTGCGGAGTATGGATGTAGATGTAGATGGAAGCTACATAATGCCATCTGGTGTCGGAGTGGATAGTGTGGGACAAAAGGAAGCTTTTAATGTCCCGTCGACAACGAGATCGTTAGAGATGGACAGCGTGAAGGCGGCAAGGCAGTGGGTGTGTCTTGCTGTTAATGCGAGGCATCGATTGGCTGGAGCATCAAACGATGTTCGCCTGATGCCTCTATACTTCCAGAAGATGCGGCATCTGGAAGCCAAGAAGCATTTACGAAAGAAATATTTCTGTTACGACGAGTACAATGCTGTGCATAAAAGTAATTTGTGGCATATTGTTGTGCTGATCTTTGTGTCTATGGTGGCATTAGTGTATTGCCAAGATTCTGAACTGATTAAACCGCAGGATCGCTATTGCGCCTGTAATTTGAGGAGCAGTGTCTTGTATTTTCATTTACATCTACGTGATTACTCTGCTGTTCACAATGAAGTGCCTGGCAGAGGGTTCAATGAACCACCTTCAAGCTGTCTCTCTACCGTTCCACTCTCGAACGGCGCGCGGGAGAAAAGAGCACTTAAATTTTTCTGGGCGAGCCCTGATTTCTCTTATTTTACCGTGATGATCATTGCTCCCTGAGTAGATGGGTGCCAACAGAATTTTTTCGTAATCGGAGGATAAAACTGGTGATTAAAATTTCATGAGAAGATCCCGTCGCAATGAAAAACGCCTTTATTTTAATGATTGCCACTCCAATTTACGTATCATGTCTGTGGCACTATCTCCCCCATTTCGCGATAATACGAAACTAACCGCCCTTCTTTGAACTTTTTCGATGTCATACGCCATTCTCAATTGATGCGGATCCCACACTGCAGAACAGTACTCCCGAATAGGGTGGACAAGACGGTAAATGATAGCATCACCTGCAAACAATAATTTAAGAGCGCTACTCACATGTCGTTAATATGGATAAGGAACAATAGGGGGCCTATAACACTTCCTTAGGGAACGCCGGATATTACTTCTGTTTTACTCAGTGACTTTCCGTCTATTACTACGATCTGTGACCTTTCTGACAGGAATTCACGAATCCAACCGCACAGCTGAGGCGATATTCCATAGGCACGCAGTTTGGTTAGAAGACGCTTGTGAGTAACGGTGTCGAAAGCCTTCTGGAAATCTAAAAATATGGAGTCCATTTGACAACCCCTGTCGATAGCACTCATTACTTCATGGGTATAAAGAGCCAGTTGTGTTACAAGAACGATATTTTCTGAATCCGTGCTGACTATGTGTCAATAAATCATTTTCTTCAAGGTAATTCATAATGTTCGAATACAGTATATGTTCTAAAACCCTACTGCAAATCGACGTTAGTTATATGGGCCTGTAATTCAGCGGATTACTCCTACTTCCCTTTTTGGGTATTGGTGTGACGAGCAATTTTCCAGTCTTCAGGTACGGATCTTTCTGTGAGCGACCGTTTGTACATAATTGCTAAGTATGGAGCTATTGTATCAGCATACTCTGAAACGAACCTGACTGGTATACAATCTGGACCGAGGCCTTGCCTTTATTAAGTGATTTAAGCTGCTTTGCTACACCGAGGATAACTACTTCCATGTTTCTCATCTTGGCAGTTGTTCTTGTTTGGAATTCAGGAATATTTACTTCGTTTTCTTTGGTGAAGGAGTTTCGGGAAAAACCTTGTTTAATAACTGTCATCAGTGACTCCACCGTTGTTATTGCGCAGTGGAGGTATTCATTGCGTCTTGCCACTGGTGCTTTATGTATGACCAGAATCTCATTGGGCTTTCTGCCAGATTCCGAGACAGAGTTTCGTTGTGGAAATTATTAAAAGCATCTTTCACTGAAGTACGCGCTATATTTCGAACTTCCGCAATACTTTGCCAGAATTGGCGATTTTACGTTCTTTTAAATTTGGCATGCTTTTTTCGTTGCTTCTGCAACAACGATCTGGCCCGTTTTGTGTACCATGGGGGATCAGTACTACCACTTATTAATTTATTTGGTATATATCTCTCAATTGTCGTCGATACTATCTCTCTGAAATCATTGCTTATCTTTTCTACGCTTACATGATCAGATCGGAAAGAGTGGAGATTGTCTCTTAAAAAGACGTTAAGAGCATTTTAATCAGCTTTTTTTAGATAGATGTACTTTGCGTTTCTTTTTGATGGTTGTGGGTGTTACAGTATTCTGCCTAGTAGCAACTGCCTTGTGGTCGCTAATCCCTGTATCCGTCATGATACTCCATATTTGTCCAGGATTATTTGTTGGTGAGAGGTCAAGTATGCTTTCATAATCATTTAAACTTCGAGTGGGCTCATGAACTAATTGTTCGAAATAATTTTCCGAGAAAGCATACAGTACAATTTCGGATGTTTCATGCCAACCGCCAGCTTTAAACGTATAATTTTTCCTGCATATCGAGGGTAGATTGATGTCACCACCGACTATAATTGTTTGAATGGGGTACCTATTTCAAATGAGACTCAAGTTTTCTTTGAACTCTTCAACATCTATATCTTCTAGTCGGGGTGTTGGTAAAAAGATCCAATTAATAGTTTAGTCCGATTGTCAGGTATAACCCCTGCCCATACTATTTCGTAGGAACTATCTACTTCAATTTCATTACAAGGTAAACTACTTCTGATAGCAATAAATACTCCACCATCAACTGAATTTAACCTATCCTTTCTGAACACTGATAGGTCCTTTGAGAAAATTTCGGCTGTACTTATTTCCGCCTTTAGCCAGCTTTCCGTACCTATTAGTATTTGAGCTTCAGTGCTTTCTATTAGGGCTTGGAGCTCTGGTTCTTTCCCAACACAGCTACGACAATCTACAACTAAAATACCGATCGTTTCTATAACTACCTTACTGTGTTTTACCTGCCCCCCCCCCCCTTTTAGACGGACGCCCTTTCTGTGGTTTCCTGAGACCCTCTACACTAAAAAATCGCCCGTTCCCTTCCACACACACCCCGCTACCCGTGTAGCCGCTTCCTGTGTGTTGTGGACTCCTGACCTATTATGTGGAACCCGGAAACCCATCACCCGATGGCGCAAGTCGAGCAAGCTGCAGTCTACACGGTCACAGAACCGCCTGAGCCTCTGATTCAGACCCTCCACTCGACTGTGCACCAATGGACCACAGTCGGTTCTATCAACGATGCTCCAGATGGTGAGCTCCGCCTTAATCTCGCAAGCTTTAATGGCAGTCTTTTCCATCCGCTAGCCGCCCGAAACGAGAGAGAATCTCCTCCAATCCAAAGCGACGCACGTCATTGGTACCGACATGAGCCACCACCTGCTGTTGGCTGCACCCTGTACTCTTCATGGCATTCGGAAGCACCCTTTCCACATCCGGAATGGCTGCCCCCGGTATGCACACAGAGTGCACACTGGCTTCCTTGCCCTTCTTAGCAGTCATGTTCCTAAGGAGCCCATTACGCGTCTAATGTTGGAGCTCCCAACTACCAGCAAACCCACGCTCTGTGAATGCCCAGACCTTGCGGGCCGAGAATCTTCCTCTGGAACCGGATGGACGACTGTATCTGGCTTAGAAACTTCGTCAGCAACAGATAACGCCCGAAACCTGTTCGTGAAACGAACTGGGGAGGCCCTATGATCAGCCCTCGGAAAGTATTTCGCTGCCTGCCAGACTTTGGAATGATCTCCCACTGTGCGGCTGGTCCCGGGGGAGGTTCGAGTCCTCCCTCGGGCATGGGTGTGTGAGTTTGTCCTTAGGATAATTTAGATTAAGTGGTGTGTAACCTTAGGGACTGATGACCTTAGCAGTTAAGTCCCATAAGATTTCACACACATTTCGACATTTTTTGATTTCCCACTCCACCACAGGTGAGGGGCAAACTTCAGTGCAGGCAGTACCCCGTGCTGCCACAGCAGTGGACCGATCGGGGGACACGTGGGATGTGCTCGACCTCCCTCGCACCCCGCGTCCGATCCCCCACAGTGATTCCCCTTGGCAGCAGCCTCAAGCTGTGTGACGGAAGCCTACACGGCCTGAAGCTGTCAGCGAAGGGCCACCAACGCAGCGCGCATCTGTACACAGCAATCACAGTTCCTAGCCATTGCTGAAGTCGCTCCTGTTTCAAGCTCGTAAAAATATGCAACAAAGGAACGGTGTACTCGCCTTATTAGCAGCAGGAACTCGAGATGCTCTCTCATGACGGTCTAACCGACATTGAGCTATACTAAGCAAAACAGACAAAAGCCTGTACGATACGAGGGTCGATACAAACGTCGATAACAGCGGCGGCACTGTGTGCTAAACTGTTATTAAAATAAAAGCTTGTGCCTAATAAGCACTGAAACACGCAGGAAATTACTAAAATAAACTAGTAACTACACAGATAACTAAAAATAAGTCGCTCCTGTTTTGAAGTTCGTAAAAATATATAACAAAGAACGGTGTACTCGCCTTTCTAACAGCAGGAACTCGAGGTGCTCTCTCACTGACGGTCTAACCGATGCTTTTGATACAAAACACAATGAGGCAGTGTGGTGTCTGGGTATTGTGAAGCAACGAATTGCCTGGGAAACTGTATTTTCATGATAAACTTTTAGAGGTTCCAGTTGCCTTTCTATGTTGGGGAACTGTATTTTGATGATTTAGTGGTTCCAGTTGCCTTTCTATGTGCCTTAATAATGACTGATGTACGTTTTGTTATTCTGGGCCTAGAGTTGTCTGTCCGTGTTTGCCTAAGGGGCTCCAGAAAGCCCTATCTTTCCAATATTAAAATTGCGGTTATAAATTACATGTTTCCGCAGAAAGCATTTGAGCTGGGAAGTTGAAATTTTTACAAGTTATTTGTTGGAACATTGGCTACAACTTAACACAGGGATTTTTAAAAATCTGATTTCATTTGTTATAGATTAATTTTTTCTATTGTAATGAAAATTCACTATTTTTTGTGCAATTTTTTGTTTATAAATTCAACAGTATACCGGTTTTTTGAAAAAAGCTGTGTTAAGTTACACAGAAGGGAATGTGTAACATTTCTTGAAAATTTAAAGCAAATTGGTTTGGAAAACTTGTAATTTGTGTAAAAAAATAAAACTTTTGGCACTCGAGCGACAAAGTTTGGATTACGTTTTTAGTGCATTCCGGGTCCATAGGACGGATTATCTTCATCTTCTACAAACCCCTCCTCCATCTTCTTGTTTTTCCCCCTCCTGCTTCCCCTGGCTGTATTTCTGGGCTATTTACAGCCCTATCAGCAGCCTGAAGATGTTCCTTGTCTAAAGCAAGCTTCGATCGTACCATATTGAAACCTATTTACATTCCTACGTTTCGAAATACTTTGCACCTTACCACGTTGTCATCATTGAAAGTTGTACTTACACCAACTGTTTCCTCCTTTGGGACACAAGTAATGATGGGGACTTTCACTGGGTGAAAAAGTGTGAAAGAAAAGAGGCCAAACAGCCTTCTTCATGTCATCAACACTGTGTGTATTTTGCCTAGTAGCCATTCCATTATACTTCTGTATTTTATCAATTACACTGTCAGTTAACATTTCCTTCCCATCCAACTCTTCACCATCACTGAGTTTCTGGTTTTTGTACGAAGCTTTCAGTCGCCGAAGTCTTGATCCCATTCGTTTCTGACGTGTCCAACACACTCAAATTTCTGCACTACATCACCACCATAATCTTCAGTTCTTAAATATGTCTGAAACTTTTATAATCACCGCCACCAAGGTAATTAACATATCGCACTTTATCACACACAACAGAACTTTGAAATATACTAGCAACACCAGCCACTTCCATATCTCCACTATTGCCACTATAGTTAGCTGTGCAGTTATTTTCATGTGCACATTATTTTTTTTTTTTTTTGTGGACGCCTACAGTAGTTAGATATTACTGATACATCTAAAACTTTCCCTTCATACATACTGGTGGCAGATACTACACCGTAGAGAGATGTGCGTCCGCATTTATGCCAGCTACCATTGACTGCGGCAGTCAAGTCTCTGTTACCACTGTATTCTATTACTGCCTCTTCCACAGATTTCTTCATAGATGCTATACAGACATCTTCTACTTTAGACTCTATAAAACTATCGTAGTTCGTAAGCTTGGTTGATGGATTTGGAAGATTCATCACGCCACAGAAAACTGCGCCTGCAGGAGAACTCTTACCAATTGTACGTAAGTCATAAACAAATCTAATGTTGTGTCCATAGCTTTTGCTACCACTTTCTTCATTTGGAGTTACTGCAACACTGTTGCAAAAGGTGGACACTTACCACACTTTAGTTCCATTTCACTAGCAAGTTTATAGAGAGTTCCAGACCGATTTCACTACGCTGAACACATCTTGCAGAGTTTGCAAATATTCCGTTGAGAACTGACATATCAAATATTTCATTCACATCCGATTCGCCCATAAAAGATTCATACTTTTCACTTTCTTTCTTAGTTTCGTTGCAATGGGCAGGTCAGGTTCACACAATTGGTTATCGTCTTTACTGTTTACAGTAATAACACCTACCTTTTCTTAAAAGCCTTCAGAAGATTTCTAATCACTTTACGTTTACCCATGATTATCCTTCAATAAAACCAGAACTTCAATGAACAGAGTTCACTACGGATATTTTCAGGATTACAAAAGTGTAAATAAACATGAAACACACGACAATCGAGCGAACGATATATATCAAACTATCACAGGTTGGTCACAACACTTATTTTGTACCACTTACTTTCTCTCACATCACTAAAATGTACAAGATGAACATGTAGATTCATGAGTCCACCAGCTTAACAGCGTCACGCACATGCAGAACTTTTTCCAAACATATTTTAAAAATAGTTGTACTCTTCTGACCTGAATAAATTATACATCAATTGAAAGGGGCAGGTGTAGATTTTTAAAATGCAAAAAGTAAAAACTGAACATTTCATGATTTTGAACCTTTCCGGAACGCCTTAAGATGTTTGTCGTTGTGGGTTGTGCTTGTGGTACCTTGTGTAATAAATCCTAACTTAGTAAAATGTATGTGATGAATAAAGGGGAAAACATGTTTCACTTTAATTTCTGTAAGCTTCATGAAAAATACATAAAGAGAATGGTTATTGTTATTCTTTAAATTTTTGCTTTGAAAGTTCTTTATGTTTCATAGGTAGTTCACATAAATTGGATTATACAATATTGTTAAGAGAATAACGTCCATTTCACGTAATAGTACACGTAGTTAAGGTCGAATACCTTTCAATAATTACTATTTGCTGAAAGATGTGTGACGAAGACTATTCTCTCAAACAGCAAATTAAATAGGAGAGCGTGAGCTATCCTCCTTTCAGGGTAAATGTGGTTTCTGCATGTACGGCTGCTGATGACCTAGAAAACATTTATAAGTAGCTGAAAATAATAAAAGAAAATGAGCTGCGTCACTGTTTAACATACGCGATGGGCTGCGTCATGGAGTACCTGAAATAATTTAAAAGTCTGACCATATGTGCTTGTACTGCTTGCACACTTTACTTCCCTTGATTAATGGAACCAGTTTTTAGCGAATACGTGAGCGCCAAGTCCAGTTTAGGGGAATTGAGAGAATATTGCAGCAATGGCTGCAACGTTTAACTGCTACACTGATAATGGCAATAACGCGGAGGAAAGGTGCCTTACACACATATGAATATTAAATAAAATCAGTTATTTTATGTTAACGTACAGTAATTATATTTTGAGATTACAAACATATTATTACATCACAGACATTTCCATTAACGTAATAAAATGTTAGTGTACAAGATTGCAACCTGTTCTTCAACTCGAATAGAAGTAAATGCTAATAGTATCACAGTCTTTACACAATTATTGTTAACAATGACCATTGTATTTTCTCTGATTTTGTTGCATCTCAGATGCGATTAATATCTTAGTTCATTGGATTTTGTGCTTTTTTCACTTCGTGACTTTTCACAGGCAAGAAAATACGTATTTAGCATTTTTTCCGTTTCCAGGCAACAATACATTTTTTAAGTAATGTGTGTTGTTATGGATATATTGAATGCTGATTTTTTGAAGTTTATCACTGCAAGAAAAAGTATTTATTTTGGATGATATATGAATATTAGGTTATGATTTCCAGATTGTATATTCACTTGAATTCCCTTATCATTTTTATTATTATTGTGAGGCAAGAGCTTGTTTCCATAGATTGTTTTGTTGCCTCAGGTGCTAAGTCATCTGGAAAACTGTGCGCGGACTACTAGGTTGGTTTGTCTGCAGCATGCGCCTCTGGTAATTGTATGGTTTATACTGTTAACACAACTACATTACTGTTGGTTACGAGTCCACACTTGCACAGTCCTCCGTCAAACTCTGCTCCCACCGACATCCTGCGGCACAAATGTAGAGAATGGAAGCGTTGTTTGGAATACCATTAGTTACGTGTGATCTGTAATCCTATCTCCTGCCTTAAAGCTCCAAGAATGCAAGTCGTCTTAGCCCGCTAAAATACCATTTTCGGCGCGAGTCGGACTAACAACGAGCCATTTACTTTAGTCTATCTCTGCGACAGTGGTTGGCGCAACGGAAACAGTGCGCATCGGTAATCCCAGGCTCGTGTGTTCGAGTCCCTATGCATAACCTGTTTTTATTTTCAGTTTTTACGTTAATTACACTGGAAATAAACTGAGATAATGCTTAATATTGTTGATAAACCCTATAAGCACAGAGATAGTTTCTTATGTTAATTAACTAGTTGGGAGGACGAACAAATCCACAGTTATACGACGAGATTTCTCAAGATAAGGATTGCCCTTGTGCAGTATTCAAATGTTCTCCCAAAAGCGTACCACTGGTTCAGCACTGCGATGTCTGTTTTTACCGCCAGTTAAAGAATTTGATGAGAAAGCATCAAAACTGCTCTTATCTCATCGAGAGAGAAAAAAAGAACTCACAACCCCACATTCCATTCTAAATCACGAGCTACACTCACAATCATTTGGCGAAATGATGTGAAACACATGGTTTACTGCCAAACTGTGCGATGAGAGAGAACCTTTTATGAAAGGAAGCCAGATTTGCTTTTGATTAGAAGCTTTAAAAGAACCGTATCACTTTAAATATGTGGAAAAACTTGTGGAAGACGCTGAGAAAATTACTGCTTCTCCTGCTTTTAAGACGAATATTACCCCAGCACGGAAAATCATCAATTGTAATTTTGTATACGAAACTGTTGTATACGTCTCACAATCCCTTCCTCCAATTTTATTCGCAATCTCAAACTTTCTTTGCCTTTTCTTTTCATGCCTTTTATGAGCCGCTCTGGGTAGCCGTGCGGTCTCAGGCGTCTCGTCACCATTCGCGCGGCTTCCCCCCGTCGGAGGTTTGAGTCCTCTCTCAGGCGCGGATGTGTGTGTGTCGTCCTTAGCGTAGCTTAGTTTAATTTAGAATAAATAGTGAGTAAGCCTAGGGACCGATGACCTCAGGAATTTTGGTCCCACAGTCCTTACCACAAATTTCCAAATTTTCCTTTTATGAAAATATTAATAAATACGATACATGGAGTATCATATTGGATTTTTGCAGTGTAAGTACGTAACAACAGATAGTAAAAAAAGAGAAACTGTGTGGAGACTCGATCCCCTGACCCTCAGATCTGCAAGCGCAGTCCAAGAATATCCTGTAACGCCGGTCCTGGAACTTATGCTCACCGTAATTATTCTGGGACGGCTGTGCTGCGCAGGGATCTTCTGTAGAAATTATGGTGCTAGCTTTCCTTTTGTTTAAAATGCGCTGTGGAACGGTGATATTAAGTTGACACGAGTGGCATACACTGAAGTGCCGAAGAAACTGGTACACCTGCCTAACTTCGTGTAGAGCCCCGGCGAGCACGCAGAAGTGCCGCAACACGACGTGGCATGGACTCTGAAGTAGTGCTGGAGGGCATTGACACCATGAATCCTGCAGGGCTGTCCATAAATCCGTGAGAGTACGAGGTGGTGGAGTTCTCTTCTGAACAGCACGTTGCAAGGCATCCCAGATATGCTCAATAATGTTCATGTCTGCGGAGTTTGGTAGCTAGCGTAATTGTTTAAACTTAAAGGAGTGTTCCTGGAACCACTCTGTAGCAATTCTGGACGTGTGGGATGTCTCATTGTCCTGCTGGAATTTCCCAGTGGGCATAAATGGATGCAGGTGATCAAGACAGGATGCTTATGTACGTGTCACCTATCAGACTCGTATCTACATGTACCAGGAGTCCCATGTCACTCAAATTGCAAGCGCTCCAAACAATTTACAGAGCCTCCACCAGCTTGAACAATCCCCAGCTGACATGCAGAGTTCATTTAATCATGAGGTTATCTCCATACCCGCACACGTCTATCCGCTCGCTACAATTTAAACGAGACTCGTCCTACCAAGTTACATGTTTCCAGGCATCAACAGTCCAATGTCGGTGTTGACGGACTCAACCGAAGCGTAAAGCTTTGTGTCGAGTCATCAAGGGTACCCGAGTGGGCTTTCCGCTCCGAAAGCCCATATCGATGATGTTTCGTTGAATGGTTCGCACGCTGACACTTGCTGATGGTCCAGCATTGGAATTTTATAGCAATTTGCGGAAGGGTTGCACTTCTGTCACGGTGAACGATTCTCTTCAGTAGTCGTTGGTCGCGTTCTTGCAGGATCTTTTCCGGCCGCAGCGATGTCGGAGATTTGATGTTCCGCTGATATTCACGGTAAATTCGTGAAATGGTCGTACGGGAAAGTCCCCACTCCATCGCTACCTCGGAGATACTGTGTTCTATCGCTCGTGCGCCGACTGTAACACCACGTTCAAACTTAAATCTTGATAACTTGTCATTGTAGCAGTAGTAACCGATCTAACAACTGCGCCAGGCTCTTGTTGTCTTATAAAGGCGTTGCCGACCGCAGCGCCGTATTCTGCCTGGTTACACATCTCTGTATTTGAATACACATGCCTATACCAGTTTCTTTGACGCTTCGGTGTATAATTTCATGCTGGAGTGAGAAGTGTAAATGAGATATCAACTTGTACGCGAGAAAGAAAAGTATTCATACAGACAAATTATGTGGGTACAGCAGTTTGAGATGGAATAAGAACACTGGTACGAAAATTATATTACGACGGACGTGCAGTACCTAATGCCCCTTTTTCCAGCAGTTAATACGCCCTTTATGTGATTCAGATTTGATGTTTCATCTGCACGTGTGCAAATTTTCGAATAATTCCGACAGTTGGTGTACCATTTGAAGTTTTTCACGAGTCCTGTCTTTGTTACCGTCGAATGCTACGATTAGTAGGTGATAAAAATTGTATAAATGACACTGAACATAACCAGAAACTTACAATTACTGAACTGATACTTAAGCAGCTGAAGAACCAAGCCTCAAAAAGAGGGCTGTGGTACTTCACGAATTTATCGTCATATAAGAATTGTTTTTCTCGATCTTGCGCTCTTAAAGACTTAGGTGAGAAAGGAACTGCGTTGAATATAATCTTCCTACATCTCTAGATGTAACACACATGGATCATCTCTGGCTGTATGCTAAAGGACAAGATGTGAACAAAAACAACGGATTCCGCTGAACGTGTGGAAGGAAGTGACAGTTACTGACTTACACACTCAGAGCTGTAAATCGATCCACGATACATCGTTAAGACCTGTGTGCTGACACCAGTCGCATGCTAATTACAAACCTTAATTTCTCGGTAGAACGAAAATAACATTAAAATTTACATTACACAGTTCTGGTTCCACGGCAAAACAAAGTCTTCGTTCGCTAAGATTTAATGTGTTTTGCCAATGACAGTTTTCATTTTCTGTGATACATGTGGAACAAATTACTTAAGATTGCGTTTCTTCGCAATTTTGAAGAAGAGAGACACTTATCAGCAATCGTCGAGTCTTGTAAAATTTGGGTTTGATGTACATTGATGCCACTGAGCGAAGTTCGACTTCATTTGGGGAGGGGGGGGGGGGGAGGAGGGGAGAGGCCGGGTAATGGAATCGTCTTTAGTTTTGTTGACAGAACGGATCGCTCTGAAGTGACTTCTGGAAACCGGTAAAAATCTAAAGCAGGATGCCTCGATGGGAACTTGGTCCCCAATACTTGCGAGAGCATTAGCTTAACTTAATCAACTTGAAATGACTGGTACACCAACAGAAGAAATTAGAAACCCCTGAGCACGATGTTCGGCTACCAACTCGCTGGCTGAAGGAGAACGTAGCAGCAAGCGAAACGGTGCAAGGTTACGGTCCGGTAGCTAAAACCGGAAGAAGCGGACAGACTGAATGATGACTCTCGCTGAGGACGGGTTAGTCTCGCAGGCTGCTCGCAACACACAGTCCAGTACCTGGGGCGCCTAGCGGCGCAGAACGTGACGGAATATGCCGAGAGCAGATGTTCCAAAGGGACAGGATCTGAATTATAAACAAATGCCGGTCCGGCATCTCATGTTCCCATTGTTCACCCCTCCTTCTTCTTACCGTAGTCAAGAGCTAACATAGTCAACTTACTTTCGTCCATTCATAAAACGTGTTGGTGTCATTTTTACCACTTACCGTTTACGGCGAATAATTTTAATTCTCTCACGACAATGCTATTTCTGACACTCTCTGTGACAAATTTCACTTCAGTCACGTGGATTCTACTCTCATATGAAGCTTTCCATTTCTAGATTACATCAATCCAGTGTGGAATCTCACTGATGTCTATGGAATGCAATTTTAGGTACTAATATAATAATTCTGCATCTATTTTAATCTAGAATCCACAGCTAATTTCAGATGGTAATCACTCCTCTTCATATGATCGAAACATACACTACTGGCCATTAAAATTGCTACACCAAGAAGAAATGCCGATGATAAACGGGTATTCATTGGACAAATATATTATACTAGAACCGACATCGGATTACATTTTCACGCCGTTTGGGCGCATAGATCCTGGGAAATCAGTACCCAGAACAACCACCTCTAGCCGTAATAACGGCCTTGATACACCTGGGCATTGAGTCAAACAGAGCTTGGATGTCGTGTTCAGGTACAGCTGCCCATGCAGTTTCAACACGATACCACAGTTCATCAAGAGTAGTGACTGGCGTATTGTGATGAGCCAGTTGCTCGTCCACCATTGACCAAACATTTCCAATTGGTGAGAGATCTGGAGAATGTGCTGGGCAGGGCAGCAGTCGAACATTTTCTGTATCCAGAAAGGCCCGTACAGGACCTGCAACATGCGGTCGTGCATTATCCTGCTGAAATGTAGGATTTCGCAGGGACCGAATGAAGGGTAGAGACACGGGTCGTAAGACATCTGAAATCTAACGTCCACTGTTCAAAGTGTTACGTTCCAGCACAGCGTTCCGTATTACCCTCCTGAACCCACTGATTCCATATTCTGCTAACAGTCATTGGATCTCGACCAACGCGAGCAGCAATGTCGCGATACGATAAACCGCAATCGCGATAGGCTACAATCCGACCTTGATCAAAGTCGGAAACGTGATGGTACGCATTTCTCCTCCTTACACGAGGCATCACAACAACGTTTCACCAGGCAACGCCGGTCAACTGCTGTTTGTGTATGAGAAATCGGTTGGAAACTTTCCTTATGTCAGCACGTTGTAGGTGTCGCCACCGGCGCCAACCTTGTGTGAATGCTCTGAAAAGCTAATCATTTGCATATCACAGCTTCTTCTTCCCGTCGGTTAAATTTCGCGTCTGTAGCACGTCATCTTCGTGGTGTAGCAGTTTTACTGGCCAGTAGTGTACATTTTTACGTGTCTGTCCAAGAGCTCGTGCTAACAGCGGGAATAGACAGTAATCAGTAGTCTTGTAGAAAGTCGTAGTGGAGAAACAACTAGTATGGACAAATATAAACAAAAACAGCTGCAAACTCTTTTAAGTTCTTCAGCTGAGTTGTTGAAAATTTTAACACAGCAAATGCTCAGTAATGTGAATACTAACATTTTATAGTGGATTGCATAGCAGGAAGTGCTGTATATTCCAATTTTCGTGATAAAAAGTTTTCAGTGAATATGGATATTCGTTCATTGTTTTTTTCTCAGAAATGTAAATGGTGGACGTATATACTTCATCTTATGATGTATACAACGTGCATCTGAGCACAAGAAGTTTCCTCTTCCATGTCAAATTTTAATTCATATTATTTTGCAATAACCTCTGTACTTTTACCACGATTACCGAACATAAGCATTTCCTCTTTTACATATTTAGAAATTTGTGGTAAGATCTGATGGGACCAAACTGCTGAGGTCATCGGTCCCTATGCTTACACCTACTTAACCTAACTTAAACTGACTTATGGTAAGGACGACACACACACCCACGCCCGAGGGAGGACTCGAACCTCCGACGGGGGTTTTACATATTTCTTTTCATCTCTGTTCACCTGTAAGCACATCGCTAAGTTAATACTCACTTTCATTTCAATGTCACTGATATGCGTGTTCCATCTACGTTTAATAACTGGAAAACCTTATTGTATCTGACAAGTTTTTATACTGCAAAGTTAATCAAAACAATGGTACGAGGTGCACCTAAGTGTATATATTCTTCACAGTTTTTTTTGTCGCCACGTTCATTAAGATAAATTTTCCCACAGTACGATGCCTGTCAGCACGAGGATAGATCCATGTAAAAGAGATGAGTAATTACTCATCTGAAATTCTCATATCCTCGATTCGCTATCACACAATAGTGTAGGCATGGTCATAAGTTATCAAAAGATCATTTGCGTGTCTCGTCCACACCGTCTGCCCAGAGTTCCTTTAATTATTATTCTACATTATGGGTAGGATCCTCCAGCCATCTCGGGATTTTGACAATCTAATGCGCCAATTGGACAGAATTTAGTACGATATCCCTAAGGGGACATCCAAAAATTCTGTCAATCAGTGCCAAGCCGAATAACTACTTGCATAAATGTCATAGGTGGATTAACGCGTTATTAACTCGCTGGATTTGCGAAGCTCTTTCTCTTGAATCAATCATCGCGTTTGTAACCATCTGTTTGTCTGCCCACATACGTCACATCTACCAATTTCTGTCCCATTCGGATATTTTTTTGGGGAATTTCGTTGTTTTGTTTTAGAGGGTATTTATTATTTATTGTTTATTTAGCCTGACCAGATGAGGGCCTTGGCGCCTTCTCTAACGTTGGACCAGAAGCAACGCATATCACAGAAATTTTTTCAGTTGCTATGCATACTTTTGGTTCATCTTTATATACCTGGAAACTTAATGTGAGAACAAATACACAAATCAAAAAAGTTTTGCGTCACCCTGGTTCCCAGAACTCCTGAAGACAGACGTTGACTGTGGATATTGTATAACAGACACAATCCCTTTGACTGTTCAGAGATGTCACTAAACCCGCCCTAAGATGTAAACAGCCATGCATGAGCAGCGCCTATTACACGGAGGGGGTCCAATAGCCGATCAGTTCCAGTCATTCCACCAGGAAGGAGGTACCGCGGTTCGATCCCGTCCGCATTGATACTTTGTGCCACGAAGGGCTCTCAACAAGGGAAGTGTCCAGGCGTCTTGGAGTGAACCAAAGCTGTGTTATTCGGACATGGAGGAGATACAGAGACACAAAAGCTGTCGATGACATCTCTTGCTCAGGCCGCCCGAGGGCTACTACTGCAGTGGATGACCGCTACCTATGGATTATGGATCAGAGGAATCCTGACGGCAACGCCACCGTGTCGAATAATACTTTTCGTGCAGCCACAGGACGTCGTGTTACGACTCATACTGTGCACAATAGGCTGCATGAAGCGCAACTTCACTCCCGACGTCCATGGCGAGGTCGATCTTTGCAACCACGACACTATGCAGTGCGTTACACATGGGCCTTACAACATGCCGAATGGACTGCCCAGGACTGGCATCACGTTCTCTTCGACGATGAGTATCGTATATGCGTTCAACCAGACAATCGTCGGAGACGTGTTTGGAGGCAACCCGGTCAGGCTGAACGCCTTAGGCACACTGTCCAGCGAGTGCAGCAAGGTGGAGGTTCCCTGATGTTTTAGGGTGGCATTATGTGGGGCCGACGTACGCCGCTGGTGGTCATGGAAGGCGCCGTAACGGCTGTAAGATACGTGAATGCCGTCCTCCGCCCTATAGTGCAACCTTATCGACAACATATTGTCGAGGCATTCGTGTTCGTGGACGACAATTCGCGCCCTCATCTTGCACATCTTGTGAATTACTTCTTTCAGGATAATGGCATCGATCGACTAAAGCGGCCAGCATGTTCTCCAGACAAGACCCCTATCGAAAATTCCTGGGATAGATTGAAAAGAGCTGTTTATGGACGACGTGGCCCAAGAACCACTCTGAGGGATCTGCGCCGAATCGCTGTTGAGGAGTGGGACAATCTGGACCAACAGTGCCTCGATGAACTTGTGGATAGTATGCCACGACGAATACAGGCATGCATCAATGCAAGACGTGCTGATCGGTATTAAAGGTAGCGGTCTGTACAGCTATCTGGACCACCACCTCTGAAGGTCTCGCTGCATGGTGGTACAACATGTGTGAGTTTCATGAGCAATAAAAAGGGCGGAAATGATGTTTACGTTGATCTCTATTCCAATTTTCTGTACCGGTTCCGGGACTCTCGGAACCGAGGTGACGCAAAAAATTTTTTTTGTGTGTGTGTAACTAACAAAACAAATAAAAACAGTGAAGAATAACAATTGACATTAATAATAATAATAAAATGCCTTAAACATTATTGGTTAGTTTAGAACGTTAGAAGCTGTGTTTTGCATCGTCAGAAAGAGAAGGAATAATGAAAGAGGAGCAGATTGAAAGTGACACTGACAATAGCTATTAACAAACAACACACTTTCAATAAAGAACAGTGTAACAAGGACAGAGTGGTGGGTTGTGTGGATTTTGACAAGAGTGAGCTGCAGACGATTGTGTGGAAGAGGTAACTATTGCGGTAGAAGGTGAACCATTATCTTTCTTTTGAAGTTTGCAAGGAATTTAATTTCTCTAATATTTTGAGAAATAACATTCCAAAATCTTGTTACTGATACAGGAAACGATTTACAGAGCATGGCAGTGTTATGTTGTAACACAGAGAGGGTTCTCCTCTGCTCAGAATGAGTATTTCTGCTGTGCTGTTCAGATACTAATGTAAGAGCTGAAGATAAGTAAGAGGATCTGCAATGTTCGAGAAGATGGTAGAACAAACACGGGGTATGCTACTCTACGTGCTAACTGTTCGAGGGCAGGAGATACATGGTTGAAAAAGCGGAAGTCACAAATGCATCGCACACAAGTGTCCTACACCATTTCCAGAGGCGGCGTGGTGTCCTGTTCTTGAAGAATAGCAGCGTCATAATCAAGCATTATCGAGTTTCTTTTTAAGCTTGAGACCAAATACTTTTTTCTATTTCTATAGTGAACGAAGTGATATTGACAACTTCTTAGAGACTGCAGCTGTGGGTTCAGTTCAGTCTAAGAGAGAACCACAATTAAATCCAGGTTATTGGCAGAAGAAGAAAAGTTATTTCTGCGCCTTTTACTACACACTGCTGTGGTTTGCCGTCTCCAATTTCTGTATATAGTAAACTCCATTTCAATAGTACCAAGGGGATTGCAGAAGTGATCGTGAGAATCGTTGCCGAAACGTAATACACTACAAAGAATTTTAGAATTTAATCCTGAGCAGTAGTGTTCAGCCTAGTTATTGTTAAATCGCTCGTTTGCTCCTATCTTTGTAAACGACCCAACAGGCAAAATGTCTTTCTTCCATTAGGATTCGAATAAGTTACTATCGGGCTGAGCGCCTTCAGGACAGAACAACAGCTGTATCGGCTATAGGGCGTTTGGGGTGGGTAGACGGTAAGTTGTTATCCTCCTACATCTTAACTGATGTGTTTCGCGTGGTTGGTGATAATATGCCTCTAGAATTTCGGCAGTTCTCTCTCACCAAAGAATGCTGATGTACTTCAAGAAAGACTGTCAGTGTATAAGCCTGAATGCCAGTACTTATACCGCCTTGTTCATATCTTGTGAGTATGATTTTAGGTTTCCGGTGGTCAAAAAACGTGACCATTACTGTCGAAGGAAAGGAAAGGTTTAACGTCCAGTCCACATCGAGGTCATTAGAGACGAAGCACAAGCTTGGATGGAGTCAGGGAAGGGGGAAGGAAATCGGCCGTGCCCTTTCAAAGCAATCATCCCAGCATTTGCTGGCGCGATTTAGGGATCCTCGGAAAATCTGAATCTGGATGGCCGGACGCCGGTTTGAACCGTCGTCGTTTGAATCGTCGTCTTCCTGAATGCGAGTGCAGTATGCTAACCACTGCTCCACCTCGCTCGGTATTTCTGTCAATTCATGTTATTCATCATCTGAACCAAACATTTCTCGGAAGATGGACAGGTAGAAATGGTCACGTAGACGATAACTGCTCAGATGGGGGTGGTTGAAAGGCGAAGTAGACAAAGGAAAAGTATACACAAGAGACGAATTGGTATTTCGAGTTGCGAATAGCGCTCTCGTCGTAAAAGAACGCGTAGATGACTAGAGGGAAATGGAAAGTGTATTGAAGAAGGAAGTTGAAACTGTGATACTAAATCTTGAACTTTAACATCTTCTGTACTTATTTAGGCTACGTTCTAACATACAGGGTGTTTCAAAAATGACCGGTATATTTGAAACGGCAATAAAAACTAAACGAGCAGCGATAGAAATACACCGTTTGTTGCAATATGCTTGGGACAACAGTACATTTTCAGGCGGACAAACTTTCGAAATTACAGTAGTTACAATTTTCAACAACAGATGGCGCTGCGGTCTGGAAAACTCTATAGTACGATATTTTCCACATATCCACCATGCGTAGCAATAATATGGCGTAGTCTCTGAATGAAATTACCCGAAACCTTTGACAACGTGTCTGGCGGAATGGCTTCACATGCAGATGAGATGTACTGCTTCAGCTGTTCAATTGTTTCTAGATTCTGGCGGTACACCTGGTCTTTCAAGTGTCCCCACAGAAAGAAGTCACAGGGGTTCATGTCTGGCGAATAGGGAGGCCAATCCACGCCGCCTCCTGTATGTTTCGGATAGCCCAAAGCAATCACACGATCATCGAAATATTCATTCAGGAAATTAAAGACGTCGGCCGTGCGATGTGGCCGGGCACCATCTTGCATAAACCAAGGGCTGTTCGCAGTGTCGTCTAAGGCAGTTTGTACTGCCACAAATTCACGAAGAATGTCCAGATAGCGTGATGCAGTAATCGTTTCGGATCTGAAAAATGGGCCAATGATTCCTTTGGAAGAAATGGCGGCCCAGACCAGTACTTTTTGAGGATGCAGGGACGATGGGACTGCAACATGGGGCTTTTCGGTTCCCCATATGCGCCAGTTCTGTTTATTGACGAAGCCGTCCAGGTAAAAATAAGCTTCGTCAGTAAACCAAATGCTGCCCACATGCATATCGCCGTCATCAATCCTGTGCACTATATCGTTAGCGAATGTCTCTCGTGCAGCAATGGTAGCGGCACTGAGGGGTTGCCGCGTTTGAATTTTGTATGGATAGAGGTGTAAACTCTGGCGCATGAGACGATACGTGGACGTTGGCGTCATTTGGACCGCAGCTGCAACACGGCGAACGGAAACCCGAGGCCGCTGTTGGATCACCTGCTGCACTAGCTGCGCGTTGCCCTCTGTGGTTGCCGTACGCAGTCGCCCTACCTTTCCAGCACGTTCATCCGTCACGTTCCCAGTCCGTTGAAATTTTTCAAACAGATCCTTTATTGTATCGCTTTTCGGTCCTTTGGTTACATTAAACCTCCGTTGGAAACGTCGTCTTGTTGTAACAACACTGTGTTCTAGGCGGTGGAATTCCAACACCAGAAAAATCCTCTGTTCTAAGGAATAAACCATGTTGTCTACAGCACACTTGCACGTTGTGAACAGCACACGCTTACAGCAGAAAGACGACGTACAGAATGGCGCACCCACAGACTGCGTTGCCTTCTATATCTTTCACATCACATGCAGCGCCATCTGTTGTTGAAAATTGTAACTACTGTAATTTCGAAAGTTTGTCCGCCTGAAAATGTACTGTTGTCCAAAGCATATTGCAACAAACGGTGTATTTCTATCGCTGCTCGTTTAGTTTTTATTGCCGTTTCAAATATACTGGTCATTTTTGAAACACCTGTATATACAGGATCGGAAATTCTCATTACAGACTTCTATGGACTTCTAAAGGGGAGTGAGTAAATCATATTTTGAATGGGAACCCATGTCCGGAAACATACCGTTTCCGTTCTACGACTGTTTCACTTCAGATGCTTAACTCATCCACTTCTAAGAAACTGAATTAGGCATGACGCAGTACAATTATGAGGTAACAGTTCGAAAGGGTACTTAACGAAACATCCATTTATCACTTAAACGCATTTGTTCATATTAGCATTTAAACATTACGTGTTCGCATTACTCCAAAACAAAAAAAAATATGGCTCTGAGCACTATGGGACTTAACATCTATGGTCATCAGTCCCAAAACAAAAAAGAATCCAGTATTCTGTACGTACAGAACAGTTCTGATGCAGCACTGCAGCGACTCAATGTGGCGAGCACCAACGTTGTTACAGACACTGTACCTACGAGGCATGTTCTGGTACCCACTCTGCATCCCGTCTGGTGTCTCTTCAACGTCTAGTGCAGCGGCCATAACTCGTTCAAATGTTCAAATGTGTGTGAAATCTTATAGGACTTAACTGCTAGGGTCATCAGTCCCTAAGCTTACATACTACTTAACCTAAATTATCCTAAGGACAAATACACACACCCATGCCCGAGGGAGGACTCGAACCTCCGCCGGGATCAGCCGCACATTCCATGACTGCAGCGCCTGAGACCGCTCGGCTAATCTCGCGCGGCCCACAACTCGTGCCAGCAGATCTTCCTCTGTCTCTACCGGAGTCTTGTAAGATAAACTTTGCATACGTCCCCACAAGATGGAATCCATAGGAGTACGGGTATAGCGTCGGCCACGCAGATGGACCACGTCGGCCTATCCATCTTTCACCATTTCGTCTGTTAAGGTGTCTCCGAACCACACGCGAGAAGTGAAGTGGTGCATCATCGTGCTGAAACCACATTTCCTAACAGACATTCAGTGGCGCTGCTTCCAATTACGGGTCCATTACGTTTTGTAGGAAGATCAAGTATGCAGAACCAGTTAGTTTCAGCGAGTGGATGTATGGCCCAGTCATATGGCCATTGGCAATCCATTCTGTCCACACGTTAGTACTAAACCGGTGCTAAAATCCCTCAACATGCGTGGCACGAGGATTTTCGTCTATTAAAATACGGCTGTTTAGCGAATTCAGAGCACGGTCCCTAGTGAACTTTACAATCATCTCTGAACACAATCCGACATGGACACAGAGTTGTGTCGATACAGTGGTGCAGGAACCACGAGCAGTGGGCAACGTGTTGTGGAAAATCGACTGGAACCGCAGCGTCTACTTTTTGTAAGTGATACGGAAGTAATTGCTGCTCACGCAGAACGTCCTAGACGATAATTTCACTAACACTCGTTGCATGCGCAACTTTTCGAGTACTCGTTGTTTGGTTCTCTTCAACGTGATGCACTGCATCTTCTTCAAATTCGCGCGGCGGCGTTGCCGTGGATGACCACAGTCCTCCCTTCTCATGTTGAAGATACACTACTAGCCGTTAAAATAACTACACCACGAAGATGACGTCTGTAAGTAGGCTGTTTAGGTTTTTTTATTGGTAACGCCACCTCTGTATGAAAATCACTGGCTGTGCTGTGGGCAGTCTGTGTCTGCTTTGCATTGTTGTAATACTCGCCATTGTAGTGTTGGGCAGCGGCAGCTGGATGTGAACAGCGCGTAGCGTTGGGCAGTTGGAGGTGAGCCGCCAGCAGTGGTGGATGTGGGGAGAGAGATGGCGGAGGTTTGTAATTTGTCATGAACTGATATATATATTATGACTTGTGACGATATTAAGGTAAATACATTGTTTGTTCTCTATTAATATCTTTCATTTGCTAACTATCCCTATCAGTAGTTAGTGCCTTCCATAGTTTGAATCTTTTATTTAGCTGGCAGTAGTGGCGCTCGCTGTATTGCAGTAGCTTGAGCAGCGAAGATTTTTGTGAGGTAAGTGATTTGTGAAAGGTATAGTTTAATGTTAGTCAGGGCCATTCTTTTGCAGGGATCTTTGATAGTCAGATTGCGTTGCGCTAAAAATATTTTATGTCAGTTTAAGCACAGTCATGTATAATTCTTCAAAGGGGACGTTTCATATGGCGACCCTGCCAGGATACCTCACTGGAATCTTCTGATTTTTTCTTGTAGTTTGTGTAATTAGTGTAGCTTTTGTTTATTGCTAGCGCATAATTGTAGAGAAAATCTCCTTTGTAGTTGCAGTCTTTCATTGTTGTACAGTAAAACAGTTGTGGCATGCATGTAGATTTGCACCAAGTATTTCGCAGCTGCAATTAACTAGATATTATTTTCAGTGTTATGTTAATGTGTTCTCTTATTTTTGCTCTTCAAATTGTGCTTTTCTGTGTTATCGTGAAATATTGTGACAATAATGGCGTGTGAAAAACGTAATACTAGGCTCCAAAGTAAATTGAGAAATGACAGTGAAGACGAAAGCAGTGTGTTAGCGCCGCAGAGTAATGAATTAACTAATGTTCAAAGTAGTAATTTGGTAATTGCGCATAGGGAAATGGAGCGGGCGGCAAACAATGGTGTAGACAGTGAAACAGGTAGAGAACAGGGAAGCATTATCGATCGATCGGTCGGCAACAGCTCGCCTCAGGAATCCGAAATGACAGGAAACAATCTCGCAAATACTGTAGATTCAGGTTTTGGATCCTCACCGTTTTCTCAAATAAGTCAAGACACATTTTCTGCTTGTCAAAATGTGAATGTTGCCGGTGCAACTTCACTGCCGAAAAGCACTGAGGAACATGTTCCAGACACCAGTGCATTGTTATTACAATTAATACAGTAAATGGGACAAACACAGCAAAAGCTTCAAAAGTTAGACACAATGGAACAAAATCTTCGAAAGTTAGATACAGTGGAACAAAATCTTAAAAAGTTAGACACAGTGGAACAAAATCTTAAGAAGTTAGACACAATGGAACAAAATCTTCAAAAGTTAGACACCACACTTGAACAAACACGTGAAGATTTAACTACTGAGTCACATAACATTGAATCGAAATGTCAAAAAGTCTGTAATGACGTAAAAACACAAATTTGTGAGCATTTTCAACCTATTTTTTCGCGGCATGAAAATGCATTACAGAATCACGAAGCAGCCATAAAAGAACTGCAAGCCATTGTTCATGAAAATCATGATACCTTGTGGGCTAAAATTGACTCAGTTGCATCTACCGATTCGGTTACGCAACTTGCAATAACTCAGGAAAACTTAAAGGACACAGTAGATTCGATTTCAACACAAATGGACACTCTGAATCTTGGTTCAGAAAAACACGCTGAGGAAATGTGTTCACTATCGGAGAAAGTAGTCGAACTTTCGGGTAAGGTCACTAACTTATCTACAAAGGTAGATGATGATCTGAATGACACAAGACCTGTAGCCTTCACTGACACAGAAGAGTATGAACAAATTAGAAAATTCAAACAGAATCAAAATCAAATCAATACACAGTACAAAAGAGAAATCCGAGAAGTACAAGATCAGCTGACACAGGTAATACAAGAATTACGTATTTCAGAGGATACTCGCGCCCCAATACGGGAAGAGGGACACAGAAATACGGAACAGCCACAAAATAATAACACAGGGCATTTCGGAAGTTATGAAAGAAATTGGCAATGTACACCGAATTTTGATATGGAACGGCCGACACGACCTAACAATGACCGATATGCGACTCGCCAACATGATGATTTTGACTATAAGCTGTTCATTACTACACGTAAATTCAAAACATTTAAGAATTCTGGCAACGACATTCATCCACAAGCATGGCTCCATCAATTCTCTCATTGTTTTCCTCCCAACTGGTCATTGGAGCACAGATTAGAATTTATGTGTGGCTACTTAGAGAATGAACCAGGTGTAAGAATGCGATCGGTCATTCACGATTGTCACAGTGAAGGAGAATTTTATCATGCCTTCCTCTCAGCATATTGGTCTCAAGCTACACAAGACCGTGTAAAACATAGCATCATAATGATGAAACACTTTGAACAATCTGAATTTTCCAGTCTTGTGAAATATTTTGAAGACATGTTGCACAAGAATCAATACCTGTCAATCCCATACAGCCCCTCAGAACTCATCCGCATTTGCTTAATCAAACTGCCCGAACATTTGAGACATATTATTTTGGCAGGACGTTGCAAAGACGACATTGAAGCTTTTCAGGGACTTTTACAAGAATTAGAAATTGACACTGACAATCGCGGAACGCGAAACGAGGAACACAACAATTACAGGTCACATCCGTCGCAATTCCGCGATGAAAGAAACGATAACTGGACGCGACAAGGCTATTCTCACCACACAAATCGTGACCAAAATAGACACCACCCGTATGACAACCGTTGGCAGGGTAGTAATAATTACAGGGAAAGATCACCTCTCCGCAGTAATGACTATCACAGAGACAATCAGAGAAACAGACAATATGGGAACCAAAATAATTATTATCAAGGGAGACAGAATAATTTCAGACGCAACGGTCCAGCGCGCAGTTATGATTCAGGGAGAAATTCTTCACCACGTGACCGACAAGAAAGATACTATCGAATCTACCGACATGACGACAGACGATATGATCGTAACGACAGACCTGAATTGCATCAGAACTGGCGAGATTTAAACAGAGCAGAGCACTCTCGTCACGATGAATTTGTAGAAGTTAGGTCTCCAAATCCCAATAACGGCGCGTGCCAACAAAGAGGTAGCAGACAATGACTCGCACCGCAGGCACCCGCGTGCGCCGGCTGGCTCAGGGAAAAATAACATAGACGCTAACCTTGAGCAAAATTTCAGTATTCTTTACCGACGAATACCGCATGATAATTGCGTTGAAGTTGAAACTCTGCGTACTAGGAAGAGTAAAGGTTTACACCACATTTCTCATGTAAAACCATTTATTGACAGATAATCTGCTTTTTAACTTAGTCTTTGCAATTTTCACTTCACGCTACTTGTACAATTTGTCACACTTAGAAACTGTTAACATGCAACAATGTTTGAAGTTAAATATCCAGTCTAGAACCTAGGGGAACATTTTTAAACAGAAATGACGAATGCATTGTTATAGTGAACAGACGTCACAGTGTTATTGTGTGTGTACATTCTTGCTTGTTAGTTGCACGATTATGGAACGACTATAAGGCTCACATACTTAGAACATTTACCAGTACTGCTAATGAGATTTTAATGCAACATTTTGGTTTACTTGAAAATACATTCTGGGTTTAAAGTACTTTCTGTGAGATACCAGATGACACAGTGGTTAGTTTATGTGACAGCTACACGATTTTTATCACGACGCTACTAATGAGTGACAATTTACAATGTTGCTTTTGCAGTGTTTCTGTTTTATATCTGCACAGTTTTTCTGTTTTATTCTGGAAAGTAAAACATGTTTTAGTGGTAACTTTTGTGGTATAGCTACAATGAGACTGCCTTTTCCGTAGCACAACAATACGTTACAGCACAGTAATTTCTTCATCACGGCAATAAGCGTAATAACTAAGATATCTATACGCAAAGCATTTCACTTTTGTTTATCATGAGGTAAGTACATTGACTTCTGCAGAACTTAGCTTTCAGAGGACAATAACTGCGACACTTTCACAGAGATTATCTTACAGCAAGACGCACATTTAGCGCTACAGTACATGTGTTTGAGTGATTAATTTTGTACTTAATTCATTTATTTATAAAGATATTTGAAGGACAATGATACAAAGGTTTTCCGTAATACATTTCATTCCATCGTTGTAATCTGTAACACCTGAGGGTATAATTACATTAATCCTCAGGGGGGTACACACCTACTTTGTGTACCATGTGTTTGGCAAGCACAAGGAACCCTAGCTAATATGGTATTTGCTTATACAACTTTACACATCGGTACCATATTTCTCTAACACACAAATTACACAGCTATCTGATCATTTAACTGAGAGATAAACATTTTTTTACTACATCAGTGACACATGTTTACGCAATACACAGTTGGGTAACTTCTCACTTATGAAACTGTATTTTGTCTGTACTTTGTAAACTGTTCATATTTTTTCGGAATCATTGTGATACTATGAGAGCTTTGAATGATGTATTTGGTAAGGGAGCATGATTTTAAAGTACGTTTGAGGCAGATGACACTTTTGACATGAGCAGAGAATTTTCTTTAGGTTTGGAATTATTGCAGAAAGCTACGACGATTTTGAGATTTGACTGAGGTGTTAATGATGTTATTTTTACGACGACGATGTGTATTATGCTGCTGAGGTATGTTTATGATTAATAGGCTGAGGCTATATGAGTTATTTGATTATGCTTCATATTTATAATGACGAAATATTGACGAGTGTCGATGGATACGTATATGTGTAATAAGGTAAGGAGTAATGAATAGTGATTAGGGACTCTGACTTATGGAAAAGGATGTTGGAAACCAAGAATCATACTTTAGAATTATGAAATGTGTGTACATGTGTGAATCATGTGTGAATGTATCACAATGCCACTGAAAATTTTTTTTGGACGCTGTTATATTTACAAGATTTTGTTTCTACACATTTGTTACGCAAATTTTCGACCTGTGAAATGTTTATATGAGACTGTCACTGTAGCGGAAACTGCTGTCGTAAATATGTCGGTAAGAAAGGTAAGTGACGTAATGCGTTGCGAGCGGCCAGGTGTGCCAGTTGCCTGGAGGAAAAGCCATTATTGCGAGCCCTTTTCAGCGGCACAGGTAGAAAAAAAAAGGGGACACCATTAACCTCGCTTCTGACATTCCTTTGTAGAAAGCATCGCAAAAACGACACGGTCGAACTTGAAAACATATGATTACACTAGCTCTTAATTTACGATATTTACTGAAATGCCTAATGAAATGACGAGAAATATTTTTACATCTGCACACCTGATTATGACAAGCGTCTTTCAACGAGAGTTGACTACTGAATGATATTTTTATACTTTGCTTTTCGTAGTTGCTTATTTCATTTGATATCTAGTTTCTAGCTGCACTGCAGCATTGGTTAAAATAAAATTTTATAGATGTACTAATATAAATATTTTCTGTCTACAGATCGAGTAAATAATAATTTTTTTCAAAAAAATGAGGGAGCACAAAATGACATTTACCTTCACAGGAACTGCATTCATAATTTTCTTTTCAAGTAATTGGTAACTTTTTGGTAGGATAACTTCTTGTGGTGCACCACTTTAATTACATAGACGTTAAGATGTGAATATACACTTCCCTTATCTGCATTGTTGTTTTTACTGTGATATCTTTTCTGCTTGAGCTATGTCATGTTTAGATATAAGTTATTTCTGCTGCTATTTGCCAGGCATAGTGCTACTAAATTTCACTTTGTATTACTCTGTTAAGCTAGTTTTACTATTGATTTATTTTTATTTTTGCTGCTCATTGCATTATATCAGTTGTCATTTATGCTGCTTGCTTTGCCTTTTGTATTTTTTATCATTGCTGTTTGTGTTACTTATTTTGTGCTGCTGCATTGCCTCGTCCCTTAGTTTAGCATCTGAGCTCAGTAGATTTAAGTTAGCTTAAGAGGGGGTAGCCTCTAAGAGAATGAGTTGCGATGAATTGGAAGAAATGCATTGAGAAAACAGGTTTAGGTAGGATTTTCTTGGAAATAAATGTTGAGGTAAGAAATGTGTGAACATATAAATACAGAAAGCATGCTTAGATAGAATTTTTTTGGTGGAAACAAAGGATGAAATAAGAGGGAAGATATATGAAGTTTTGGGTTGGACTGCAGTACCACATGTTACACTGAAAACGAACCCTGTCCTTTCCTTGTGTTATCCCACTATGTGTTTGTGTTCCCTTATGTATTTGTCTTTTTCTGTCTTTATGTGTTTAGCTAATAAGATTTATGTTGTAGAATTTTTCAAATACTATGTTATTTTCTTTGTAAAGATGTGTATACATTACTTGTTCTGTTTTGTTTTAATGCTCATGTGTAAAGTTGATGTTACAAAAGTTATTCTGATCTTTTATGTATTTACTTATGTCATAATTCCTGTAACACTGATGTATATGTTTATTTCTATTCTTTTGTAAAGCCCCTATTACTACAAATGTTATCTGTATTATTATGTTTTTAATGATGTGTTTTGTACCTTTGTTATTGTATTCTTATGTTATAAAATTGTAATTGTCACCAGTTCATGATATTATTAACTTAAGTTACATTTCACTGCACACGTTTCCGTTGGTCATAGTATATGGACAATATGTGAGAAGTAGGGACTGATAGTGTTTGCACGTGTGTTAATGATTCAGCAAGGGACTGGATAACAGCATTGCTGGTTCTAAGGACAATGTCAGAAACTTTGTGAGTGCACAAGTTGTGGTTTATGGACTTGCTATATTCTCCGCAAGACTCTTCGATGGTGAATGTGCACCTGCACAATCACAACAGGTGGCTGCTGGTCATCTCTACCAGGACTACAGTGGGCCTGTCCGCACTTTCTACAAGGACTGCAGTGGGTCCGAACCTCTGGTGGCCCACCAATACCGTAATCTCTACCAGGACTACAGTGGGTCTACTCTGTGTTGACCTAACTACCAATATTCTTCAAAACGTCGAATGACTCTGCTGTGGGTTTGCTCTGTTGTGGCCCATTATCTGTCAGCATGTCAAGAGTCAGCACTGTCTTTCCGTTGGAAGGACAACGCTACTTCTTCAAGACTGCATGGAAATCCACTACTTCTGTGTGCATTTTCTTTTACTGCTCAGACTTTGAGAAAAACACTGCAATTTTACTGTGATGAATCAGGACTATCTTTATGGACTTTGAGAAAATTTTAGCTTTTGACCAACATTGTATCAATAAGTGTGTGCATTTTATATCTTTGTTACTGTAACTATGAAAAATTTTTGTCAAATCTGTATTGGCCAGTGCCCAATCCAATTTGTAAAAATTTTTGTCTGCTTTGCATTGTTGTAATACTCGCCATTGTAGTGTTGGGCAGCGGCAGCTGGATGTGAACAGCGCGTAGCGTTGGGCAGTTGGAGGTGAGCCGCCAGCAGTGGTGGATGTGGGGAGAGAGATGGCGGAGGTTTGTAATTTGTCATGAACTGATATATATATTATGACTTGTGATGATATTAAGGTAAATACATTGTTTGTTCTCTATTAATATCTTTCATTTGCTAACTATCCCTATCAGTAGTTAGTGCCTTCCATAGTTTGAATCTTTTATTTAGCTGGCAGTAGTGGCGCTCGCTGTATTGCAGTAGCTTGAGCAGCGAAGATTTTTGTGAGGTAAGTGATTTGTGAAAGGTATAGTTTAATGTTAGTCAGGACCATTCTTTTGCAGGGATCTTTGATAGTCAGATTGCGTTGCGCTAAAAATATTTTATGTCAGTTTAAGCACAGTCATGTATAATTCTTCAAAGGGGACGTTTCACGTCCTACAGACGCGAAATTTAACCGACAGGAAGAAGATGCTGTGATATGCAAATGATTAGCTTTTCAGAGCCTTCACACAAGGTTGGAGCCGGTGGCGACACATACAACGTGCTGACATGAGGAAAGTTTCCAACCGATTCCTCATAAACAAACAGCAGTTGACAGGCGTTGCCTGGTGAAACGTTGTTGTGATGCCTCGTGTAAGGAGGAGAAATGCGTACCATCACGTTTCCGACTTTGATAAAGGTCGGATTGTAGCCTATCGCGATTGCGGTTTATCGTATCGCTACATTGCTGCTCGCGTTGGTCGAGATCCAATGACTGTTAGCAGAATATGGAATCGGTGGGTCCAGGAGGGTAATACGGAACGCCGTGCTGGATCCCAACGGCCTCGTATCACTAGCAGTCGAGATGACACGCACCTTATCCGCATGGCTGTAACGAATCGTGCAGCCACGTCTCGATCCCCGAGTTAACAGATGGGGACGTTTGCAAGACAACAACCATCTGTACGAACAGTTCGACGACGTTTGCAGCAGCATGGACTATCGGCTCGGAGACCATGGCTGCGGTTACCCCTGACGCTGCATCACAGACAGGAGCGCCTGCGATGCTGTACTCAACGACGAACCTGTGTGCACGAATGGAAAAACGTCATTTTCTCTGATGAATTCAGGTTCTGTTTACAGCACAATTATGGTTCAAAAAATGGTTCAACAGGCTCTGAGCACTATGGGACTTAACATCTGAGGTCATCAGTCCCCTAGAACTTAGAACTACTTAAACCTAACGAACCTAAGGACATCACACACATTCATGCCCGAGGCAGGATTCGAACCAGCGACCGTAGCGGTCGCGCGGTTCCAGACTGTAGCGCCTAGAACCGCTCGGCCACTTGAGCCGGCTACCATGATGGTCGCATCCGTGTTTGGCGACATCGCGGTGAACACACATTGTAAGCGTGTATTCGTCATCGCCATACTGGCGTATCACCCGGCGTGATGGTATGGGGTGCCATTGGTTACACGTCTCGGTCACCTCTTGTTCGCATTGACGGCACTTTGAACAGTGGACGTTACATTTCAGATGTGTTACGACCCGTGGCTCTACCCTTCATTCGATCCCTGCGAAACCCTACATTTCAGCAGGAGAATGCACGGCTGCATGTTGCAGGTCCTGTTAGGGCCTTTCTGGATACAGAAAATGTTCGACTGCTGCCCTGGCCAGCACGTTCTCCAGATCTCTCACCAATTGAAAGCGTCTGGTCAATGGTGGCCGAGCAACTGTCTCGTCACAATACGCCAGTCACCACTCTTGATGAACTGTGGTATCGTGTTGAAACTGCATGGGCAGCTGTACCTGTACACGCCATCCAAGCTCTGTTTGACTCAATGCCCAGGCGTATCAAGGTCGTTATTACGGCCAGAGGTGGTTGCTCTGGGTACTGATTTCTTAGGATCTATGCACCCAAATTGCGTGAAAATGTTATCACATGTCAGTTCTAGTATAATATATTTGTCCAATGAATATCCGTTTATCATTTCATTTCTTCTTGGTGTAGCAAATTTTAATGACCAGTAGTGTACCTATTTCTCGGGGCCGCTGCGTAACTTGGGCAAGAAAAAGTTTGTGCAGTGGCGTGCTACATTTCGGAAAACGTTCGTGATACAGCCGACTAACGGTTCTTCCGTCACCTCGAGCTTCGCCATACACATGGAACACGTCTGCGTATTTCGAAAATACGTACCGAGTCAAGTTTAGTGTATCGGAGACGTAAAGGAATTGAGTGTGTCTCGCAGTAAGGCAGACGTTAAGAGACGTCAGTAGACGTAGTACGCGTCATCCTGTCTACACTATTGCATACCAGGACTCAAGTAGCTCTGAATTCTTTCTCTTTCTCTCAGCACATGTGGAGCGTTACACATCTAAACTGAAACAGTTGTAGAACGAAAACGATAAATTTCCGGACATAGGTTCCTATTCAAAATATAATGTACTCAATCCCCTCTACAATACCGTCCTAGAAGTTCGTTCAAAATGGTTCAAATGGCTCTGAGCACTATGGGACTTAACTTCTTTGGTCATCAGTCCCCTAGAATTTAGAACTACTTAAACCTAACTCACGTAAGGACATCACACACATCGATGCCCGAGGCAGGATTCGAAGCTGCGACCGTAGCGGTCGGGCGGTTCCAGACTGTAGCGCCTATAACCGCTCGGCCACTCCGGCCGGCCTAGAAGTTTGTAACGGGAATTTCGGAACACCAGAGTATATCATTAATCAATAAAAATTGGACTCTTGTTAAATGGACAGTTTTGTTCGAATTATTCTGTACCTCCGCGTCCTACAATAACAACTGTCCCTCCAGAAATAGCATGCAAAGATGTCGACGGGAAGAGCTTTCGGAGTGGTGTTGAGAGTGAATGTTGGCAGTGGTGGAGACGCCCCTTGGAACTCTCTGGGACAGCTACAAGTAAGGGACAGCTTCGACACAGGGAGCACTTCTTCTCACAGAGCTGACGCCGCCTTGACCTCTTCCCCAGGCAGCAGATGAGTGCAGCCGTATGTAGCGCTAGCCAGCTCTGAGCGCCGTAAACGGACAGCCAGCCGCCAGCCGCCAGCCCCAAGCAGCCTCGCTGATGCCCAGCTGCCCGCTGCAGCTCCACGCCTCATTTGGCGGCGCGCGAGTGGACAAGGCCCGGCTCTCACGCCGGCTAACGACAGCTAATTGTCGCCATTTAAGCCGGCGGATTGTCGCGCCGGTGGTACGTTGGTCTTGCGGCCGACCCTAACTGGCGTAAAAATTACAGCCATTCGTGAAGTGCAATTTTTAGGGTTCTGTACCGGAATCTACACCTACATACAGGGTGTTTCAAAAATGACCGGTATATTTGAAACGGCAATGAAAACTCAACGAGCAGCGATAGAATTACACCGTTTGTTGCAATATGCTTCGGACAACAGTACATTTTCAGGCGGACAAACTTTCGAAATTACAGTAGTTACAATTTTCAACAACAGATGGCGCTGCAAGTGATGTGAAAGATATAGAAGACAACGCAGTCTGTGGGTGCGCCATACTGTATGTCGTCTTTCTGCTGTAAGCGTGTGCTGTTCACAACGTGCAAGTGTGCTGTAGACAACATGGTTTATTCCTTAGAACAGAGGATTTTTCTGGTGTTGGAATTCCACCGCCTAGAACACAGTGTTGTTACAACAAGACGAAGTTTTCAACGGAGGTTTAATGTAACCAAAGGACCGAAAAGCGATACAATAAAGGATCTGTTTGAAAAATTTCAACGGACTGGGAACGTGACGGATGAACGTGCTGGAAAGGTAGGGCGACCGCGTACGGCAACCACAGAGGGCAGCAGGTGATCCAACAGCGGCCTCGGGTTTCCGTTCGCCGTGTTGCAGCTGCGGTCCAAATGACGCCAACGTCCACGTATCGTCTCATGCGCCAGAGTTTACACCTCTATCCATACAAAATTCAAACACGGCAACCCCTCAGCACCGCTACCATTGCTGCACGAGAGACATTCGCTAACGATATAGTGCACAGGATTGATGACGGTGATATGCATGTGGGCAGCATTTGGTTTACTGACGAAGCTTATATTTACCTGGACGGCTTCGTCAATAAACAGAACTAGCGCATATGGGGAACCGAAAAGCCCCATGTTGCAGTCCCATCGTCCCTGCATCTTCAAAAAGTACTGGTCTGGGCCGCCATTTCTTCCAAAGGAATCATTGGCCCATTTTTCAGATCCGAAACGATTACTACATCACGCTATCTGCACATTCTTCGTGAATTTGTGGCGGTACAAACTGCCTTAGATGACACTGCGAACACCTCGTGGTTTATGCAAGATGGTGCCCGGCCATATCGCACGGCCGACGTCTTTAATTTCCTGAATGAATATTTCGATGATCGTGTGATTGCTTTTGGCTATCCGAAACATACAGGAGGCGGCGTGGATTGGCCTCCCTATTCGCCAGACATGAACCCCTGTGACTTCTTTCTGTGGGGACACTTGAAAGACCAGGTGTACCGCCAGAATCCAGAAACAATTGAACAGCTGAAGCAGCACATCTCATCTGCATGTGAAGCCATTCCGCCAGACACGTTGTCAAACGTTTCGGGTAATTTCATTCAGAGACTACGCCATATTATTGCTACGCACGGTGGATATGTGGAAAATATCGTACTATAGAGTTTCCCAGACCGCAGCGCCATCTGTTGTTGAAAATTGTAACTACTGTAATTTCGAAAGTTTGTCTGCCTGAAAATGTACTGTTGTCCCAAGCATATTTCAACAAACGGTGTATTTCTATCGCTGCTCGTTTAGTTTTTATTGCCAATATACCGGTCATTTTTGAAACACCCTGTATATACTCTGCTAGCCACCAAGCGGTGTGTGGCGGAGGGCACAATTCGCGCCAAAGTCATATTGCCCCCCCCCCCCCCCCCCCTCTGTTCCACTCGCGGATCGCGCGAGGAAAGAACGACTGTCTGAAGGCATCAGTACGAGCTCTTATTTCCCTCATCTTTGAATGAATGATCATTACGCGATTTGCCGGCCGATGTAGCCATGAGATTATAGGAGCTTCAGTCTGGAACCGCGTGACCGCTACGGTCGCAGGTTCGAATCCTGCCTTGGGCATGGATGTGTGTTATGTCCATAGGTTAGTTAGGTTTTAGTAGTTCTAAGTTCTAGGGGACTGATGACCACAGATGTTATGTCCCATAGTGCTCAGATGCATTTGAACCATTACTCTATTTGAAAGTTGGTGGTAATAATATATGCTCGACATTCTTGGTGAAGATTGGATTTCAGAATTTAGTGAGCAGCCCCTTCTGTTTAGCGCGTCGTCTATCTGAATGTGTGTCCCACTTCAAACTTTCTATGAGATTTGTAACGCTCTCGCGATGGCTAAATGTACCAGTCACGAACCTTGCCGCTCTTCTTTGGACCTTCTGAATCTCTTGAATCAGACCCAACTAGTAAGGGTCCCATACAGACGAACAGTACTCTAAGACTGGACGAACTAACGTATTGTAAGCTATTTCCTTTGTTGAAGCACTGCATCGCTTCAGGATTCTATCAATAAACCCGCAATCTAGAGTTCGCCTTACCCGTTACTTGTGTAATCTGATCATTCCATTTGACATCATTTTGAATAGTCACACCCACATACTTGACTGATGTTACCGCTTCCAAAGACTGGTCATTTGTTTTGTACTCATACATTAATGGGGATTTTCGCCTTGTTATATGCAGTAGGCTACACTTACAAATATTGAGAGATAACTGCCAGTCATTACACCACGCATTTTTTTCCCGCAAATCCTCATTGATTTGTTCACAACTTTCGTGTGATACTACTTTCCTGTAGACTACAGCATCATCGGCAAACAGTCCAAGGCCGCTGTCAATACCATCAACCAGATCGTTTATGTAAATCGTAAAAAGCAGAGGACCTATTACGCTGCCCTGGGGCACACCTGAAGTTACTCTTGTTTCTGTTGAAATTACCCCGTTCTGGACGACATACTGTGAAAGACGTATATATTGCCGGCGATGGGCGAGGCATGACAGAATCTCTGACCAGAGAGTAGTTTATCGTTAGCTGTTGCTAGTCTGCGCTTGACCGCGCGAGTCGACAGTAGTAGTAGTCAGTCTGTTGTTTCCAGTCCGTGCTAGTCGGCGGGGAGTCGGCATGCGTCGGCTGTGTGCTCTGCTTGCGACTCTGGTCAGGACTCTGAAGGACGAGTATTGTTGTAGAAGGTAAAGAAGCAGCCTTGCGCATATTTAATAGTGTATGTTAATTGTAATTTAATTTGTTCAAAGAAATGCCCCAATAATAGTTTTTATAATATAAAGCAACTCTTTAAAAGAAAAGCATTCATTTCAATTTAAAGAATATTTCAAATGCATGATCATTCCTTCCAATAATAAAAAAAAATATACGCCAGCATTGCACGAAGCTGTGTCGAAAAATTGCAACTTAAGAGCAAATATAATTGCGGTTCTTATTGAGGTAAGAATTTTTGTTTTTTTATTCAGAATACAGGGCCGAAGGGCAGCGCTGCTGCCCTCATAAAATTTATCAGGTTACTAAACTTTTTTATTATTTTTGGTGTTTAGGAATTTTTCTATTCCGAACTTGACATTAAATGAGAAAAGAATTTTGTGGGAATATTAAGTGTGAATGCATTCTTTGCACAGAGACTATAAATGGGAGTCAATTTTGTTCAGAGGTTACATTAAAATCAATTTTGTTCAAAGGTTACAATATTTAAAAAATTCATTTAATTGTAAGTTATTATATTTTGTGGGAAGGTTACTCTTGGCTCACATTCACATATAATTATTATTATTTTTTGTGGCGAGGCTAGCTAGGCTCCATTTACATTTACATTTAAAATATTTTGCGGGGAGGTTACAACTGCTCCCTGTCTGTTACAAAACTTTCTATTCAACCGCATATGTCATTGGACCGAACGTAAGCGCCCCCTTTTTGTAGCAAGCCACAGTGTGTAACTGAGTCGAACGCCTTTCGAAAGTCGAGAAACATGGCATCAGCCTGGGGTCGGTCTGTGTCTCGCATGACCGCTGTTTCCTAAAACCGTGTTGATTTCTGCAGATGAGCTTCTCAGAGTCTAGAAAGGTCATTATGTCTGAACACAAAATACGCTCCACGATTCTACAACAAATCTCTGTCAGTGGAATTGGCCGGTAATTATGTGCATCCGATTTTCTACCCTTTTTATAGATTGCTATGACGTGGGCCTTCTTCCAGTCCCGTGGAACTTTCCGCCGTTCCAATGATCTCTGATAGATGACGGACAACAATGGTGCTATATTTGTAGCATAGCCAACATAAAATCTTACGGGGATACCGTCTGAGCCAGATGCCTTTCTGGCGTCTAAGGATCTTAACTGTTTTACAATCCCAGAGACACTAAATACTATGTCAACCATCTTTTCGTTTGTTCGATAATTGAAAGGGGGAACGGTTCGGCCTTCTGTTTATCATCATTTTACATTACCTGCACTGTCAGCAAGAGAAGGTATTGAATTATTTGTAGCGTTCATAGATTTTACGTACGACCAAAATTTTTTGGGGTTATTTTTAGAATCTGCAGATAAAATATTGCTTCCAAATTCGTTAAAAGAGTCTCTCATTGTTCTTCTGACAGCTGCTTTCATTTCGCACAATTTCTGTTTGTCAGCAGGGCAGTGACTACGTTTAAAACAACTGTGCAAAATTCTCTGCTTTCTCAGCAACTTTCTAATATTTCAACAAAATCGTTAAGAAACCCTTACATACGACGGTTGGAACTTAAATAGTGACAACTATTTATTAAAAAAAAATGGTTCAAATGGCTCTGAGCACTATGGGACTTAACATATGTGGTCATCAGTCCCCTAGAACGTAGAACTACTTAAACCTAACTAACCTAAGGACATCACACACATCCATGCCCGAGGCAGGATTCGAACCTTCGACAGTAGCAGTCGCGCGGTTCCGGACTGAGCGCCTAGAACCGCGAGACCACCGCGGCCGCAACTATTTATTCACAACCGATAGAAAAGAGTTACATGTTTGCACCTGTTACTGTCCTTCAGAGTAGTCACCAGCGTTGTGTAGAACCCGTTGCCAATGATGTGGAAGGCGAAGTATAACGTTACAAAGCCTGTTCTGTTGATGGTGCGAATGGAGCGGTCTAATGTTATAGTGATTCTCGTGTACGACTGTGATGGTTTCATCATAACGCATTACGTTCGTCCACGGCAGACCGTCAACGCACAGTATTACTGTTCGTTTTTGGAGCATCACCTGCGGCCAGCTTTGCGAAAGAAGCGGCGACACTTTCTGCGCAACCCACCCATCATTTTGCACGACAATGCGCGGGCGCATACAGCGCAAGCTGTGGCTGCTCTGTTCGGTCGATGGGACTAGGAAGTACTGTACCATCCACCACACTCCCCGGACTTAAGTCCTTGTGACTTTGATTTGATTCCGAAGATGAAGGAACCACTTCGTGGCATTCGCTTCAGAACTGTTACAGAGATTCGACAGGTATACTACGCCTTCCACATCGTTGGCAACGGGTTCATCACAACGCTGGTGACTACTTTGAAGGACAGTAATAGGTGTAAACATGTAACTCTTTTTATCGTTTGTCAATAAGTAGCTGCAACTATTTAAGTTCCAACCATCGTAATTACTTTGTCGTCCGAACACTATCTGCCCGTCAGTTAAGCCCCCCTGTTTCTCAGGAATGGGTAGAGGTATCAAGTTGAAATTTATGTCAAATACTAAGGTCTGCGATCCCTTGGTGGTGCAAAAAGTTTAAGCTTCTAAGTCAATGAAGTCAAAAGATGAAGTCATTAACGTCCCATGTTTCGATATTCGCAAACTCATTCATCAAAACCTATAGGGTACTCCCCATTGACCCCTTTCTTTCCATTAGTATTCTGACTGGTTTGATGCGGCCCACCACGAATCCCTCTCCTGTGCCAATCTCTTGCTCTTAGAGTAACAGTTGCACCCTCCCGCCTCAATTATCTGTTCTATTCAAGTTATTCCAATTTATGTATTCCCTTAATTTTTTACCCTCTACTCCTCCGTCTAGTACCATGGACGTTATTGCCTAATGACTTAACACGTGTCCTGTCACTCTGTCCCTTCTTCTTGTTAGTGTTTTCCATATATTGCTCTCTTCGCCGAATCTGTGGGGAACTTACGCATTCCTAACCTTATCCGTCCATCTCATTTTCAACATTCTTCTGTAGCACCACATCTCAAACGCTTCGATTCTCCTCTGATCCGATTATCCCACTGTTCATGATTCGCTACCATACAGTGCTGTGCTCCAAACGTACTTTTTCAGAAATTTCTTCCTAGAGTTAAGGCCCATCTTTGATACGAGTAACTTTCTCTTCACCAGAAATACCCTCTTTCTTGCCTGTGGTAGTCTACTTTTTATGTCCTCCTTGCTCCGTCCGTCATGGGCTATTTTGCTTCCAAGATAACAGAATCCCTTAACTTCGTCTACTTCGTGATCGCTTCTTCTCGCTGTTCTCATTTCTGCTGCTTCTCATTGCTTTTGTCTTTTTCCGGTTTATTCTCAATCCATATACTGTACTCTTTCAACAGATCCTGTAATTCTTCTCCACTTTCACTGAGGACAGAAATGTCATCAGCGAATCTTACCATTAATATCCTTTCATCGTGAATTTTAATCTTACTCTTGACCTTTGTTTTATTTCCATAATTGCTTCTTCGGTGTAAAGATTGAACAGCAGCGGTGAAAGACTGCATCCCTGCCTTACACCCTTCTTAAAGCGAGCATTGTCCTCAGTCTTTCACTCCTCTTGTTCCCTCTTTGTTCTTGTACACAGCGTAAATTACCCGCCTTTCCCTATACCTTACTCCCATCTTTCTGAATTTCGAACATATTACACCATTTGACATTGTCAAAAGCTTTTTCTAGGTCAACATATCGATGACGTGGAATCATGAAATTTGGCAAGCGGCAAGGTTCCGCAGTACATACGCAAACATACAAAAACTGTTAATTTGTGATTATACCACATAAATGGAGTTTTCCCGCGTTTGTGCTGGAGAAGTGGGAGTATTGGTTTAAATTCTTGTGGTTGCCATTGGTGGTCCATCGTCATGGGCTAATATTCCCGCGCTGATGTAGAAGAAGGGGTATTATTGGATAAAACTCTTGTGGATACTATTGGTAGCCCATCGTCGTTGGATAGAAAGGCACTATTCCACACTTACGCTGGAGGAGGATTGTTGGTTGAAATTCCTCCTACTGCTATTGGTTGACCATCGTCATTGGCTAGATGCGAAACGGACAGAGCAAGAGAGGGGGAATGTTTACTCAAAATATTATTGTCCGCCGAGGTCACTTGCAGCGCGTATTTACTTCCTTGACGGCGGGGAGCCACGATGCCGGAAACCTATAGCCGTCCTCTCAACTGAAATTACATGCATTCTTGGAAATTTCAACCGCTTCTCGGACCTTTCTTCCATAAATGTTTTTTTCCTTGGCCAGCACACGTACCTTTGAAAATCGGTGGCAGAGTCACAGTTCTCATGTTGTTCTGCTAGTGCCGATCTTACACTTTGTTTTAGCCGCGTGTGCCGTTGGTGCTCCTTTATGCATTCTTTAATATTTCTTCCCGTTTCGCCTATACACACTTTGCTGCAACCACATGTCACTCAACAGACGCCTGCATTGTGGAGGCAATCAGGTGCATCCGCTTTCCGTCGTAAAAAATATTTTATTTTGTTTTGACTAAAGAAAGATGTCTGGATACCATTTTTCTTTAGAATTCTGGTCATGTGGTCAGTGACCCCAGAAACGAACGGTAACCTAACGGAGTGAGAAGTAGGTTCCCCGTCATTCTTATTAGCGTGATTGATATTCCACATAAAAGCCCTGTCGATTGAACAACTATCATAGCCATTTGCTATATAAAAAACAATCAGTTGACTTAGTACTTATGTACCGCATTTTTAAAATGTGACTACGCCTATTCAGACTGTTTCAGTTTTATTTCTAGACCATGCCCTCTGAGACAAATTATAGATTCAGGTATATCTTCTTACGAAGGCTCAATTACTTGGGCTGAAACCTAGGTGAAGGTTGGTTTCATTACCGCAATCGAGGCTGGTAGTTTCTTATATATTAGATTATCACGATTGCTGACTGTGCTGCAATGTTGAAAGTACAATAGTCATTTGCCTTCATTGTCCTCTTTAAAAAAAATCCATCTCCGATTCCAGGTTGTGGTCATCGCTGATACGGAAGACACGTGAAGACAGAGTGTTGACAACTGCATGCTTCCGGGCTGGGTAGTGGTGCGAAGTGACATCTAAATACCTATTTGTGTTGGTCGGCTTTCTCTACACTTTGTGACCTAGAGTGTTACCAGATCTTCGGTATACCAAAACGTCTAGGAACGGGAGACCCACCTCACTCCCAACCTCCAAGGTAAATTTGATTTTGGAGTGAATTTCATTTAAGAAATTGTGGAACGCTTGAAGTTCTTCTTGCGGACCCAGTAAGATGGCGTAAGGTCGTCGCATTGAATGGAGATTATATTGAGTAATAGGGATTTGTAGCCAAAGGAGTGTGGAATAATATGGTGTGTTGGAATTCTGCATAAAACGAACCAGCCTCGTATTTTCCTTTCATCATTTTCTAGGACTGTAAGTGAGAATAAGTTTCGAAAAGGACTGAAATTATGTGTAAAGTTGGTTGAAAGTCACTAAGTACTCTCGTTAACAAACACTGGCCAACTGTATTCTGGGTACTTTAGGCTCCGTTTTAATAAAAAGCTAGATTTTCATGTATCTCAATTTATATGATATCACATATTCTGAACTACGTGTGGGATAACAACAAAATTTTGCTCGTTCATTCAATGAGTCGCTAACTATTGCTACCTAGAATAACTCCGAAAGTTGATAGTAGCTGAAAAGTTTGTGGGACAAACGTTGCATGGGACAACGGGGGCCACAGTATGTCGTTGGTGCCGGCCGCGGTGGCCGTGCAGTTCTGGCGCTGCAGTCCGGAACCGCGGGACTGCTACGGTCGCAGGTTCGAATCCTGCCTCGGGCATGGGTGTGTGTGTGATGTCCTTAGGTTAGTTAGGTTTAAGTAGTTCTGAGTTATAGGGGACTTATGACCTAAGATGTTGAGTCCAATAGTGCTCAGAGCCATGTCTTTGGTTTTTTGTTGCTAGGTGGGGTCGCGTCAGAGTTATGAAGGTCAACTTTGTTTTTATAAGTGGGATGCTATAGTTTGGTACTTATCTTCAGATAGCACCTATCGAGAAGAATCCAATGATGTGTAACAGTAATGTCTTTGGAAGTCAACGAAGGTCAGAAAGGTGGCATCAACGTTCATTTACAGAAGGTGTTCGAAGTGATCACCATTGGTATCAGTGCAGTGCTGCAATCTTCTTAACATGGATTTAGTGGTATTCCTTATTACTTTTGCACTTATCGAAGCATATGCTCTGACAATTCTCTCTCGTATATCGTGCAGATAGTAAATATGAGCCGAATACGGCATATCCATCTACCGTGCCATTGACATGTAAACACCATTCGACGGTTTCGCAATACAACACTAATAGGAATGTTAAGATGAGTATCGTCGAATCAAGAGAATGTGAATGATGTATTCCTTCGAAGAACAAGTCGATATGCTTCGCATTTAAGGGGAAAGCCAACGAAATTCAGTGACAGCTAGAGACTTATAAGCTGAAAGATATCCTCGACGTCATAGGTATCCTAAATGTTTTACATTTAAATATGTGTATGATGAATTGAGAACAACTGGATCTTCTAAGTTCTAGGGGACTAATGACCTCAGCAGTTGAGTCCCATAGTGCTCAGAGCCATTTGAACCATTTTTGAACAACTGGATCTCTAACGTATTGGAAACATACCCGGCAAAGGAAATTTACTAAGGAAGAAACGGAAATTGGTACTCTTGCCACTGTGGTTAGAGATACTTGTGTCAGTTCGCGGCAAATCGCAGGGGAATCTGGCATGAGCCAGAGTAGTGTTGTTCGTGTTCTGCATCGCCATAAATATCACCCTTACCATATCAGTAAGAATTAACTGGTACGGATTGTATGCGTAGAACTTAATTCTGCCGATGGGCTCAACTTCAGTTTCAGAGGGATGACACATTTATTAATTTGATTTTATTTACTGACGAGGCTACATTCAAGAAGCACGGAAATGTTAATTTGCATAACAGGCGTTATTTGGCAACTGAAAATCCATGTTGGTTGTGGAAAGTTGCACACCAAAAACCGTGTTCGGTGAATGTATGGTGTGGGATTCGGGAGGACAGAATTATAGGCCCCTATTTCATCGAAGGAAATCTTAATTGCAGGAAGTACACCACATTCCTGAAAGAAACATTTGGTCTGTTACTGGAAGAAATACCTTTAGGAACAAGGAACAGAAATTGGTATCAACACGAAGGGTACCTTGCACACTTTTCGCTGATGGCAAGAAATGAGTTAAAGAGACAATTCCCAAATCGTTGGATTGGGCGCGGAGGAGATGTGTCGTGGCCGGCTCCTTCGCCATACCTGACGCCTCTGGAGTTTTTCTTGTGGGGTTTCGTAAAAGACATTGTATATAAAGACGTTCTAGCTAGTCAGTCTGCTTTCGGCCGGTGAGCGGCGAGGACGTCTTGTTTACGTCCCGTCGGCAGAGTCACGGTCCCGTCCGCAGAGTCGCGAGCGCGCGTAGTTTGTTTACTCCCTCACCGCAGCTAATACTCGCGTCCGTTAACACTGAGTCGCCATGGCTCATTCGTACAGAAAAGCTACCATCAAGATCAGCTTCCAGGCCGACTACGCACGACCACGAGCCTTTGAAGTCGAACGATTCATCCGTGACGAAGTTCAAATACCAACACAGCACATCATCGGTATCCACCTATCCATCACAAGTAGCGTCGTTTACGTCAAGATGGTCGATGACGAGTTATGTCACGCAGTTGTGAACAGATGCGCGAACACTCTCAAGTTCAAACACTCCGATGGTTACATCGGAGAGGTTACTGTTGACCATGCTGGACTAGGATTACGCACACTACGAGTCTTCGAACTCCCTTTCGGAGTACCACCGGATGTCGTTACCTCAGCTTTCCGCCCTTATGGGACGGTAATTAGCCACATGGCCGAAAAATGGAACACCTTCGAGACGTACCAAGTCCTCAACGGCGTCCGACAAGTGAAAATTGAATTAAAGAAACATGTGCCGTGCTACTTAGTCATAGGTGGCTGTCGAGCAAAAGTAATGTACGACGGACAACCTCGTACTTGTTCTGGTTGCGGCCAGGAGGGTCATGTGCGCTCGGCGTGTATTCAACGTCGGGTTACACAACTTCCATTGCATGACACGACACCACCTCCTACGCTCACGGCCCTCCCCCTCAATTACGCAGAGGTGACACGATCGACCGTCATGACAGACGACAACCCCCCCGGAAGACAGGAAGCGTTAGAATGCGCACCTGTCGCCGGTCCTGGATTGACCAACACCATTACGGTGTCTGCAGGGGTTGAAGAACGCCGCCCATCGACTCCACATGAAGATTCGGACGAGAGAATGGAACTCGACGCTAGGGTTGTACCGACCTCTGCCTTTCTCCCTGAGGGGGATGCTATACGGGAACCACAAACTCTTTCGGACACAGAAACCCACGTCCGCAAACAAAGGTCACCGAGAAAACATAAAAAGCGACGTCGCACACCCTCAGACGATTGCCTCCAGCGGACGTCTTCTCCAGTTGACGGCCGCCGAAACGACGAGGAAAATGGATGACACGAGATCGCCCTCACCTGTCACTTTGTCTGATTTTGACAAACCCGATTCCGCTCTCTCGGACAAACGGATGGCCAGCACAGCGCCCGCCGTTGGTACACAACCGGAAACAACTGCGGATTCACCCTTAGTCACTCAGCCCACAAGTGTTCTACCGCAGCCACCGTTAACTTACGGACCTTGGGCGGATGACATTGAAGACGATTCTACGGCCGCTGTGGTGGATGAGGAGAGGGGTCTCTCCTCCCACACCTCGGCCCCTCCCGAGTAGCAACAGATGACGGCGCGGACGCGGCCAGCAGATCACAGGCCCCACCTTTTACGGCGACACTGACGGCAGCCCCCACCGCAGGAGACGATCTACAGACCTATCGCGTAACGACCTTCAACATTAACGCCATGCGGACACTTACGAAGTTGTCGCTGCTCCAAGACATGCTCCATGCAGCAGACGTTGACACTGTCTTTCTCCAAGAAGTCTTCGTCGCCGATTTTCCGGGTATGTATGGTTATACGGCTCATGTGTCCCACGCCTCGCCAGCTAACAGTGGAGTCGCCATTCTCCTCAGAGAGGGCCTTGAGGTGGACGAAGTCCGATATCTCCCCGACGCTAGAGGAATGGCCGTAACGGTGCAAGGCGTCCGGTTTATCAATGTGTACGCCCATTCCCGAACGAATCGCCGTCGTGACCGATCGCTCTTCTTCGCAGAAGGAATAGCACCGCTTTTTCAGGGCAGGCACGATGACTTGATATTAGGGGGCGATTTCAATTGCACCCAAGCACCTAAAGATCAGCTGCCACGCCATTCACCGTGCTCCGAACTTGGGACACTCATCGGCGATCTCCAGCTGGTAGATACATGGGAACCGGGATACACCCATTTCACGAGTCACTCGTCTAGTCGCATCGATAGGATTTACGTCTCCCGTTCTCTCGCGGCAACGGTGAGTGACGCGGAGGTGTGGCCAGTAGCCTTTTCTGATCACGAGGCCTATATATGTGCAGTCACCCTTCGTCGCCAACGGGTGTGGCGCAGCCGACATCCCTGGAAATTAAACCTTGCTCATCTCGCTTCTCCGGATTGTCGACGCGCCATCGAAGACACGTGGAGTTTGTGCGTCCGCCGCCTCCCAACGTATCCTACGTCGATTCGTTGGTGGTTAACCTGCGCCAAGCCGGCCCTACGGCGAACCTTTATTACGTATGGTCGTGAGACTGCTGCTTGGAGGCGGCAGACCCTTGATTTTTATTTCACCGTCCTTCGCGAATGCGCCTCCTTGCCACCCACACCGGAACGACAGCTGACAGTTCAGCGTGCGAAAGCACAGATCGTAGCCCATATGCGCCGACACCTCGAAGGGACGATCGTCCGACTGATGACCACAGCAGTTAAGTCCCATAGTGCTCAGAGCCATTTGAACGATCGCCCGAGCACGGACACAAGACAGACTCGCAACGGAACGACCCACCATATACCACGTCATCCGAGAACGTACACTGTGAAGACGGGCGCTGATACATGCCATCACCACTGAGGACGGCCATCATCACACCACACAACGCGATATTGCTGCAGCCTTCTTCGACCATTACGCACGACTTTATTCTGCTCAATGTTCCGACCCGACGACGGTGACAGCAGTCTCACAACTGGTTTACGGCATTGTCCCACAGGATTTACAAACTGAATTATTGAACGACATTACGGAAGACGAAGTTATCGACGCCATCGGTAAAGGAGCGGCGAATAAGTCTCCTGGCCCCGACGGGCTCCCTGTGGAGTTTTATAGAACTTTCCAGTATTTACTGGCTCCCAAGTTAACAGACATCTGTCGGGAGCTTATGTCCCCCGCGGTGCCGCTCCCTGCGACCTTCGTAGAAGGAATAATTATACCGGTTCACAAGCCTAAAGGTGGGGCTCGAATATAAGATTACCGTCCGCTAACACTCGTCAACTGCGACATGAAGATATTTACCAGACTATTAGCAAACCGTCTACGACCGACCCTACCTTACGTCATCTCGCCAGATCAGACTTCCCTAGGGGGTATCAACAACATCCACACAGCACTGTGTCGATACCGTGACTTAATAGCCCTACCCAGGGCACGCCGCATCCCGGGAGCGCTGGCATCACTAGATTTTAGCCAAGCTTTTGATCGAGTGGATCACGCGTACCTAACGTCCGTTCTCCAGCACATGCAGTACCCACAGTAATTCACAGATGTCGTGATGCGCCTTCTCCGAGGGGCGACTTCCAAAGTGCTCGTTAACGGGCGTCTCTCGCAGACCCTCCAGATTTTCCGCCCCGTGCGTCAAGGCTGACTCTTGTCGACGTTACTACGAGGGCAGTTCAATAAGTAATGCAACACATTTTTTTCTCGGCAAATTTTGGTTGAAAAAACCGGAAATTTCTTGTGGGATATTTTCAAACATTCCCGCTTCGTCTCGTATAGTTTCATTGACTTCCGACAGGTGGCAGCGCTGTACGGAGCTGTTAAAATGGCGTCTGTAACGGATGTGCGTTGCAAACAACGGGCAGTGATCGAGTTTCTTTTGGCGGAAAACCAGGGCATCTCAGATATTCATAGGCGCTTGCAGAATGTCTACGGTGATCTGGCAGTGGACAAAAACACGGTGAGTCGTTGGGCAAAGCGTGTGTCATCATCGCCGCAAGGTCAAGCAAGACTGTCTGATCTCCCGCGTGCAGGCCGGCCGTGCACAGCTGTGACTCCTGCAATGGCAGAGCGTGCGAACACACTCGTTCGAGATGATCAACGGATCACCATCAAACAACTCAGTGCTCAACTTGACATCTCTGTTGGTAGTGCTGTCACAATTGTTCACTAGTTGGGATATTCAAAGGTTTGTTCCCGCTGGGTCCCTCGTTGTCTAACCGAACACCATAAAGAGCAAAGGAGAACCATCTGTGCGGAATTGCTTGCTCGTCATGTGGCTGAGGGTGACAATTTCTTGTCAAAGATTGTTACAGGCGATGAAACATTGGTTCATCACTTCGAACCTGAAACAAAATGGCAATCAATGGAGTGGCGCCACACCCACTCCCCTACCAAGAAAAAGTTTAAAGCCACACCCTCAGCTGGTAAAGTCATGGTTACAGTCTTCTGGGACGCTGAAGGGGTTATTCTGTTCGATGTCCTTCCCCATGGTCAAACGATCAACTCTGAAGTGTATTGTGCTACTCTTCAGAAATTGAAGAAACGACTTCAGCGTGTTCGTATGCACAAAAATCTGAACGAACTTCTCCTTCTTCATGACAACGCAAGACCTCACACAAGTCTTCACACCCGAAAGGAGCTCACAAAACTTCAGTGGACTGTTCTTCCTCATGCACCCTACAGCCCCGATCTCGCACCGTCGGATTTCCATATGTTTGGCCCAATGAAGGACGCAATCCGTGGGAGGCACTACGCGGATGATGAAGAAGTTATTGATGCAGTACGACGTTGGCTCCGACATCGACCAGTGGAATGGTACCGTGCAGGCATACAGGCCCTCATTTCAAGGTGGCGTAAGGCCGTAGCATTGAATGGAGATTACGTTGAAAAATAGTGTTGTGTAGCTAAAAGATTGGGGAATAACCTGGTGTATTTCAATGCTGAATAAAACAACCCCTGTTTCAGAAAAAAAATGTGTTGCATTACTTATTGAACTGCCCTCGTATATGCTCTGGCACTGGAACCGCTCCTCTGTGGTCTCCGTCAACGCCTCACCGGTCTTACCCTACGTAACGTCACATTTCGCTGTACAGCATATGCAGACGACCTGGTTCTCGTGTTCCGCAATCGCGACGATGTCAACAGAGCACTAGAATGGATTACTACATACGGTGTGGCTTCCGGCAGCTGTCTCAACGTCGTCAAATCGGTCGCCATGGCCATAGGAGACGGGTTGACCCCAGGGTGTGTCGAACCCCTACAGCTTCGTGGCACTATCAAATGTCTCGGAATAGAGTTTCACGACGACATACGGCGCACCGCGGCTCTTAACTACCGCCGCTTATTACAACAAATTCGGATCCAGATCTTCAACCTTCGTCTGCGGACCCTCGACATTCTCCAAAGGACACACTTCGTCAATGTTTACCTCGCATCGCGCCTTCCACACATAGCGCGTGTTCTCCCAATACCGTTACTGATGGCTCGACGTCTATTAGCGGCATTCGAAGCCTACGTCAGTACAGGCATGCTCTTCAAAGTCAGTTATGAGTCACTGACCCTTCCCCCAGAAAGGGGAGGTCTTGGTCTAGTCCATGTCCACGACAGAGCTGTGGCCCTGTATGTCAGCTCACACATCAAGCTGTGGCGCCACCACCCGGAAAGTCTGACAGTTTTGCTGTTGGAGTCCTTAGCTCCGCCCTCCCTTATGCCCCCACTGACGACGCAAGACATACCCCCACCCTTCTACTACTTCGGGAACTTTTACATTGAACACAGCTATGTCCGTATCGCAGTACCACCGACGAAACAGGCGTCGGCGCGGGATATATATCATGTCCTACAGCAGAGGCGCCCACCAAACATCGTGGAGACCAAAAGCCATCAGGTTAATTGGAAGGTGGTGTGGAAGACGATTCACGCGGTTCCACTGGACACAGCCGTCCGATCCACATGGTACATCACAGTCAATGGTAAACAGATCACCCGATCACGCCTCCACAAGATAAACATGGCGGAATCGCCTCTCTGCGTAGACTGCGGGATACCAGACACGGACGAACACCGTCTCAAATGTGGCGCGGCAGAAGTATGGCGCTTGGTGCGACAAATTTTGTCGTATTTTCTACGAGTGACTCCGGAACACATTACACCTCGGTTTCTACTATTTCCGGATCAACAGTATTTCCCGCGCGCCAAGACCAACGCTGTCACGTGGATCCGCGCGCATGCGGTACACTACTTATTTCACGATGGACCTACAGATGTATTAGACTTTAGAATTAACTACAAGAACGTCATTGCAAGATCGTACGGAACCCAAAATACAGACAGTATTTTTCTAATTACTTAGGGAGTGCCCTACGCGACCCTCCACGCAGCTGGATCATCAACAGGTAGGAGAAGATACCCATTGAGTGAGCTGACATGACTAAGTTCGATTTTCGGTGGAACAACATGATATACGTGAAGACGTACCTGGATGATGAAGCGTAAGGAGAGTAGCGACACACCCTTCTGCATACTGTATGAAGCACTTTTTTTTCGTTTTCCCCATATACATTACCTCGGTGTAGGAACGTGCCGAGATATTGTTTTCTTTTTCTCAGAGCACGATGCGGTGCTAGATACATTTATTTTTGTTGTGCTATAAAGTAAAACCACATTAAGAATGTATTAAAAACAGTAAATAAAAATAAATAAATGAATAATAATTCCCACAAAAGATTTCCCCTTCCCATCCCTGAATCCTTGACGGACGAGGGGGACACAGCGACCAGGCCTCGGGTTACGACCCCTGATCGCTCTGCCTTCCCCGCCCTCCCCCACCTGTCACTAAAAAAAAAAAAAGTCTTCCCTCGAGTGACAATTAAAAAAAAAAACTACACCTGAAGATATACTAGAGAGAATTGGCAGAGCATGTGCTTCGATAACTGCCGATGTGATAAGGAATACCACTCAATGCATCATAAGAAGATTGCAGTACTGCATTGATACCAATGGTCATCACTTCGAACACCTTCTGTAAACGGACGTTCATGCCACCCTTGTGACCTTCAAAGACCTTACTGTTAGTCATCATTGGATTCGTCACGATAGCCGCTATCAGAAAATAAACGCCAAACTATAGCATCTCATTTAAAAAAACGAAGTTAACCTTTATATCTCTGAAGCGACCCCTCCTAGCAACAAAAAGCAACATCATATTGTGGTCCCCATTGTCCCATGAAACTGTTGCCCCACAAACTTTTCAGCTCCTACCATACTTTCGGATTTATTCTTGGTGGCAATAGTTAGTGACTCACCCTGTGTGTAAATATCGTCTGCAAAAAGGGTTGTGAATAGAGTAAGGGCTAAAGAAATAAAAAATCAAAATGTCATGCCTGATGCTAGTATTTTCTGCAAGGACAACGAAAAAGTAGTAAGCGGTAAGCTTCTTTCGTTTCAATAATTTTCGTGTGTACATGTACGTCGGGGAGGGGGGCGGGGGGGGGGGGGGGGGCTGTCTGCACGAAAAAGCTCCGGAAAGGTCTGAAATTACGTGTAAACTTTGTTGAAAAGTCGCTAAGTGCACTCATTCTCAAATACTGTATGAACATACTGTAATCTGGGTAATTCGCGCGCCTCAGGACGATAACATGTTCGACATTGTACCTGGGTGCATTTCGTGTTCCCACATAGCACCAAAAGAGGGTCGTTCCAAGATTATGAACACGATCGTTTTGTGGTACAGGTGTTATGGTGTGTGGAGAAGCACAATGTTGCATGGACGTACTTACTTCCAGTGGTCAACGTTACTGTGACGCCGTGCTCCCTCCCCAAGTGCGTCTTTTCAGGGGAGCATTAGGCACTGAATTCCTTTTTATGGATCGCAGCGAAAGACTGCATCGGACAGCGCAGGTGGGGCACCTCTTGGAACGAGAGAATATTTGGCGAGTTGAGTGGTCTGCCCGGTCCCCCGAATTCAGTCCCATCGAGCACGTGTGCGTTAGGGCGGACGTATCGAAGCAAGTCCGCATGCATGAGGAGCCATCTGGCAATTGTGAAGCGCTCTGGTGGAGGAATGCCCTACTATAAGAACTCTTTATCATCCTAGTGGCCAGCATGCGAACATGCACTGCCGTCTGTGACGATCACACACCGCATTAAAAATGATGTTCCACCATGTGTCATTTCCAGGACACCATAACTAATTGCGATGACTTCAGCGTAATTATTTTCATCGACTAAAAGTGTCATTTAAGTTTGCCTCATTGCGTGTTTCTTTCAGTTCCTTTCTGTATGTGTAGTTGGGGGGCAAGGGGGGCGGCAGTTCTTTCTGCGTGTGGTCCAAGTTTTATCGAGCTATGTTACTTACAAGGGAACCTCCCCATTGCACCCCCCCTCAGATTAAGTTATAAGTTGGTACAGTGGATAGGCCTTGATAAACTGAACACAGATCAATTGAGAAAACAGGAAGAAGTTGTGCGGAAATGTGAAAAAATAAGCAAAATATACAAACTGAGTAGTCCATAGCTGACATATGCAACATCATGGAGCGTGTGAGCTAGGGAGCGTCGTGGTCCCGTGGTACCGTGAGCAGCTGCAGAACGAGAGGTCCTTGGTACAAGTCCTACCTCGAGTGAAAATTTTACTTTCTTTATTTTTGCATAGTTATGATCTGTCCGTTCGTTCATTGACGTCTCTGTTCACTGTAATAAGTTTAGTGTCTGTGTTTTGCGACCGCATCGCAAAACCGTGCGATTAGTAGACGAAAGGACGTGCCTTTCCAATGGGAACCGAAAACATTTGATCGCAAGGTCATAGGTCAACCGATTCCTCCACAGGAAAACACATCTGATATATTCTATACGACACTGGTGACGGCATGTGCGTCACATGACAGGAATATATTGTCGACCCACCTAACTTGTACACTTGCCCGATTTAGGTTTTCTTGTGGATGTGATAATCACTCCCAAAAAAGTGATGAAAACATAAGAGTTTGTCACATAAACTGAAAATAAAAGATTAAACTTTTCACTCGATGGAAAATTTGAACCAAGGACCTTTCGTTCCGCAGCTTCTCACGTTGCCACGAGACCACGGCACTCCTGAGTTCTCGATGTCCTTGATGTTGCTTATCTTCCCATGAACTACTCAGTTTGTATATTTTGCTTATTTTTGCACAGTTCCACACAACTTCTTCCTGTTTTCTCAGTTGATCTGTGTTCAGTTTTTCAAGGCCTATTCACTGTGCCAACTTATAACTAAATCTGAGGGGGGTGCAATGGGGAGGTTCCCTTGTTAGCAGTGACACGTCATGCGAAAGTTATTTTAGTTCTTATTTTTTGCACACCATTGTAGAGTAATCGTATTTAATTGAGAAGAAACTTTAGCAAGCAAAATTACTGTGAATAGGTTTTGAATGCTTGGCTTCGTGTAGTTTGTAAATTAATTATAGTTTGGATGGGAACTATTTTCTGTGATACTGAGCTGCAGTTCTCAGAACATTGGTCTTGTATTCGGAAAAAATAGCCTGCAACCTGCTACTATTGTTGACGTTCTCCGTGTTGCATTAAATCACTATAGCCGTGTGCCTTGATGGATCAATACTGAACAAGGTGGCGCAGCAGTAACAGCCTGGACTCACATTTAGGAAAATGGCGGCTCAAATACACGCACAGTCATTTACATTTAAATTATCCGTGGATTCGCTGACTCGCTTAAGGAAAGTTGCGGAATACTTCCGATAAAAAGAAGACAGTTGGTTTTCTTCCATGTTGTTGTGTTCTTCAGTCCTGAGACTGGTTTGATGCAGCTCTCCATACTACTCTATCCTGTGCAAGCTTCTTCATCTCCAAGTACATACTGCAACCTACATCCTTCTGAATCTGCTTAGTGTATTCGTCTCTTGGTCTCCTCTACGATTTTTACCCTCCACGCTGCCCTCCAAAGCTAAATCTGTGATCCCTTGATGCCTCAGAACATGTCATACTAACCGGTCCCTTCTTCTTGTCAAGTTGTGCCACAAACTCCTCTTCTCCCCAATTCTATTCAATACCTCCTCATTAGTTATGTAATCTACCCATTTAATCTTCAGCATTCTTCTGTAGCACCACATTTCGAAAGCTTCTATTCTCTTCTTGTCCAAACTATTTATTGCCCATGTTTCACTTCCATACATGGCTACACTCCATACAAATACTTTCAGAATCGACTTCCTGACACTTAAATCTATACTAGATGTTAACAAATTTCTCTTCTTCAGAAACGATTTCCTTGCCTTTGCCAGTCTACATTTTATATCCACTCTACTTCGACCGTTATCAGTTATGTTGCTCCCCAAATAGCAAAACTCCTCTACTACTTTAAGTGTCTCATTTCTTAATCTATTTCCCTCAGCATCACCCGACTTAATTCGGCTACATTCCATTACCCTCGTTTTCTTTTGTTGATGTTCATCTTATACCCTCCTTTCAAGACACTGTCCATTCCGTTCAACTGCTCTTCCAAGTCCTTTGCTGTCTCTGACAGAATTACAATGTCATCGGCGAACCTGGAAGTTTTTATTTCTTCACCATGGATTTTAATACCTACTCCGAATTTTTCTTTTTTTTTACTGTTTGCTCAATATACAGCTTGAATAACATCGGGGAGAGGCTACAACCCTGTCTCACTCCCTTCCCAACCACTGCTTCCCTTTCATGCCTCTCGACTCATAACTGCCATCTGGTTTCTGTACAAATTGTAAATAGCCTTTCGCTCCCTGTATTTTACCCCTGCCACCTTTAGAATTCTTCCATATCCTTCTCCATACTGAACTCTCGCTCCGTCTGCAGTGACCACGTCGTCGACGGGTCGTAAAGCTTAATCTTCCTTCCTTCTTCGGCTGGTTCTTTCAAGAAGGCTGCTGCCGACTGTTTACACCGCTCTTGTCCAATAGGAGCCAATGTAGCCAGTTTAATTACGCCTATATGTGCAGAACATAGGCTGTCTTACCTTCTTTGAAGTCCGTTTTTAGCAAGCTGCAGCAGCCCAATTAGTAATTTTTGGACTCTCCCATGGCACCCATCGGAAAGAGGCAGCGACGGGGTGGAGAGAGTGTCTCGTAATGAGTTTTTGATGACCCCCGGGGGCGTTACGCAGCAGAACGCGAAAGCCAGCTGACAACTGCACTCTGGTGTCTACGGAGGACACCACAAGTGGGCCCACACGCTCTCATAACCACGCGCACGCGAACGAAATCTGCACCTACAAAACCCCTCAAGTGTCGTAGGCACACTTCCTTTTAAAGCTCTTAAAATTACGTATCAACGCGACGTAGAGTGTTTCTGTGGTACCTGTGTTATTGTACCCTTTCTTTGTTTTAAGAGGCTCGTGCATTTTTGTTTTCTCAATGATAAACAACAAACAACAGCGCATCGCATTATGAATTGTGAGATCGAAGAGGAAAGTCACACGACTGTACAGCTAAGACCGAGTGCGGTCCGAATGCTCACCAACACACACTACTGGCCCTTAAAATTGCTACACCAAGAAGAAATGCAGATAAAATATTCATTGGACATATATATTATACTAGAACTGACATGTGATTACGTTTTCAAGCAATTTAGGTGCATACATCCTGAGAAATCAGTACCCAGAACAACCACCTCTGGCCATAATAACGGCCTTGGTACGCCTGGGCATTGAGTCAAACAGAGCTTGGATGGCGTGTACAGGTACAGCTGCCCTTGCAGCTTCAACACGATACCACAGTTCATCAGGAGTAGTGACTAGCGTATTGTGACGAGCCAGTTGCTCGGCCACCAGTGACCAGACGTTTTCAATTGGTGAGAGATCTGGAGAATGTGCTGGCCAGGCCAGCAGTCGAACGTTTTCTGTATCCAGAAAGGCCCGTACAGGACGTGCATTATCCTGCTGAAACGTAGGGTTTCGCAGGGATCGAATGAAGGGTAGAGCCACGGGTCGTAACACATCTGAAATGTGACGTCCACTGTTCAAAGCGCTTTCAATGCGAACACGAGGTGATCGAGACGTGTAACCAATGGCACCCCATACCATCACACCGGGTGATACGCCAGTATCGCGATGACGAATACACGCTTCCAATGTGCGTTCACCACGATGTCGCCAAACAAGGATTCGACCATGATGATGCTGTAAACAGAACCTGGATTCATCCGAGAAAACGACGTTCTGCCATTCGTGCGACCAGGTTCGTCGTTGAGTACACCATTGCAGGCGCTCCTGTTTGTGATACAGCGTCAAGGCTAACCGGAGCCATGGTCTCCGAGCTGATAGTCCATCCTGCTGCAAACGTCGTCGAACTGTTCGTGCAGATGGTTGTTGTCTTGCAAACGTCCCCTTCTGTTGACTCAGGGATTGAGACGTGGCAGCCATGCAGATAAGATGCCTGTCACTCGACTGCTAGTGATACGAGGCCGTTGGGATCCAGCACGGCGTTCCGTATTACCCTCCTGAACACACCGATTCCATATTCTGCTAACAGTCACTGGATTTCGACCAACGCGAGCGGCAATGTCGCGATACGATAAACCGGAATCGCGATAGGCTACTATCCGACCTTTATCAAAGTCGGAAACGTGATGGTACGTATTTCTCCTCCTTAGACGAGGCATCACAACAACGTTTCACCAGGCAACGCCGGTCAACTGCTGTTTGTTTATGAGGAATCGGTTGGAAACTTTCCTCATTTCAGCACGTAGTAGGTGTCACCACCGGCGCCAACCTTGTGTGAATGCTCTGAGAAGCTGATCATTTGCATATCACAACATCTTCTTCTTGTCGGTTAAATTTCGCGTCTGTAGCATGTCATCTTCGTGGTGTAGCAATTTTAATGGCCATTAGCGTATTAACACTGAAGTTAAAATGGTACTTACCTTCAGGAGAAGAACTGTCTAATTGTACATCAGCGCAGTTTGTAGTATTGGGAGGAAGTTAAAGTTTTTACGTCCCCACGACGACGAGATCATTACTGGCGTACACAAGTTCGGACAGGACAAGAATCAGAGAAGAAATCTCAGGTCTTTTCTCGGCTGAACCATCCCGCTATCTGTTTAATAGATTTAGGAAAACCATAAACCTAAAACAGGATGCGTAAGGTGTGTGAAATTCAATGACTGGAGCAGAAAGTAATGTGATTTGAACAATCATGATTATGTCTCTCTTCAAATGTTACTAGACGTCGAGTACGACGACGAACCAATGAGCTAATAAATCAGCAGTTGAGTGGAGGGCGTAGATTCTGCTGAAGCCGGTTTTCGACGAGAATGCTGTAGACAGTCCCGAATTGCAAGATAACCGCAGCCGTGTTCAAGGGACCGCATGCAACGTTCACATACCGTATAGCAACTTGACTGGCCCGCTAAACCAAACTTAATGTCTTCGACCTTTGGAACAGCGAGTGAAACTTACCAGTTAACGTTCAGGCAAATCGGTAGCTTTAAATGTTGTGATCAACTCCGCATTACATAGGGGTTTGCGGATGCTTTTTATCAGATAGTGTGTGTTCGGTGGGGAAGAAACAGGCTGTGCAGTCTTGACTTAGTATGCGTACCCAGAATGAGATTTTCGCTCTGCAGCGGAGTGTGCGCTGATGTGAAAGTTCTTGTCAGATTAAAACTATGTGCCCGACCGAGACTCGAACTCGGATAGAGCACTTGCCCGCGAAAGGCAAAGGTCCCGAGTTCGAGTCTCGGTCGGGCACACAGTTTTAATCTGACAGGAAGTTTCATATCAGCGCACACTCCGCTGCAGAGTGAAAATCTCATTCTGGAAACATCCCCCAGGCTGTGGCTAAGCCATGTCTCCGCAGTATCCTTTCTTTCAGGAGTGCTAGTTCTGCAAGGTTCACAGGAGAGCTTCTGTAAAGTTTGGAAGGTAGGAGACGAGATACTGGCAGAAGTAAAGCTGTGAGGACCGGGCGTGAGTCGTGCTTCGGTAGCTCAGATGGTAGAGCACTTGCCAGCGAAAGGCAAAGGTCCCTTAGTATGCGTACGTTGGCGAGAAGGTGGCTTCGAGATGTGGGGGAGGCTCTGATGACAGCCATTTAAAGTAATGGGTGCAGCTATGTGATATTCTTCCCAGCCGAAACAGCGCATGTATTCAAGCCGAAGGAAAGGCAACACCCAAATGACAAGGAACCAACTGCTGACTGCGTGTTCATTAAACTTGATTTTGTAGCGTTTCCACTACCGTTTTTAACAGTTCCGCACTAGCGAGGGTATTTATAAAGTTTCCAGTACATCCCCACCACAAATATCATGTATCTGATTCCCACTATCGTATTTGGAAATCTGTCGCACAGAAGTAATTTCTTGTCTTCTTGTCACGTACGAACTGTCACGCGCTTTCCTGTGAAGTCGTTACACCAAACAGTCTCTTATCGCTTACCACTTGGCTAAAAAAAAGAAAAAAAAATGGTTCAAATGGTTCTGAGCACTATGGGACTTAACATCTGTGGTCATCAGTCCCCTAGAACGTAGAACTACTTAAACCTAACTAACCTGACATCACACACATCCATGCCCGAGGCAGGATTCGAACCTGCGACCGTAGCGGTCACGCGGTTCCTGACTGAAGCGCCTAGAACCGCTCGGCCACAGCGGCCGGCTACCACTTGGCATCTCTCCGTTGCCCCACAATATGGTTACCTAGGCAAACACAAAATGCATTTTATTGGAATACGGGTAAAATGTGATGCAATGAGTAACACGGTCCCTAGGACACCACGGTCATTCGACAGGGCGTACTGTGCGTATGACCATGTAATATTCAGAGTACTCGCGTTTACATCCCACAAAACCGAATAAAAAGTAATTTTCTGATGTCATATGGAAACAATGATAATGAAACTTCCTGGGAGATTGAAACTATGTGCCGGACCGAAACTTGAACTCGGGACCTTTGCCTTCCGAGAGCAAGTGCGCTACCATCTGAGCTACCCAAGCACGACTCACGACCGACCCTCACAGCTTCAATTCTGCCAGTACCTCGTCTCCTACCTTCCAAACTTTACAGAAGCTCTCCTGCGAACCTTGCAGAACTAGCACTCGTGGAAGAAAGATATTGTCGACACATGGCTTAGCCACAGTCTGGGGGATGTTTCCAGAATGAGATTTTCACTGTGCAGCGGAGTGTGCGCTGATATGAAACTTCCTGCAGGTTGAAATTGTGTGCCGGACCGAGACTCGAACTCGGGACCTTTGCGTTTCGCGGGCAACTGCTCTACCATCTGAGCTACCCAAGTACGACTCAAGACACGCCCTCACAGCTGCCAGGACCTCGTCTCCTACCTTCCAAACTTCGCAGAAGCTCTTCTGCGAACCTTGCCGAGTGAAAATCTCATTCTGGAAACATCCCCCAGGCTGTGACTAAGCCATGTCTCAGCAACATCCTTTCTTCCAGGAGTGCTAGTTCTGCAAGGTTAGCAGAAGAGCTTCTGTGAAGTTTGGAAGGTAGGAGACGAGGTACTGGCAGAATTGAAGTTGTGAGGGCTGCACGTGAGTCGTGCTTGGGTAGCTCAGATGATATTGCCGGCGCGGTAGCTCAGCGTGTTCGGTCAGAGGGCTAGCTGCCCTCTGTAATAACGAACTGAAACGGGTGTCTTTCGACGTCCGCCCAGAGCAGATACAACGTACGAAAACGAACAAAATGAGATTAAAAAAAATTGTAGAGCACTTGACCGCGAAAAGCAAAGGTCCTGAGCTCGAGTCTCGGTCCGGCACACAGTTTTAATCTGCCAGGAGGTTTCATATCACACTCCATTGCAGAGTGAAAAATCTCATTTTGGGAACAATGATATTGTTTTGAGACGTAACACTATGATTAGAGTCTAACCACTTTGTGTCGCTCATTCTGGTTACTCCAACTGACCAACGTGGAAGTATGAACGATGTTATAATATTCAATTAATAAAGAGACTTTTCATGGTTTGTAAGCTGCTTCGATTAGAATATAAAATACAAAACATTTAGTGTGGTGCCCAAATTGACCGCATCGCCATGCCCGGTGCGTGTCGGTTCCAACGTTTGTCCTCTCGCAGTATGTATCAGCCATCTGCCGCTGTGACACAACTCAGCCTACTGTGACTGGTAATTATCGAGGCGTGGCTACCTGCAGTACTTCCCTGCAAGCGTCCTTGAATGAAACTCTTTTGCTGTGCTGAAGACGACTTATGCCAGTGCAAAGTAAACTGAAAAAATTAGCAGGAAAAGAAAGTGCAGGATCTGAATGAACCGTGACGATGGTGTTTCTGGGTAGTTGGTGGGGTAAAGATGCACTATTCTACCTCCTCCATCTCAAATCTCGTATATTTGCGAAACCATTTACCACCCGTCAACCCTATTTTTCGATACCGTAAATTAATGAATATTTTTCTACGTAATGTCTCATATTTTTCACCCTATTCAAATTTGGTTTCATTTTTATACAGGGTGTTACAAAAAGGTACGGCCAAACTTTCAGGAAACATTCCTCACACATAAAGAAAGAAAATATGTTATGTGGGCATGTGTCCGGAAACGCTTACTTTCCATGTTACAGCTCATTTTATTACTTCTCTTCAAATCACATTAATCATGGAATGGAAACACACAGCAACAGAACGTACCAGCGTGACTTCAAACACTTTCTTACAGGAAATGTTCAAAATGTCCTCCGTTAGCGAGGATACATGCATCCACCCTCCGTCGCATGGAATCCCTGATGCGCTGATGCAACCCTGGAGAATAGCGTATTGTATCACAGCCGTCCATAATACGAGCACGAAGAGTCTCTACATTTGGTACCGGGGTTGCGTAGACAAAAGCTTTCAAATGCCCCCATAAATGAAAGTCAAGAGGGTTGAGGGCAGGAGAGCGTGGAGGCCATGGAATTGGTCCGCCTCTACCAATCCATCGGTCACCGAATCTGTTGTTGAGAAGCGTACGAACACTTCGACTGAAATGCGCAGGAGCTCCATCATGCATGAACCACATGTTGTGTCGTACTTGTAAAAGCACATGTTCTAGCAGCACAGGTAGAGAATCCCGTACGAAATCATGATAACGTGCTCCATTGAGCGTAGGTGGACGAAACTGAAATGAGCTCTAACATGGAAATTAAGCGTTTCCGGACACATGTCCACATAACATCTTTCCTTTATTCGTGTGTGAGGAATGTTTCCTGAAAGTTTGGCCGTACCTTTTTGTAACACCCTGTATGTATGTACGTCGATATTTTGAGATGTTGAAATCGATATAATATCTAGTGTGAATATCTTTGTACTTATTGCTGTCTTTGATGCTGGTTTGTGATTTTTGGCGCGGAAGTATGCAGGGTAGTAATGTTTTTGTGTTGAAGATGAGCAGTCTTGACTTTGTGTTGGTAATGAAAAGATGAGTCTGAGTTGTGGACAATGAAAAATGTTCTGAGTTTTATTATGAGCAGTAACGGCTGCGAAATTGTGTGGTGAAGCAATGTTTTGAAAATGCGAAAGTACAAAAAGTTTAATAAATGTGAATTTTTGTGAAAAGTGAGTGTCAAGAATTATTTTCAAGTGACAATTGTTTAAAAATGTATGAAGCACATTGCAATGAAAAACATAAATCGTCAAATTAATCCTGAATGATTGTCTTCGTAAGTTCTTCAAGTCGGCGTAATTAACATCCGAGCGCCTTTCGCATCAACAGCGATAGTCATGTTACCTAGACAACATGTTTAATTACGAGCCAAAGTCAGAGCGAGATCGTCGTTGGATTCCAATTACAAGATAAGTGATATTATTGTTAATTTTCTTCAGTGACTGTAATCAATTGATGTAGCAACACCTGACACATTAAAGACCTTTCAGTTGCGCAATAAAAAGATCAAACTTTATATCATGTCTATACACTGACGGACAAAAAGTCGCAGTACCAAAAATTATTAATGTAGAGTAACGAAAGTTCAGGAATACATTTGTCTAGCTAACATATTTAAGTGGTTAGCAGTGCAAGGTCACAGGTTAATTTAAGCGAGAGATAAGCCGTTGCAAAGTGAAACGCTAGTACATTAATAACTGGTGTAAGAGCCAGAATGTTGAATGCAAGCATGCAAACGTGCATGCATTGTCTCGTACAAGTGCCAGATGTCAGTTAGTGAGATGGAGTTCCATGCGAGTTCCACTTGGTCGGTTAATACAGAAACGGTTAATGCTACTTGTGGTTGATGCTGGAGTTATAGTCCGATGATGTCCCATATGGGGTCGATTGGAGGCAGATTTGGTAATCGACCGGGCCAAGGCAACATGTCGACATTCTGTAGAGTATGTTGGGTCACAACAGCGGTATGTGGGCGAGAGTTATCTTGTTGAAAATACCCCCAGGAATGTTGTTCATGGCCGGCCGGAGTGGCCGAGCGGTTCTAGGCGCTTCAGTCTGGAACCGCGCGACCGCTACGGTCGCAGGTTCGAATCCTGCTTCGGGCATGGATGTGTGTGATGTCCTTAGGTTAGTTAAGTTTAAGTAGTTCTAAGTTCTAGGGTACCGGTGACCTCTGAAGTTACAGAGCTCAGAGCCAATGTTGTTCATGAATGTCAACACAACTGGTTGAATCACCAGATTTACATACAAACTTGCAATCAGGAAGCCTGGGATAACCACGAGAGTGTTCCTGCTGTCATACGAAATCGCACTCTAAGCCATAACTCCAGGTGTATGTCCAGCATGTCTAGCATGCAAGTGTGTTGGTTGCAACCCCTCAACGTGACTGCTCCTAACCAATACACAGGCATCACTGGCACCGAGACAGAACCATCTTTCGTCAGGAAATACAACAGACTTCCACCCTACCCTCCAATGAGGTCTCACTTGACACCACTGAAATCGCAAATGGCGGTGGTTTGGGGTCAATGGAATGCACGCTACACAGCGTCTGACTCGGAGCTGTCCTTAAAGTAACTGATTTGTAAGAGTTCGTTGCCTGACTGTGGTGCCAACTGCTGCTCAGATTGCTGCTGCAGATGCAGTACGATTCGCCAGCATATGCCGAACACGATGGTCTTCCCTCTCGGTTGTGCCACGTGGCCGTTCGGAGACCGGTCTTCCTGCGACCGTACATTCCCCTGAGCACCGCTGCCAGCAGTCATGTATAGTGGTTACATTCCTGCCGAGTCTTTGTGCAGTATAGCAGAAGAAACATCCAGCTTTTCGCAGGATACCCAGCTTCTCGTAGCCCTATTACACGACCTCGTTCAAACCCACTGAGATGTTGATAATGGCGTCTTTGTCGCATTCTTGACTAGCATCAAATCAACACACCCAGTTTCAAAGCTAATTAACGCTCATGACCATTACAGCGTGCATTTAAAGCATCCTCATAGAGGTCCTACTAGCGCCACTATTATGCAACTGGTGCGCAATTTGAACAGAATCTTTCAGATGTAGAAACACGCCTATGTACTGCATTTAAGAATAAATCAAAAACAAGCATAAGAGGTGATGAAGTTAAGCGTTGATATGAAAATGTTATTAGTTATAACGTTCTTAAATTTAAATATTAATTTTGTATATGATCCAGAAACGGCCGAGCTACGATGATAACTTAAAGATTTCTGCAGGTTTAAAATGTTTTTGCTCCTCATTTGTGCGGGCACTGATAAGTTAGTAATTAACAAGTTACTAATAATATATATGAAGATAGTAACTGTTCTCGAAAGACCAGATACCATTGCAGCTTCTCTAGAATGAATGATAATTAATTGAAACCGTCAGCTGCCGACAGGTGTTGTTCATATACCTCGATGAGGACAGCTGAATATGTGTACCCCGACGGGGACTCGAACCCAGGATCTCCTGTTTACATGGCAGACGCTCTATCCACCTTTTTTATATATTTTTAATTTTTTAAATTTTTATTTATTTATTTATTTATTATTTTATTTTTTTAAGTAAGAAAAAATTGGGTTAAGATGATTTGAAGCTCAGACTGAGACTTCAACGCTACTCTTTTTTTATTTTTTATTTTTTTAAATTTCTTTTTATTTTTGTTTTTTTTATTTTTTTTCCAATGTCAGACTTACAACCTTTGCTGACATACATTTTGTTGTACCACCGCACAAATAGTGTCTACAAAGTCCAAATGTTGACAAATAGTATCTAATTAGAAAATTGATTAATTAAAGAAATGAATAAAACTGAAAATGTCCAAATGAAAGACATGAAGACATTTCGGATAGTACAAGTACAAAAGAAACATGCTCCTGTAGCAGTGAAATGAAATTCGTGTCGGGGGCGACACCTGCTCACGACCCGACGTTCGATAGAGCAAGAGAGCCATCTATCGACTCGTTCTCCAGACGTTGGTGTAAGACTGGGTCGTCTTCTCGAAATTAACTAAGGGTCCGTAAGTGTGATCATTGTCTATCTCTGCTTCTCCGTCTCTCTCACATCTCACCCGTCACACCCCATCTGGCCGGCGGGTCGGTAAATGTAAGTCGCAAGTAATTAGCGAAGTCTTGCCCATATTTCTTATGCTATTGCAGCTTCGTGTGTCAGTCCAGAAGAAAATGCCAAAAATCCATTTTGTCCTTTCCCGATTCGTTATAGACGTAGCCCACCACCATTCCCCGTACCCATGTCACTGCATGCAGCCACCGAAGACACTGACGAATTGCGCGATTGCAGGGACTCACCACTTGCACGCTTCCCGTGAGATCCACATTCCCAGCTGTCCACAATCTACATACGTAATGCACCTAATGGATATTTGCCCATCCACTCATTACTCTCGAGAACAGTTACTATCTTCATATATATATATATATACACTCCTGGAAATGGAAAAAAGAGCACATTGACACCGGTGTGTCAGACCCACCATGCATGCTCCGGACACTGCGAGAGGGCTGTACAAGCAATGATCACACGCACGGCACAGCGGACACACCAGGAACCGCGGTGTTGGCCGTCGAATGGCGCTAGCTGCGCAGCATTTGTGCACCGCCGCCGTCAGTGTCAGCCAGTTTGCCGTGGCATACGGAGCTCCATCGCAGTCTTTAACACTGGTAGCATGCCGCGACAGCGTGGACGTGAAACGTATGTGCAGTTGACGGACTTTGAGCGAGGGCGTATAGTGGGCATGCGGGAGGCCGGGTGGACGTACCGCCGAATTGCTCAACACGTGGGGCGTGAGGTCTCCACAGTACATCGATGTTGTCGCCAGTGGTCGGCGGAAGGTGCACGTGCCCGTCGACCTGGGACCGGACCGCAGCGACGCACGGATGCACGCCAAGACCGTAGGATCCTACGCAGTGCCGTAGGGGACCGCACCGCCACTTCCCAGCAAATTAGGGACACTGTTGCTCCTGGGGTATCGGCGAGGACCATTCGCAACCATCTCCATGAAGCTGGGCTACGGTCCCGCACACCGTTAGGCCGTCTTCCGCTCACGCCCGAACATCGTGCAGCCCGCCTCCAGTGGTGTCGCGACAGGCGTGAATGGAGGGACGAATGGAGACGTGTCGTCTTCAGCGATGAGAGTCGCTTCTGCCTTGGTGCCAATGATGGTCGTATGCGTGTTTGGCGCCGTGCAGGTGAGCGCCACAATCAGGACTGCATACGACCGAGGCACACAGGGCCAACACCCGGCATCATGGTGTGGGGAGCGATCTCCTGCACTGGCCGTACACCACTGGTGATCGTCGAGGGGACACTGAATAGTGCACGGTACATCCAAACCGTCATCGAACCCATCGTTCTACCATTCCTAGACCGGCAAGGGAACTTGCTGTTCCAACAGGACAATGCACGTCCGCATGTATCCCGTGCTACCCAACGTGCTCTAGAAGGTGTAAGTCAACTACCCTGGCCAGCAAGATCTCCGGATCTGTCCCCCATTGAGCATGTTTGGGACTGGATGAAGCGTCGTCTCACGCGGTCTGCACGTCCAGCACGAACGCTGGTCCAACTGAGGCGCCAGGTGGAAATGGCATGGCAAGCCGTTCCACAGGACTACATCCAGCATCTCTACGATCGTCTCCATGGGAGAATAGCAGCCTGCATTGCTGCGAAAGGTGGATATACACTGTACTAGTGCCGACATTGTGCATGCTCTGTTGCCTGTGTCTATGTGCCTGTGGTTCTGTCAGTGTGATCATGTGATGTATCTGACCCCAGGAATGTGTCAATAAAGATTCCCCTTCCTGGGACAATGAATTCACGGTGTTCTTATTTTAATTTCCAGGAGTGTATATATATATATATAGCCCAGCTTCATGGAGACAGTTGAGAATGGTCCTCGCCGATACCCCAGGAGCAACAGTGTCTCTAATTTGCTGGGAAGTGGCGGTGCGGTCCCCTACGGCACTGCGTAGGATCCTACGGTCTTGGCGTGCATCCGTGCGTCGCTGCGGTCCGGTCCCAGGTCGACGGGCACGTGCACCTTCCGCCGACCACTGGCGACAACATCGATGTACTGTGGAGACCTCACGCCTCACGTGTTGAGCAATTCGGCGGTACGTCCACCCGGCCTCCCGCATGCCCACTATACGCCCTCGCTCAAAGTCCGTCAACTGCACATACGGTTCACGTCCACGCTGTCGCGGCATGCTACCAGTGTTAAAGACTGCGATGGAGATCCGTATGCCACGGCAAACTGGCTGACACTGACGGCGGCGGTGCACAAATGCTGCGCAGCTAGCGCCATTCGACGGCCAACACCGCGGTTCCTGGTGTGTCCGCTGTGCCGTGCGTGTGATCATTGCTTGTACAGCCCTCTCGCAGTGTCCGGAGCAAGTATGGTGGGTCTGACACACCGGTGTCAATGTGTTCTTTTTTCCATTTCCAGGAGTGTAGTTTAGACAACTCTCAAGCAGGTTGCACACAAGGTTAGATTGACGACTGCGGCGAAAGGAATGGTATGCGGTCGCAAGGTTAAATAACATACAGGCTACACCAAAATGATCGTTACAACTTTGATCACATACACACTGCCGGAAAAAAATTGGTACACCTGGAAAGACGATGTCGATTCTGATCTGATAATGTCTTATGCCACCTAGGGGATAGTGGATCTCCCGATGACAGTTTCAGCGTCGTCCGCCAACAGATACCATAGTGGCATAGCTACCGGAACGCCATTTGTGCCTACCGTTTAACAGGGAATGGTCACAGCCAGAAGGTTCAGTATGATGCAAACATGTGAATGAAGCAGGCAACCATTCCACGCAGACCCACTCCTCCTTCCTACAGCCAACAGAGCGAGTTTGAAAGGGGTCAAATTGTGGTTTTTAGAGTGGCGAGGTGGTCCTATACCGTGACGTCCTTTGTGTTGTTGTATTGTAAGGTGCCACATATACCGTTCGTATATGTATACGTGTATGTCGTCGTTAACGTCTCTTCTTTCTCTCGTCGATATCAGAGCATGAGAAACGTTTATGTTAGTGTTTACCTATTTGTTGTCGACAACACACAACTACACGGCCACGGTATCACCTGATTCCGGATTGGCTAGCTTAATATAGTGGGTTTCGATGCTGCGTTATTTAAGTGTCATATTATTCTTCACTTAACATTTGACACTTTAAGAACCAGCTACTCTTAACCAGGCCCCGGGAGTAGACAACATTCCATTAGAACTACTGATGGCCTTGGGAGAGCCAGTCATGACAAAACTCTACCATCTGGTGAGCAAGATGTATGAAACAGGCGAAATACCCTCAGACTTCAAGAAGAATATAATAATTCCAATCCCAAAGAAAGCAGGTGTTGACAGATGTGAAAATTACCGAACAATTAGTTTAATAAGCCACAGCTGCAAAATACTAACACGAATTCTTTACAGACGAATGGAAAAACTGGTAGAAGCGGACCTCGGGGAAGATCAGTTTGGATTCCGTAGAAATGTTGGAACACGTGAGGCAATACTAACCTTACGATTTATCTTAGAAGAAAGATTAAGAAAAGGCAAACCTACGTTTCTAGCATTTGTAGACTTAGAGAAAGCTTTTGACAATGTTAACTGGAATACTCTCTTTCAAATTCTGAAGGTGGCAGGGGTAAAATACAGGGAGCGAAAGGCTATTTACAATTTGTACAGAAACCAGATGGCAGTTATAAGAGTCGAGGGGCATGAAAGGGAAGCAGTGGTTGGGAAAGGAGTGAAACAGGGTTGTAGCCTGTCCCCGATGTTATTCAATCTGTATATTGAGCAAGCAGTAAAGGAAACAAAAGAAAAATTCGGAGTAAAAATTAAAATTCATGGAGAAGAAGTAAAAACTTTGAGGTTCGCCGATGACTTTGTAATTCTGTCAGAGACAGCAAAGGACTTGGAAGAGCAGTTGAACGGAATGGACAGTGTCTTGAAAGGAGGATATAAGATGAACATTAACAAAAGCGTAACAAGGATAATGGAATGTAGTCTAATTAAGTCAGGTGATGCTGAGGGAATTAGATTAGGAAATGAGACACTTAAAGTAGTAAAGGAGTTTTGCTACTTAGGGAGTAAAATAATTGATGATGGTCGAAGTAGAGAGGATATAAAATGTAGACTGGCAATGGCAAGGAAATCGTTTCTGAAGAAGAGAAATTTGTTAACATCGAGTATAGATTTAAGTGTCAGGAAGTCGTTTCTGAAAATATTTGTATGGAGTGTAGCCATGTATGGAAGTGAAACATGGACGATAACTAGTTTGGACAAGAAGAGAATACAAGCTTTCGAAATGTGGTGCTACAGAAGAATGCTGAAGATAAGGTGGGTGGATCACGTAACTAATGAGGAGGCATTGAATAGGATTGGAGAGAAGAGAAGTTTGTGGCACAACTTGACTAGAAGAAGGGATCGGTTGGTAGGACATGTTTTGAGGCATCAAGGGATCACAAATTTAGCATTGGAGGGCAGCGTGGAGGGTAAAAATCTGAGGGAGACCAAGAGATCAATACACTAAGCAGATTCAGAAGGATGTAGGTTGCAGTAGGTACTGGGAAATGAAGAAGCTTGCACAGGATAGAGTAGCATGGAGAGCTGCATCAAACCAGTCTCAGGACTGAAGACCACAACAACAACATAGGCACTGTGGTAACACTAAATCTTGAATGAGTGGGAAATCTCTGAGAGTGTGTACTAATTGTTTTCCTGGCTGTGTATTTCGGAAATGGGAATAGGTAGGAAGTCGTGGTTTGAGGCATAATCTTCACACACTCACTAACAGTTTCAGTAGCTGTTTAACTTCGGTGTTTGTGCACAATTTCCATGCTAAGTGGGGCATCTCATAGCCCCAGATCCTCACACTATGTCGATTTACTTTCCCGTAGACATGTACATAAACTTCTTCCATGAACATTACCTTTTCCAGACAGTGTGAGTCATCGTCGATGCGAGTCAGCATCTCAATTGCAAATGATTTGCCCTTTGGCCTGGCTTCAGACTGATGCGGACGCAGTAGCTGCACCTTGTAGGATTGAGGCTTCAGTTGTGTACTGTGATCGGTGTAGTTGCAACTATCGAGACACTTGAATGTTTGATTAGGTTGGGCTTCAGATAAATGTCCGTTTCATCTGTTTCACATCTACGTCGGTCGTGCTCGAACATCCAGAACTGTGTGTTTTTTTTCAAAATTCCTTGTCACTAAACTTTGAAAAAACGCACTACATGCAGTTCAGAACTTGTAAGGGGTGTCCCACGAGTATATGCCTAACATGTGATGACAAGCAGATAGAAGAAGTGGACAGTGTTAAATTCTTGGGATTACTGCTTGATAATAAATTCAACTGGAAGGAGCACACCACAACACTGCTGAGGCTTCTTAACGAATCTCTATTTGCAATGCGATTTGTGTCAGACATAGGGGATATAAAAATGAAAAAGCTGGCATACTATGCTTACTTTCACTCCATAATGTCATATGGGATTGTTTTTTGGGGTAATTCATCAAGCCAAGCTAAAGTTTTCCGGGCAGAAAAACGTGCAGTAAGAGTTATATGTGGTGTGAGCTCAAGAACATCCTGCAGAAGCCTGTTTAGGGAACTAGGGATACTAACTACTGCTTCCCAATATATTTATTCTTTAATGAAATTTGTCATTAAAATATATCACTTTTTCAAACCAACAGCTCAATTCATGGAATCAATACTAGGAATAATAATAATCTTCACAAGGATTTAAAGTCACTTAGTCTTGGACAAAAAGGTGTGCATTATTCAGGAACACACATTTTCAATAACTTGCCAGCAGCCATAAAAAGCTTAACAACCAATGAAATTCAGTTTAAGAGAAGCCTAAAGGGTTTATTGGTGGCCAACTCCTACTCCATTGATGAATTTCTCAGTAGAACCAATTATATATATATATATATATATATATATATAACTTCTGCACAATTTCAGTGCAGTAATGTGTTCATTGTAAATAAATGTGTATGTGTGTGTGTGTGTGTAAGTACAGTCTAATTTCTGCACCATTTCAGTGCAGTAATGTGTTCATTGTAAGTATTTTACTAATTGTATTACACGTTTATTACCTTATAAATAAATAAATAAACTTTTTTATTTTAAATTCAGTACATTAGTATTTGTAAAACGATTCTTTCATATAGTGTTCATTAAAAAATGATGATCATTCCACTTGGGACCTGTGGAATGATACATTAGCTTATTTGTGTGAATTGTAAATATTTGTCATGTATTGTTGTTTTTCTGACATGTTCTACATCCTGGAGGACCTCCTAACTACAGATCAATTGGAATGAAAGTAAATCTAATGTAATGTAATCTGATCCCCTTCATGACACTTCCTGGTTTGATGAACCGCACGTACCGTAGTCAACTGGTTGAACGCGATGATGGTGTGCATCTGTGCACGTCCCAAAGTTCCGCTTGACCTGTCTGTCAGATTTGTTCTCTATGAACTCTTCGACATTCTGTGTCATCTAGTGAGAGGTGACCACGTTCGTCAATAACTAACATGGAAAACAAAAAGTGCTGTAGGCCTGTGAGAACATTAATTCGCAAACTGCACCTATCAAACCACCCTCATTTTTGAAATATGTGTGATCCTGTTGGAAAATCCTGTACAGTTGACAAAACTCTTGAGTACAGCAGAGCCCGTCATAGACGGGGTAAACGCTAAATAGGAACAAGTAACCGGTGTGACTGTAGTATCATCAAGAAGTAGACTGTCCTTCCTGTACATGGTGCATTCAAGTTCTAAGGCCTCCGATTTTTTTTCTCCGGACAGGAAAGAGATAGAAACATGCGCATTGTTTTAAAATGAGGCCGCGTTCATTGTCAATACGTCCCAGAGATGACAGCACTGTATGGCAGATGGAATTTTACCGCCAGCGGCGAGAATGAGAACTGTTTTAAATACTCAAAATGGCGACGTTTTCCTTACTTGAACACCGTGCAATCATTCGTTTTCTGAATTTGCGTGGTGTGAAACCAATTGAAATTCATTGACAGTTGAAGGAGACATGTGGTGATGGAGTTGTGGATGTGTCGAAAGTGCGTTCGTGGGTGCGACAGTTTAATGAAGGCAGAACATCGTGTGACAACAAACCGAAACAGCCTCGGGCTCACACAAGCCGGTCTGACGGCATGATCGAGAAAGTGGAGAGAATTGTTTTGGGGGATCGCCGAATGACTGTTGAACAGATCGCCTCCAGAGTTGGAATTTCTGTGGATTCTGTGCACACAATCCTGCATGACGACCTGAAAATGCGAAAAGTATCATCCAGGTGGGTGCCACGAATGCTGACGGACGACCACATGGCTGCCCGTGTGGCATGTTGCCAAGCAATGTTGATGCGCAACGACAGCACGAATGGGACTTTCTTTTCGTCGGTTGTGACAATGTATGAGATGTGGATGCCATTTTTCAATCCAGAAACAAAGCGCCAGTCAGCTCAATGGAAGCACACAGATTCATCGCCACCAAAAAAATTTCGGGTAACTGCCAGTGCTGAAAAAATGATGGTGTCCATGTTCTGCGACAGCGAGGGCGTAATCCTTACCCATTGCGTTCCAAAGGGCACTACGGTAACAGGTGCATCCTACGAAAATGTTTTGAAGAACAAATTCCTTCCTGCACTGCAACAAAAAGGTCCGGGAAGGGCCGCGCGTGTGCTGTTTCACCAAGACAACGCACCCGCACGTCGAGCTAACGTTACGCTACAGTTTCTTCGTGATAACAACTTTGAAGTGATTCCTCATGCTCCCTAGTCACCTGATCTGGCTCCTAGTGACTTTTGGCTTTTTCCAACAATGAAAGACACTCTCCGTGGCCGCACATTCACCAGCCGTGCTGCTATTGCCTCAGCGATTTTACAGTGTTCAAAACAGACTCCTAAAGAAGCCTTCGCCGCTGCCATAAAATCATGGCGTCAACGTTGTGAAAAATGTGTACGTCTGCAGGGCGATTACGTCGAGAAGTAACGCCAGTTTCATCGATTTCGGGTGAGTAGTTAATAAGAAAAAAAATCGGAGGCCTTAGAACTTGAATGCACCTCGTACAGCGTATCGTGGATTACACACTTAAATGTAGATGAAATGTAGATATACACTGGTCTTCTGCGTTTCACAGTCAGTAGACTGTGTCCGTGGTATACATATGAAGAGCGTGTGTTGTAGACTGGACCCGGCTGGGCTGGGATCTCGCAGCAGGGTGTCGGGCCGCCGTCTGAGCTCTTAACCGGCCCGCTCTAGTTACTCACCAGGCGCAGTAGTCGCGAGTAGGTGAGGCGGCGCTGCAGGAATGCCGTAGACCAGCCGCCCGCCCCTGCTTCGTTAGCGTATCTACAGCGCGGAACGTCGGCCGGAGATGCGGCAGATACCTCCACCGGGCGCTCCGTTAGATGGTCAGGCGCTAATCCCAGCTTGGTTCACAGTCTCAGTACGTGTCTACTCGATCTAATACAACGATCGTCAAACTTTCTTCCTCGGGAGCCAAAACAGATATTTTGTGGCGGCACGTCGGGCCGCGTATGAACCGATATTACAGCTACTGGCCATTAAAATTGCTACACCACGAAGTTGACGTGCTACAGACGCAAAATTTAACCGACAGGAAGAAGATGCTGTGATATGCAAATGATTAGCTTTTCAGAGCTTTCACACAAGATTGGCGCCGATGGCGACACCTACAACGTGCTGACATGAGGGAAGTTTCCAACCGATTTCTCATATACCAATAACAATTGACCGGCGTTGCCTGGTGAAACGTTGTTCTGATGCCTCGTGTAAGGAGGAGAAATGCGTACCATCACGTTTCCGACTTTGATAAAGGTCGGATTGTAGCCTATCACGATTGCGCTTTATCGTATTGCGATATTGCTGCTCGCGTTGGCAGAATATGGAATCGGTGGGTTCAGGAGGGTAATACGGAGCGCCGCGTTGGATCCCAACGGCCTCGTATCGCTAGCAGTCGAGATGACAGGCATCTTATCCGCATGGCTGTAACGGATCGTGCACCCACGTCTCGATCCCTGAGTCAACAGATGGGCACGTTTGCAAGACAACAACCATCTGCACGAACAGTTCGAAGACGTTTGCAGCACATTGTGTCAACTGTTCTGTGTTTCAGATTGCTACCAACCTCAGCATTCCCAAAGCTGTGACACTGTAACTGCCTGACGGCAAGTTGTTTTGTTATCATGTTATGTGTCTGAACAAATGCAGTTGTACTTACATTGAAGTACATTATGCGATATGAGACACGATCACCAATGATTGGTAAATGTTTGGAAGTTCATTTTTCTTCTACTCTTTGTGTTGTATAACAGTAGCCTTAATTTAATTTCACGTTCCTTGTTACGACAGGCGTTCAATACGTAATGCAGCACAGTTTCTTTTCTTAAAGCCGGTTGGTTTAATTCAGGGTTCCAATATACCATTTATTCCCCACTCTCTTGGCTACACAACTCTATTCTGCAACATAATCTCCGTTCAACCCCACGTTGTAATATTATTGGATTTCAGACATTTTGCATATGAGAAAAGGACAGCCATCGAGCTGTAGTTTGTAATGATACTAAGCATGACAACGCGAGAGTAAAGAAACGAAGCCTGTTTATAACGTGCGCCTATACCAAGACGCGCGGCCAGCGTTTAAAAGGTACTTTTAAACACTATGACTCGCTGGACGCAGATATTTAAAATCATTGCCGCAGCGCTTGATAGCAAGAAGCTGCGAAACAGAAGAAAGAACAATTTATCATTTGTTAGGAAAATTCTAGAGTCTTTATAGTTAGTTGTACTTCTGGTCGCCGATATGTTTACATGTACTTCATTATCTTTGATGTTTGGACACCGAATTGTTAAGACGTGTTGTGTAGCACTGCTACAAGTTATATTTCATTTAGTGTGTAAAACCACGTTATCACCAAGAAAAAAGAAACGCTTTTGTAAACCTTGTGACGATAAAAAATACTTACGCGCACGGCAGGACATTTAATTTTTACAAAATACCACACATACAAAAGTAGCGATTGTTGGACTGCTGCATGTATGAGAAAAACATAAAAATGTAAGTTTTGTATTCATTGTAAATTTGTTGACGTTCATAGTTTGACGCCTTTGTTCTTTGAGAATATATTGATGCTTCACTGTACAGAAAATCTATGCTTATTCTTTTCTTTAAATTAACCACAAATAATGTTTATGTTTAAATGTACTTTGTTACAGGTTTGCTCTTTATCGCGGTGTCTCGATTGTATTTGGGAGACCATTAATGTGTTCAATTTCCGATCTGACAACTTTTTTTTACAAAATTTCACTGTTTTGCATTCATTTCCAATTTTTTTATTATTCAAATAGGTCCCTTAGGTAATTTAATTGAAGAGTCTGATTGCGTGAAAGCAATCCGGGTTAAGAGGTGATTTGAGAAACTATTTTCGCGCAATCAATCTGTAAGTCTCATGAACACAATCGAGAACCGACGCATCGGCGATCATTCATTAATTTTTCTCTCTTTCCAAGTCGTACCAAAAAACGGCCAAGGAGAACTGCCGTGAGTACGCAATCTAGTGTTAAAAGTTGCATTCTTTATCTTGTCGGCAAACATTGCCATAAATTATCATCAGCAATATTATATTTGATTAAAAGTGGAAAAGCAAAAAACCTTTTAACGCTAGAACGTCCAAATGCCGCCTTACTGCGAGGTCCTGCACGCATGCGTGGCACCACTCCAAGGGTCGATGTCTTACTGTATCAATACCCTGCCCACCATCCTAGTACTGCTTCGCATGGAGTCCACCTTTAGACCAAACAGATGAAAACTTTTTTATTTATTTATTTTTTTTTTTTCAATTCGAAGCGAAGAACCCATTGCGACGCCCCCTCTCCGCCGCGTGCTGGTGTTGTCGACGCCGTGGAGCTGTTACTGCCACAGATCGGTCGGTGGAGACGCGACGCGATGATGGATGATGTCTCCGTCGGATAACGACAGAAAAGATCTGAAAAAGCTATTAAGAAATCGTTCCTCGCGTAATGATTAAAGTTTGATCGCGAGTCCTCACAGTTTCCTTATTAATGCGAACTGCGCACTCTGATTGTCTCTTATGGCTTGAAGTCGAATTATTATGTGCCCCGTTAACACTTTAGTGCAGTAATTGGTGAATCTTCCCTCATGCGCATCGTCCACATCACCAAAAGCGAGGAAAACGTTCAATTGCAGACCGTATTGGTCGTTGTTTCTTCGTTGCTAAGTAAAATTGTTCGCTCTATATGACGCGAGATCCACAGATACTCTTTAACAATGTCTTAATTATCTTGCGTCGTAATATTACGTATGTCCAAACCTTCCTTGTCACAACTAACAGTCCACGAATTTTCTTTCAAGTTAGTCACTGTTCATTAACTTTTGATGAGCAATTACCAAATATTCATAGAATGATGGAGGCGACGCGTTGCATTTCCACTTTTGATGAAAAATTTTATTGTTCCTTTTCGCTAAATACTTTATAAACATCACGCCACATGCACATACGGTTAATTAGCTCTGGCAGTTCTGTTAGTTTCAAGTATCGTGACAATTACGACAGCTTTAACCCTCGGCGTAATTGTATCTTCTTCATGTATTCGTGTCAATGTCTCCTACTCGAGACTAAACGTCTTTTGAAACTTTGTCCATTCCTTTCTATAAGTTCAGTTATATGAATGTTGAGTCCAATATTGCCTACTTCCGTTAATAAAGTCCAACAACTCGGTATACACAGTCAGCATACTATCTCGGTTCAAGTCTCTAGTCTGAATATCAATTCACAAATCCGTGCGTCTACGTCACGCAACAACAGACTCTTGAAAGTAAAACAATCTCGATGCGCTCCGTTCGCTCAACTATGGCAAGAGCTGCTCTCGTATGACTTGATAGCTCGATAACCAGCAAGCGAATTACTTTTTCCATGAATGAGTTGTAGACGCATTGAATTTCTTCGTTGCGTTTACAACTCTCTTCCATATAAAAATTATCTCTGACCGACATTTCTTTGGACTTAACTTTCATGGTATTAATTTGCAATTATTACTTAGATGCTTGGCAAATAACTAAAGATGACCTTTCTTTCTTCTTCCTTTCCACCAACACACACTCTGTAGTGCTTAATGTTGGTGTTTATCAAGACTTTCTGGTGTTATACCATCGGCAAAGTTGTCGTACCTGTCAGGATAACTTTTCCCTACTTTACATCATGATGGTCTTTCCTAATTGGGTTTTGGGGTTCATTAGAGTGTTACATCATGTTTCATCGCCTGTTACAATGTTCAACGAAAAATTGTCACAGTCAGCGTCGTAATACGCAAGCTATTCCGCACAGATGGTTCTTCGTTGTTGTCTATGGTCTTCTTCTGTTAGGCGGCGAGGAACCTAATGGCCACACACTTTTGAGTTTCTCAACTGGTGGACGAGTGTGTCAGCACTATCAATAGTGACGTTCATTAGAGCAGCGGGGTGTTTGATTGTGATCCGTCGATCACCTCGAATGAGACTGTCCGCACGCTCCAATATCGCATGAGTGACAGCGTTGTGTGGCCGGCCAACACGTTGGAGATCGGACAGTTTTCGCGACCTTGGAGCAATGATGACAGACGCCTCGAACAATGACTCAGCATGATTTCGTTCGCTGCCATGGTTCTGTAGACATTCTGCAAGCTCCTTTGAATATTTGTGGTGCTCTGGATATCCGCCAAAAGAAAGTTAGTGACAACTCTCTGCACTAAACGTGTCTCCGATACAGACGCCATCTTGAAGGCCTCTTTGGTGTGACGTCATAAGCGCGTGACTGCGTGTGAGATCGCTCTCTAAGTTTTCATCTATTTTTAGGTTTCAGATATATATTTTAACTGTTTTTGTGATAATATTTACTATATAAGTGACTTATTAGTGGTTTCTTCATTCACCTCTGCATTTCTTGTGTTGTGGCCTGATATTTGTGAGTGTTTCGTATCGAGCAACTTAACCTCTTACCCGTGTTTACATTCCGCGCTGACCAGTTGCAGCTGTAGCGGCGGATCGAAAGCTAAGTACTAATTAATTGTTTGTGTATAGTAGTTTATTTAGGAACTTTAGTAGTCTTCAACTGGTGTTCTTGGTGTTTTCCGGTGAAATAACTTCAGAAGAAATTTTTGCGAACTGCTTTCAGTTTCGTTACTGTCATTAGACGTTTGATTTTCTTTCTGTGTTAGTATTTTGTTATATTCTCATTTGTTGTTGATTAATACCGTCAATAATAGTAGTTACTTCCCTTGTAGAGCAAGTTTGTGATAATTGTAGTCAGTTTTTAACATCTTCTTATTGTAGTAGCGGAACTTAGATAAAGTTGTTTTCTTGTTTCAATAATTGTAAAATTTTACCATGAGTGAGAAGTGTGGGCTTTGCCGTAGGTTCGTGAGTAGTGGATTGCGGTGTGAGACTTGTTCGAAGTATTTTCACCGGGGGGAATGCAGTGGGGAAGCCAGTGGGCATTCTGGTGAGATCCTCTCCTGGAACTGCAGGTTATGTAGCAAGAGTAAGTTGATAGAGGAGCAGGAGCGTAAGATCTGTGCCCTTCAGGTGCAGTTGAAAAACGCACAGGAGGAGCTAGATAGGATGAGGAGGGAGAAGGGGGTTGGGGAATGGGAGCTGGCTGTTGGCAAGAGATCTGCTAGGAGAAGGAGATTTTCAGATAGTTTTACTATTGGTGTTTGTAATAGATATGACCAACTGTCAGAGTCTAGTGGAGAGGAATCTCTAGTAGCTGTAGATGTAGGAAGTATGCAGCAGACCTCAGCAGTTACGGTGGCTAGGACAGTTGCAAAGTCTAAGAGAAAGAAGAAGGTTCTGCTGTTAGGTAGTTCTCATGGTAGAGGTATAGGCCAGTAGTTGCAGTAAGTTTTGGGGAGTGAGTACCAGGTCACCAGCATTGTGAAGCCTAATGCACGATTGGCTCAGGTGACTTTTAACATAGGGGGGTTATGTAGGGATTTTACTAAAGAGGGAGGATCAGGTAGTGATTGTGGGTGGGGCTGGTAATAGTATTGATAGGGATGGGGAGTATGACATAGATGGTGACCTGGAAAAGATAGCCACTCAGACTGGCAACACGAATGTGCATTTCGTGGAACTGTTACAGCGTCACGATCGGCCTCATCTTAATACAGCCGTCAGGCGTAATAACATGAGACTTGGGGGTGCGCTGATGACAGAAGGCATGAGTCACATTTCAGTGGTGTCGGTGGAATCTATCAGTAGGATGGGTTTCACCAGACATGGCCTGCACCTCAACAGGTATGGGAAGGGGAGGTTGGCAAAACTTATAGGTGACAGCATAGGTGGGGGTGGTGGGATCACTCATGGGAAAATTCTGGTAGTTGTGGGTGTTAGAGCTGTACCTTTTTTAGATTGAAGTCAGCTGATAGGTATTCCTGCTTAAGGGAAGTCTCTCTAACAAAGAAACCACTTTCTACAAAGCTTCGGTATCCGATTAATGAGGGAATTAGTATATTTCATCAAAATATACAAGGTATTAGAGATAAAGTTAGTGAACTGCTTATAGATGTTGACTCTGAAATTATTGGTATATCTGAACACTTCTTGAATAAGGAGATAATTCAGAGGCTTCCTTTACCAGGATACAGGTTGGCTGGCAGCTTTTCTAGGAGCTCTTTGCGGTGTGGGGGAGTATCCATGTATGTGAAAAACGGTATCCCATTTGAGTCAATTGATGTTTCAAAGTACTGCACTGAAAAGGTGTTTGAATGTTGTGCAGGTGTGGTTAAATTTAGTGGAGCTAAACTTCTTACTGTTGTTATTTATAGATCCCCAGACTCCGATTTCACAACATTTTTGCTAAAGCTAGAGGAGGTTCTTGGTTCACTTTATAGGAAATACAAAAAGTTAGTTATATGTGGTGACTTCAATATTAATTGTATAAGTGATTGTGCAAGGAAAAGGATGCTGGTAGACCTCCTTAATTCATATAATCTTATGCAAACCGTATTCTTTCCAACGAGAGTGCAAGGGAACAGTAGAACAACCATAGACAATATTTTTGTTCATTCGTCATTATTAGAAGGGCATTCTGTTAGCAAAAAGGTGAATGGCCTTTCAGATCATGATGCACAAATTTTAAGTCTAAAAGATTTTTGTGCTGCAACACATGTTAAATATAGTTACCAACTTTTTAGGAAAGCTGATCCAGTTGCTGTACAGACTTTTGTAAACCTTATCAAGGAACAAGAGTGGCAAGATGTTTATAGTGCTGATACAGTAGACGATAAATATAATGCCTTCCTCAAAACTTTTATCGTGCTCTTTGAAAGTTGCTTTCCGTTAGAACGCTCAAAACAGGGTACTAGCACAAACAGGCAGCCTGGGTGGCTGACTAAAGGGATAAGAATATCTTGTAGAACAAAGTGGCAATTATATCAAAACGTTAGAAACAGTCAAAATCTAAATGCAGCAGCCCATTACAAACAGTATTGTAAGGTGCTTAAAAAAGTTATTAGGAAGGCAAAAAGTATGTGGTATGCAGATAGAATAGCTAAGTCTCAGGATAAAATTAAAACCATATGGTCAGTCGTAAAGGAAGTGGCTGGTCTGCAGAGACAGGTCGAGAATATAGAATCAGTGCGTAGTGGGGATGTCCGTGTTACTGATAAGTCGCATATATGTACAGTACTTAATAATCACTTTCTGAATATAGCAGGTGAACTAAATAGAAACCTAATCCCAACAGGGAATCATATAGCGCTCTTAGAAAAAAGTGTTCCGAGACTGTTACCTTAAATGCTCCTCCATGATATTGACAAGAGGGAGATTGAGTTAATAATTAAATCACTGAAGACCAAGAACTCTCATGGATATGACGGGGTATCTAGCAGAATACTGAAGTATTGTTCCACGTATGTTAGCTCAGTACTTAGCCATATCTGTAACTTTTCCTTTAGGAGTGGTCGGTTTCCTGACCGATTAAAGCACTCGGTAGTGAAGCCACTTTATAAAAAGGGAGACAGGGATAATGTTGATAATTATAGACCTATTTCTATGCCATCGGTGTTTGCTAAAGTTATCGAGAGGGTTGTATATACAAGGTTACTGCAGCATTTAAATTCACATAATTTGCTGTCAAATGTACAGTTTGGTTTTAGAAATGGCTTAACAACTGAAAATGCTATAGTCTCTTTTCTCTGTGAGGTTTTGGACGGATTAAATAAAAGGTTGCGAACGTTAGGTGTTTTCTTTGATTTAACGAAGGCTTTTGACTGTGTTGACCACAAAATATTACTGCAGAAGTTGGAACATTATGAAGTAAGGGGAATAGCTTACAATTGGTTCGCCTCCTACTTTAAGAACAGAAAACAGAAGGTAATCCTCCGCAATATTGAGAGTGGTAATGATGTTCAGTCCCAATGGGGCACTGTTAAATGGGGCGTTCCCCAAAGGTCGGTGCTGGGGCCACTGCTGTTTCTTATTTATGTACATGATATGCCTTCTAGTATTACAGGTGATTCAAAAGTATTTCTGTTTGCTGATGACACCACCTTGGTAGTGAAGGATCTTGTGTGTAATATTGAAACATTATCAAATAATGTAGTTCATGATATAAGTTCGTGGCTTGTGGAAAATAATTTGATGCTAAATCACAGTAAGACTCAGTTTTTACTGTTTCTAACCCACAATTCAACAAGAACTGACATTTTAATCAGACAGAATGGGCATTTTATAAGCGAGACGGAACAGTTCAAGGTCCTAGGCGTACGGATAGATAGTAAGCTGATGTGGAAAGCCCATGTTCAGGATCTTGTTCAGAAACTAAATGCCGCTTTATTTACCATTAGAACAGTATCTGAAATAAGTGACATTTCAACACGAAAAGTAGTATACTTCGCATATTTTCATATGCTTATGTCATATGGTATTATTTTTTGGGGTAATTCTTCTGATTCAAAAAGGGTATTTTTGGCTCAAAAACTGGCTGTTCGAGCTATGTATGGTGTAAGTTCGAAGACCTCTTGTCGACCCCTATTCAATAGTCTGGGAATTTTGACATTGCCCTCACAGTATGTATTTTCTTTAATGTCGTTTGTTGTTAGCAATATTAGCTTATTCCCAAGAGTTAGCAGCTTTCACTCAGTTAATACTAGGCAGAAATCAAATCTGCATGTGGAATGCACTTCCTTGACTCTTGTGCAGAAGGGAGTGCAGTATTCTGCTACATCCATTTTCAATAAGCTACCACAAAACTCAAAAATCTTAGCAGTAGCCCAAACACTTTTAAGTCTAAACTGAAGAGTTTGCTCATGGCTCACTCCTTCTATTCTGTCGAGGAGCTCCTGGAAGCCAATTCCAGTGTTACATTCTCGATTTTCTTTATTTAAACTAACGACTTGTCGCCTGAATATGTTTCTTATATTTCATTTTATCTGTTTCTACAATCGTGTTATAATTTCATGTATTGACTCGTTCCGTGACCATGGAGACTTCTCCTAAATGTGGTCCCACGGAATAATAAATAAATAAATAAAAATAAATAAAATAAAACATATACTGCTGCCACCTATCGGAACTTCGTGAATCTATAGGAGCTGAAGCGAGAATATTCCACAGTGTGGCACAACCGAAAATGGTCGAGAAAAAAATGTGCTGCAATAATTATTGAACGTCTCTCGTACAAGTATGAATCGCATTTGTGGATGACTGTCTCCATAATGTTATTTCCCTTTGAAATTTGTATCACAGCAGCTCATTGGCACGAGACGTACACGTGCATGAGTTGTGAGTACTGGAAGACAAACAATAAAACATTCCCCTCCAGCCCCCGCCCCCCTTCCACGTTCTCGAACATTGTAGTGGCCGGCCATCCTATATTTCGGCAGCAGAGAACTTTCAAATACAGAGCTGCTGGAGATATGGCTCAGCGGGCATGTATCATTGGGTCCGCCAGATACCACGCGACCGCTATCGGCCTCGGAAGGAAACTTGCAATAACGTTGCCATGTCGTCTAGGGGGGTGGTAGCAATACATGGTACTACATATTGGACACAAAATCTTTTTAGCTGTTGCATTTACGACTAGCAGATGTAAGTCATTTAAATCCTTATAACAAATTGCATCCACACAATGGATGGTTGCAAATTTGAATATATGCTTTATACTTTCAACTTATTTCAGTAATTAAAAGTGTGAATAGCATGTTTTCATGCATGAGTTTTAATAACAGCTGTTTTACATGTTCCTGACATGCTGTTGGCTGGAACAGCAATGGACACTATTTTAAAAAATCGTTTGCTTTAGCCTGTAATCACAATTTTTATTTCGCCTACTGCCTACCGGCTTTGGCAACCAGTACGACCATCAGATCATCCTATGACCTAAAACTCACAGTAAATAGTTAAAATAATAATTTAGGGAACATTTACGAAACATTTTTTTCTCTCTGATAGCAAACGCGAGTTATAGAGGCCAACTTAAAATAGACGCAGCTCCTTACCCCGGAAAGTGTTCTCATTGCTTATAGCAATACACCACCAATATCAAGATGCAATTGTTTCTTTTAAATGTCTCAAGAGAATAACATTCATATTAGGATAGCGTTGTATGAATTAGTCCTGTGGTCCTTCCTGGTCTCCTGCTAACACTAAAGCTCCGTGATGCAACCTCTCACAACAACCTTCATGGTTATCAAGGTGGTTATCATGTCCGTGGCAGGTTGATGAATTCTGCGGCGCCGCTGAGAACTCCATCGTACACATAGACACTCCTGGGATAAACATGAAGTTGGAAACTGTAGTGCTACGAAATATTCAGTCGCATCATTACTGGTCTTTCCAGCGGCAACGATTTACGGTAAGCAGCATTCATTTTTAACGTAATTATGACTTATGACTTCATTTAATGTAATCTGAACTGTTCGCGCGTAACTGCAAAATATGTTGTTTTACTTTGTTCCATGAGTGGCGCAGCAAGAAACTGGCAACGTCGGCAATCTTCGTATCGGAGAGCGCAGCTGATGCCGAATATTTGCTATCAAGTGGGCGGTCAGAAGAATGAAGAAGATTCTAAGAGCGTCAAGTTCTTGATATGCCTATTTTTTGTTAACAATAAATAAAGAAGAAAAAATATAATTTGAATTCTAAAACTTTTAGTCGGTCTTGACAAGTGGAAATTTCAAGAGTTGTTATCTGGTATTGTAATAGCTACTATCTATTGAATATACTCAAAGTTATTGCGCTGTACAACACTGTACGTAAAATGTGGCAATAAAAACTTTTGTGAAGTAGTGGAGTTAATATAAAGATCTAGGTGTTCAGATATTTTTTGATTATTTTGAGAAGAGATTATCTGAAAAAATGGTGCTGAGAAGAGTAACGCCATTTTCAGAAATTACAGAATTTAAGACGAGATTCTTGTTAGTACTAAAGAAAAAGTAAAAGTTATCTTTTTTTGATTAAAACTTATCCAAGTGCGAACTAGAACAATTAAAAGTGACAAATGACACCGCTATGTTCTTTATTTAGAACGTTCAGTGGAGTAAATGATGAAATATAAAGCCAGTTTACATTTAATTTGAAAATGTGAATATTACATATCAGGGACTATATCATTTAACTGCACAAAAGTACTTGCGTTCTCTGGTGAAAATAAATTATGTGGATTATAAACCACAAGTGCAAACATCTGAAATGTCGTGATTTTGTAGGCCCATATATCTCCGGCAAGTGAAGAATATTTTAAACTAGTCGACGTTCATAAAGAAACATACGATACGCTAATTTTTTGTTTTTAAAGAACAAAAATTTTGTGAACTAGCCAAGTTGACGGATCGTAAAAATACTATAGTTGAATGTTATCCATGGGTAAGTGTAGTAACGGAGAAATCAACGAACAGATGGAGGCGGATCATAACCTGATTTTTGAAAATAACGGTATTTACCTGCTACATCACAGAACTAATACCCACAGTCAGACGGTGAAAGGGTGCAATTTGTGATCACTTTGGTATCTTCGCGTGCATGTGAGATACGATCTTCATTGGATGTCGCTCACGATCTAAGAGTAGGTAAGTCGTCTTGGATGCGTACTGCTGGCTGAGTAACGAGATTATGCCACATTAAAAAGGTAATGCGATTACAAAATGCGGCCAAAGATAGTCAATTGACAGTTACGGAGTAATACTTAGCAACATTGTGCCAATATTCCCTATTAATGAAGGATCTCTCTCTTTGGTCTAACCCTACGCAAGGGTGTAGTGGCATTACGTGGTAAGCCCCATGACTACCTGTCTCCACGAAGCTTTGTCATAGGCGTAGTGATTTCCATGCTGGAAGCCCATTCCAATCAAGCTCTTTGCCTCTATCTCAAACGTAGCACTGACCTTTATTTTAGTATGACATACATCTACTTGGGAAGCGAGCATAACTGTGAGCCAGGGGTAAGGTTGCGCATTATACCGTGCGTTTCTCAACACAGAAAAAAAATATTTTGTAAATGTTTCTTTAAAAATCATTCTAAGTGTTCGCTGGGGATTTCTGATCATAGGATGACCTGATTATGTTAGATGGTACCAAAACAGGAAAATAAAAATTACGACTTTAGTCTAAAGCAATTTTTTTCGAAGAGTAGTTTTTCTGTGTGGACGATGTCACAGGTTTTTGAAACATATATAGTCTAGAAACAAATTTTGTATGTCTGGGAAACTCCAGGAATTTCACTCACTTTGAAATAAGCGATGTGGCGCAAGTAGCACAATGCTAGACCCGTAATACAGAGAACGGAAGGTTTCGGTGGTTTTCCTAAAGCGATGAAGGAAAAAGCTTGGAAGGGTTTTTTGACAGGGACACGGTCAGTTTCATTTCACATTCCGAGTTTGCGTTTCTTACCTAATGACCTCGTCGCCGACGGATCATTTAACCACCATCTTTCTTTCTCCTTTTTCCGGCTTCTGTTCTAAGCTTAGTACATTATTTACAGGAGAGGTGGTTTTAACCAGGACCTCGAAAATGTGAAGCTGCGCCCCTGAGACTTGGAAAGTGTGATAGTCCTCCTCTACAATGCGTACATTTTACCCAGCGATGAATGACCTAGTAGAGACCTTAGTTGGAGAATACCTGTGTTTTGACTGTTTGGGAAAATTTCCATCTCGAAAATCACCTCGTCCTAGTTCTGTAAATGCCTGGAAAGGAATGATACCTTTAAGCGACGAAAGATGAAGAAATCACATTGTGCTACGACGGGTGAATGCGAGGATGTGATTTGATAGCCTAAACAGAATGTTGACTCTGTGCAAAATGGACAGGATCGTTGTAGTGGAGTGAAACCATTCCTTTCTGTAGCTTCCCGCAACGCTTCGTCCTGACAGTCACTTGTAAACTCTTTTGGAGTTTCGGAAGTATGCTCCGGTGACAGGCTGCTCCTCACGAACACAATCTATTAGCGCTACACCATGGCATTTGCAAGACGTTGGTCAAATGCGAGTAGTACCCGCGCACTGAGGGTCCCATACAGATTTAATTGTGTATATAGACAGCTCATTCATTCCGGGGAATGGACGAGCTCGACGATTTTTGCCTATTATCGACATTGATACTAGCAAAATATCTATCCTAAAGATTCCAAACATTAGAGAATGTTTTGATTTCACGTTGGACGTCAAATAACAAATGACAAAAGACGTATTTCTTCGTGTGATAAAAAAAATGAACAGCTTTCTTAATTTTTTTCCCTTTACTTGTACTGTGAAACCTCACCTCTTCCAAAATTTAATGATTCTATGTCAACGGGGGGTACCAGATAGGCACCGATGGGTGAGTTTACGAGTAGCAAAACATGTGACATAAATGGCCGTATCTTTTTGTTGCATTGACTTAGAAGCTCGCATTTAGACTGAAGCGCCAAAGAAACTGGTATAGGCATGAGCATTCGAATACAGAGAAGCGTAAGCAGGCAGGATATCGCGCTGCGGTCGGAAACTCCTATATAAGACAAAAAGTGTCTGGGGCAGTTGTTAGATCGGTTACTGCTGCTACAATGGCAAGTTATCAAGATTTAAGCGAGTTTGAACGTGGTGTTATAATCGGCGCACGAGCGGTGGGGCACAGCATCTCAAAGGTAGCGATGAAGTGGGTACTTTCCCATACGACCATTTCACTAGTGTACTGTGAATATCAGGAATCCGGTAAAACACCAAATCTCCAACATCGCTGCGGCCGGAAAAAGATCCTGCAAGAACGGTACCAACGACGACTGAAGAGAATCGTTCAACGTGACAGAAGTGCTAAATTTTCGCAGATTGCTGCAGATTTGAATGCAAGGCCATTAACAAGTGTCAGCGTGCGAACCATTCAACGAAACATCATCGAATGGGCTTTCGGAGCCGAAGGCCCACTCGTGTACCCTTGGTGAATGGACGACACAAAGCTTTACGTCTCGTCTGGGCCCGTCAACACCGACATTGGACTGCTGATGATTAGAAACATGTTGCCTAGTCGGATGAGTCTCGTTTCAAATTGTATCGAGCGTATAGACGTGTACGGGTATGGAGACAACCTTATGAATCCATGAACCCTGTATGTCAGCAGGGGACTGTTCAAGCTGGTGGACGCTCTGTAATGCAGTTGAAGCGATATGGATCCTCTGATACGTCTAGATACGACTCTGACAGGTGACACGTACGTAATCATCCTGCCTGATCACCTCCATCCGTTCATGTCCATTGCGCATTCCGACAGACTTGGACAATTCCAGCAGGACAATGCAACACCCCACATGTCCATAATCGCCACAGAGTGGTTTCATGTACACTCCTCTGAGTTTAAGCAATTACGCTAGCTACCAAACTCCGCAGACATGAACATTATTGAGCATATCTGGGATGCCTTGCAACGTGCTGTTCAGCAGAGATCTCCACCCGCTCGTACTCGTACGGATTTATCGACAGCCCTGCAGGATTCATGGTGTCAGTTCCCTCCAACACCAGTTCAGACATTAGTCGAGTCTATGCCACGTCGTGTTGCGGCACTTCTGCATGCTCGCAGGGGCCCTACACGATATTAGGCAGGTGTACCAGTTTCTTTGGCTCTTCAGTGTAGTACACGGTAAGGGACTGTAGACCTTTTAAAGTGACATAAATATCAACTTGATACGCCTACCCGACCCGGAGAAAAAGTGTTTTTAACAGTCGGACAAACAGATAGACAATGAACTTATCCTATAAGAGTTCCATTTTTACTGCTTGAAGTAGGTAACCCTAAAACACTCACCATTAGTTCCGATTGGTGGTTGCGGCTTCTCTCTCTCCGGCAGTGATGGGTCCCCATATTCCCACTGAATGCTTTTCTTCTACATCGTCATCTACGTCTATACCCCGCAAGTGTAGGGTGCTTTGGATCAATTGTCACTCCCCTCCCCCCTTTTCCTGTTCCGGTCCGCGGGAACAATGATTGCCGGAAGCTTCCGTCTGGGTTCGTGTCTATCTAATTTTACCTTGAAGGTCTTTCACAAGATATGTCTAGGAAGAATCAATATACTAGTTAACTCTCAAAGGAACGTATGCACTCGTAACTTGAACAATTAATCACCCCGCAATGGAGAACGCGTCTGGTGATATGTCGATTAATCACCTCCGTGACGTTTTCGCGCTTACTACATCAACCTCTAACGAAATGCTCTGCTTTTTTTTATCTTCTCTATTTCCTCTGTAAATTCTACGCTACTGGCCAGTAAAATTGCTACACCAAGACGAAATGCAGATGATAAACGGGTATTCATTGGACAAATATATTATACTAGAACTGACATGTGATTACATTTACACGCAATTTGGGTGCATAGATCCTGAGAAATCAGTACCCAGAACAACAACCTCTGGCCGTAATAACGGCCTTCATACGCCTGGGCATTGAGTCAAACAGAGCTCGGATGGCGTGTACAGGTACAGCTGCCCATGCAGCTTCAACACGATACCACAGTTCATCAAGAGTAGTGACTGGCGTATTGTGACGAGCCAGTTGCTCGGCCACCGTTGACCAGAAGTTTTCAATTGCTGAGAGATCAGGAGAATGTGCTGGCCAGGGCAGCAGTCGAACATTTTCTGTATCCAGATAAGCCCGTAGAGAACCTGCAACATGCGGTCGTGCATTATCCTGCTGAAATGTAGGGTTTCGCAGGGATCGACTGATGACCTCAGAGGTTAAGTCCCATAGTGCTCGGAGCCATTTGAGGTATTTTCGATCACAACGGCCTCGTATCACTAGCAGCCGAGATGACAGGCATCTTATTCGCATGGCTGTAACGGATCGTGCAGCCACGTCTCAATCCCTGAGTCAACAGATGGGGACGTTTGCAAGACCACAACCATCTGCAGGATCAGTTCGACGACATTTGCAGTAGCATGGACTATTAGCTCGGAGACCATGGCTGCGGTTACCCTTGACGCTGCATCACAGACAGGAGCGCCTGCGATGGTGTACTCAACGACGAACCTGAGTGCACGAATGGCAAAACGTCATTTTTCGGATGAATCCAGGTTCTGTTTACAGCATCATGATGGTCGCATCCGTGTTTGGCGACATCGCGGTGAACGCACATTGGAAGCGTGTATTCGTCATCGCCATACGGGCGTTATCACCCGGCGTGATGGTATGGGGCGCCATTGGTTACACGCCTCGGTCACCTCTTGTTCGCATTGACGGCACTTTGAACAGTGGACATTCCAGATGTGTTACGACCCGTGGCTCTACCCTTCATTCGATCCCTGCGAAACCCTACATTTCAGCAGGATAATGCACGACCGCATGTTGCAGGTCCTTTACGGGCTTTTCTGGATACAGAAAATGTTCGACTGCTGCCCTGGCCAGCACAATCTCCAGATCTATCACCAATTGGAAACTTCTGGTCAATGGTGGCCGAGCAACTGGCTCGTCACAATACGCCATTCACTACTCTTGACGAACTGTGGTATCGTGTTGAAGCTGCATGGGCAGCTGTACCTGTACACGCCATCCAAGGTCTGTTTGACTCAATGCCCAGGCGTATCAAGGCCGTTATTACGGCCAGAGGTGGTTGCTCTGGGTACTGATTTCTCAGGATCTATACACCCAAATTGCGTGAAAATGTAATTACATGTCAGTTCCAGTATAACATATTTGTCCAATGAATACCCGTTTAACATCTGCATTTCTTCTTGGTGTAGCAATTTCAATGGCCAGTAGTGTACATTCTGGGTCTCGAAGACGAATAGAACGAGCTGTGTCTCACTCGATCTTTGTGTATCGGGGTCGTGGTGATACACCTAACTCTCGGCTCTCGTTATTAGGCCACTAAATAAGCATCTGGATTGGCGTCATGCGGGTGCCACGTCTCCATTGCTGCCTTGGGCCTGCCTGCTTTCTGAATTGGTGTGAACAGCCGTGGGATTCTGCACGCCACGTTCATAATGTCGTGTAAGATGCTCAAAACTAATTATTGTGTGATTTTCACTTTTTTCATCAAGGCATCCACTGCTGTAGCGATTTCCGGTACTACACTAATAGATTGTCTGCCACTTCATTTGAAACGTCCCCTTAGAAAAATTATACATGACTGTGCTTAAACTGACACACAATATTTTTAGCGCAAACGTTTCACAAATCGCTTACCTCACAAAAATCTTGGTTACTCGAACTACAGCAATACAGCAAGCGCCACTACTGCCAGCTAAATAAAAGATTCAAACTACGGAAGGCACTAACTACTGATAGGGATAGTTAGCAAATGAAAGATTTTAATAGAGAAAAAACAATATATTTACCTTAATATCATCAAAAGTCATAATATATATAGCAGTTCATGACATGCAGTCTTACAAATTTCAAAACTCCGCCATTTTTTTCCCCACATCCACCACTGCTGGCGGCTCACCTCCAACTGCCGAACGCTATGCGCTGTTAACATCCAGCTGCCCAACACTACAATGGCAGACAACAATGCAAACTAGCCACAGACTGCACACAGCACTGCCAGTGATTTTCATACAGAGCGCTACGTGGCGTTACCAATAAGAAAACCTAAACAGCCTACTTACACATTCTTCATCTTTCAGACTTATTTGACCACACTAGAAGTGCCTGTATCATACGGCTCTGCTGTGCTGTTGAACACTTCCCTCCAGTTCAGCACTTATGGCGTGGGGATTTCAATGCGCTCCAGCACTGCAGACGGGTACCTGCAAATAGCCGGCCGTGTGGCCGTGCGGTTAAAGGCGCTTCAGTCTGGAACCGCGTGACCGCTACGGTCGCAGGTTCGAATCCTGCCTCGGGCATGGATGTATGTGATGTCCTTAGGTTAGTTAGGTTTAATTAGTTCTAAGTTCTAGGCGACTGATGACCTCAGAAGTTAAGTCGCATAGTGCTCAGAGCCATTTGAGCCAGCCTGCAAATAAACAAAAAATGAATTACGTGATTTTTGTTGAGGTGATCATTTGTACTTTATGGCTACCCATCAATTGTGGCACAGGCGACACAGGCACGTAATTATAGATATGACGTCAGACTTCCTTAGAATTATGGAATACACTGATACCATCTTCCTGGAGAACGAAAACTTACTCTATAAGAATGCACATGGACTCTGATAACAGCAGACTAGTGGAACTCAACTCGCTCTCTTTTTCCCTGAAACAACAAAGATAGGTAAATGATGTCAGCCAGGTAGATGGCGTGTTCCTTGACTTCCGAAAGGCATCCCACTCAATTCTGCGCCTGTCCCTTAGTGAACAAATTATCTACGATGTGTTAGACTGGGTTTGTGACCACACTCGCGACTTTTGAGTTTTGGGTAAGTCTCATCCTTCTAAATACAGTATACTTTATGATTCTGCTTTAAAAGCAGAAAGACACTTGTGACAGGAGCTTTACTTGAAAAACTTTAATTGACGGACAAGCAACAAGGAAAAAAGCTATTGAAACAATTCCGTCGATTTTGTATGGATCTTGTCATGCAGAGATATTATGGAAATAGCGAAACAGAAACTGAAAGAGCAGTGGGCATGGTAAATGGCCACATATTTCCTATAAATAATGGAAGTATTAAAAGTAGATCTAGTGAAACAGCAGTGTTTATACTTACAGTCAACGGAACAATACTCCCATAATGTTTAACTCGCCATATGATTACGCTGGATGGTCGAACCACATATGTTGATAGAAATGTCGGTGATTCGGCGTTTTTGAGTGAGAGGTAATTGAGGTGAAACAGCTTATGATGGAGTAAATTTTTCGTAGCCCCTGGTGTGCCTTAACTGTTACCAATATCACCCTGTCTGAAGTACGCAGTGTCCTGTGTATCTGAAAGGAGAAGGTAGTCCATAATTTGGCTGCGGAGATATCCACTGTTTTAGCTGACGACACACATAATCACATGGGATGAATCTTTTTGTAACGTCTTCCCAACTTCATCGAATGATATTGGGGTGAAACACATAGTTTGGGCATCAACTTGGTTTAACCAACAATCCCTTTCAGTGTGGCACATTTTTACTGCTTTGTTGTTTTTGTGGACTTTCTAAATAGTTTTACGTATTTTACAATGTAAACACATATTTGACTCTAAGTTTTATTACGAGACCACATATTAATTTAGATCAGATGGAAATGTCCAGTCTGTGAGGCTCTACTGACAAAAGCAAGAACAATTTTCAGTTTAGTTTTTGTGATGTGTAGGCGAAGAGAGACCAAGTAAAGGCTCTCATGAAGTGCCACTCTCGATGGAGAATGTCACTTTGCCAACGAAGTACAGGGGGTATCAAAAAGAATCATACGATTTGGCAAGTCTATTTTTCTGAAAATAATAAACATTTTTGTTTTGTGATGAACGGGAAACTCAAAAAGTTTTTTTTTTCATACCTTTTCCCTTGAGATATACGGCATATGTCAACGCGGTATTCAGATTGTTCACATACAGCTTTTCCCGTGAAACTGCACAAAACACATTAAATTTTGGAGAGTCCCTCTCATGTTGTAGAACTTCTTGTGTTTATTCCGTACCCCATATTCTCACATTACGATAGTTCACCCTTCCATTTAAATGGAACGTTGCCTCGCCACTAAACACTAAGCGTGGAACAGAACTGTCATCCTCCATCTTGCCAAGAACGTAATTACAGAACTCTACACACTGTTGTCTGTCACGAAGAGTTCGCAGCAGCTGAGTTTTGTATCGCTTCATGCGTAAGCATCGATGCAACACACGCCACAAGAACATTGGGGTTATGGTGAGCTGTCGAACTGCACGGCGAACTGATTTCTGCGGACTCCTTGTGAAACTATGGTGGATGCGTTCGACGTCTGCATCAGACCCCCGGGGGGGACGGCCCAGCGATTTGTCTTTACCCAAACAACCTGTTTCTCGGAATTGTTCTTGTCACCGTCTAGGCCAGCCGTTGTGGCCGAGCGGTTCTAACGCGCTTCAGTCTGGAACCGCGCGATCGTTACGGTCGCAGGTTCGAATCCTGCCTCGGGCATGGATGTGTGTGATGTCCTTAGGTTAGTTAGGTTTAAGTAGTTCTAAGTTCTAGGGGACTGATGACCTCAGATGTTAAGTCCCATAGTGCTCACAAGGGAACCTCCCAATCGCACCCCCCTCAGATTTAGTTGTAAGTTGGCACAGTGGATAGGCCTTGAAAAACGGAACATAGATCAATCGAGAAAACAGGAAGAATTTGTGTGGAACTATGAAAAAATAAACAAAATATACAAACTGATTAGTTCATGCGGAAGATAGGCAAGATCAAGGAAAATGTGGGCTAAGGAGCGCCGTGGCCCCGTGGTTGGCGTGAGCGGCTGCGGAACGAGAAGTCCTTGGTTCAAGTCTTCCCTCGAGTGAAAAGTTTAATTTTTGAATTTCAGACAATTATTATCTGTCCGTCCGTTATGGTTTCATCACTTTTTTGGGAGTGATTATTACATCCACAAGAAAACCTAAATCGGGCAAGGTACAAGAATCTTTTTATCCATTCGCCAAGTGTACAAGTTAGGTGGGTCGACAACATATTCCTGTCATGTGACGCACATGCCGTCACCAGTGTCGTATAGAATATATCAGACGTGTTTTCCTGTGGAGGAATCGGTTGACCTATGACCTTGCGATCAAATGTTTTCAGTTCCCATTGGAGAGGCACGTCCTTTCGTCTACTAATCGCACGGTTTAGCGGTGCGGTCACAAAACAGAGACACTAAACTTATTACAGTGAATAGAGACGTCAATGAACGAATGGACAAATCATAACTTTGTGAAGATAAAAAAAGCAGACTTTTCACTCGAGGAAGGACTTGAACCAAGGACCTCTCACTCCGCAGCCGCTCACGCTAACCACGGGACCACGGCTCTCCTGAGCTCACATTCTCCTTGATGTTGCCTATCTTGCGCATGGACTACTCAGTTTGTATATTTTGCTTATTTTTTTCATAGTTCCACACGACTTCTTCCTGTTTTCTCGATTGATCTGTGTTCCGTTTTTCAAGGCCTATCCACTATGCCAACTTATAACTAAATCTGAGGGGGGTGCGATGGGGAGGTTCCCTTGTCAGAGCCATTTGAGCCACCATCAAATGCTCTGTGTACGTGTTGTGAATTGGCAGGAGCCAATTCACGGGGGTTGGAGGAAGCCGAAAGGCACGCGTTTAAGCTCACGCAGGCTGGCGTGAGGTCTGGAACAGGTAAAGTAATTATACTATCAAGAAAAGTACGTAGCTGCTGGAATACTTAACTTTAATCCATAATTGGTGAACATCGGTGTGACTGTACATGCATCACAAGATAAATAGCAAATGATAATGGCGCCTTGCTAGGTTGTAGCAAATGACGTAGCTGAAGGCTATGCTAACTATCGTCTCGGCAAATGAGAGCGTAATTTGTCAATGAACCATCGCTAGCAAAGTCGGCTGTACAACTGGGGCGAGTGCTAGGACGTATCTCTAGACCTGCCGTGTGGCGGCGCTCGGTCTGCAATCACTAATAGTGGCGACACGCGTGTCCGACGTATACTAACGGACCGCGGCCGATTTAAAGGCTACCACCACCTAGCAAGTGTGGTGTCTGGCGGTGACAGCACAGTACGAAGGATCCACACCATTCCTAGTACGAAAGTCACGTTGAATAGTTATTATTGACCAATACTGCGTAAAACGTAGAATACAAAACGCTTCTGTTGTCTCGACACCATTTTTACTAGAACTGAAGTGGGCGCATCCTGGTGCTACCTAGCGGGAACCATGTAAAACTCGAGAGTCTGCTCTCTCCAACTGTACGTTGTTCACCCACATGTCTCACATAGCACAATAGTTATGATTTTTTATTCGGATGATTCTTTTTGATACACCCTGTATTATTTACATCCACGTCACTTTGTCACATAGTCGTTACTGAAAATATTGATTATTTATCCTCTTTTCCCGTCACTATCAAAAAAGTAACCTTGAACTGGATATCGCACAGGACTAATAAATTTCCTCCACCGATCTTGGATCAGGAAAAACACTTTCGACAACAGTTTATTTGTAACGAGAACGAAAACGGCATTCTACTTTAACAAGGGCTGTCCAATAAGGCACATCATGACCAGCTGCTATTTTGCTGTATTAAAAATTGACAATAAAATAAAAGAGACAGTTATCCTAAAGGTCAGTGAAAAGCACTCGACTCAGCTGTTGTTGCTAGAGAGAACTTTGACGCATTGATTCTCCCAGTTTGCATTACATGCAGATGAAATATCTTATTACGTCCAAATGTTATTTACTTTGTTAACGAACATGGTGTAATATTCAGTTTCCCGAAATATAATTTTTGTCCCTGAGAAAGAAACTGTTGTGTCTACTACTGTGGAATCAGCAAGGAGAGAAGCTGCGATGGTCAGTAGCAGGAATCCAAAATCACCTGTACAAAACAGCTGTGGATTAACTGAACACTTTATTTCTACAAAGAAGAGAACCATTACTTATCTTGTTGTCTGTTCTTCCTGTGCCTCCTACTACAAGTGCTTTAACAATCAATTACTTCTGGCAGAACGCAGGCTAAGAAACGTCTTCGTATTACTCAGTACTGATGCTCTCACCCGTCCAGCTAGCCGCGCGATCTAACACGCTTTTTCCCGAGCAGGAAGGCAGCTGGTCCCTGGCACGAATCCGCCCGGCGGATTAGTGTAGAGGTCCGATGTGCCGGCCAGTCTGTGGATGGTTTTTAAAGCGGTTTTCCACCTGCCTCGGAGAATACGGGCTGGTTCCCCTTATTCCGCCTCAGTTACACTATGTCGGCGATTGCTGCACAAACACTGTCTCCACGTATGCGTACACCATAATTCCTCTACCACGCAAACATTTGGGGTTGTAATATCTCTTTATATTCGATGAATTATTCTGATACAATTCTACCCTTGAATGACTTTTACTAATTTTCTATCTTCATACTCGCAGAATCCATGCGCGAAGTAGTTTCATACAATAGCTATGCCATGAGCGCATAAGTATTCTTTGTAGTACTCTCTCTGGTGGTTGTTAGAAAAAAAGCTTCCCAGGTTATCTTCGTGCCGATTAGCCTGAGCTTTGTTTGAAGAATTGTAATCTGAATATTGAGATTCAAAAGATAACTGATACGAAATTGTACGATTAAAAGGGATATATATATATATATATATATATATATATATATATATATATATATATTTTGCTCCTTCATACAGAAGGTGTGTATTTGACATTTGAGAATTAATGATATTCATCGATATATTGCGTAGTTGTTAATCAGAAGGGAAATTCCGAAAGACTGGATACGAACCTGCATTTAATAATCCAAGAGCTCCATTACTTCTTCGGAATGTTAAACTTCATCAAAGCAAAATATCCGCTTCATCTGAGGTTTCACGACTGATTATACAACGCTCCCAAAATTATGAGGCATTTTATTTGTACAGATTAGCAGACTGCCGCAAAGCACGAGCCTGCAGAGAAGAAGAATCATCGCCTGATTTCATTCTAACAAGTAAAATTTCTGAATCATTTTGAGTGACTGATGACTGTGTTTCCTATTATGAATGATTGATTGCTCGAACGAATTGAGAACTACATAATTACATAGATAGGAGAAAAAATTACAGGGTAATACTCATCTGGTATGAGATGTTTCCGGGACGGGAGTGGGAGGTCCACTGCGGGCCGAACTGCACAATAACCCTGAGTTCGGTGTGGGGTGGCGGTGGGGTGGGTGGACTACTGTGGCCTGTTGTGGGGTTGTGAACCACAGAGGGCTACGGCGGGACGAAGCCTCTCCGTCGTTTCTAGGTCCCCGGTTCAATACACACAATAACACTGACGCTCTCGAAGTCTGCAGCCGAACTGGGTCGACCAGCGATGAGCGGCTGGTTAAGTCAGTGTTAACAGGGGTCGCTGAACTCTGTCATCAAAAATGGTTCAAATGGCTCTGAGCACTATGGGACTTAACTGCTGAGGTCATCAGTCCCCTAGAACTTAGAACTACTTAAACCTAACTAACCTAAGCACATCACACACATCCATGCCCGAGGCAGGATTCGAACCTGCGACCGTATCGGTCGCGCGGCTCCAGACTGTAGCGCCTAGAACCGCTCGGCCACTTCGGCCGGCTACTTTGTCATCCTGGACGTGTGGCGCTGCCCGCTCTTTCCACTGGTGCGCGGGTCATCGCCCTCTACATGCCGTTTCGTGGCGCTGCTGAGGTCGGTGTGCAGTTGATGCCTTAGGGATGCACAGAAACTGCCTTGAATTTCATCGTGAAATAAACCACTGAGCGGCAAAATTAATAATCAGTTGCCGATCTTGTGCCAAAGTTTGCATAGAAGGAGAAAGTTAACGCGGTGGGATTTCTCAGTGCTGAGAACATTTCCTCCAGAAGAGATGGTGTTCTGGGCCTAGATGTTATCCGGCCAGAGCGTGCAGCAGTATGGCCAGTTCGCAGGTGTGATAGAGTGCAGAATGTTACGGCAGGGGATCGCTTGTTGCAGTGGAAGGGTAGGAATGTTTAGTCAGCGTCGTGTTCCACATGGTGAACTTACCTTCTGATATGGTTGCTTGCAGCCGTATAACAAGGCCACGTTAATCGTCGTCAGTTTTAATGAGATTTTTTTACCAGCATCTACAGTTGTATTTCTGCATCTAAATCTACATACATACTATGCAAATCACTGCGCGTGACAGAAGATACTTATCGTTGGAACAAATGTTCCAGAGGAGAATGTGACGAGTGATTGTTTAAATGCCATGCTGCGTACCGTAATTTATCTAATCGTAGCTGTCCCTACGGGATCGATACGCAGGGGACTGAAGATTACTGTATCTCTAAATTCTTCACTGAAGACTGATTCTTGAAACTTTGTGAATAGTTTTCACCGGTCGTCAACGGTCTTGCCGCCGCGGTAACATCGGTTCCCGTCGGATCACCGAAGTTAAGCGCTTTCGGGCTTGGTTAGCACTTGGATGGGTGACCGTCTGTCTGTCGAGCGCTGCGGGCAAGCAGAATGCATTCAGCCCTTCTGAGGCCGATTGAGGAGCTACTTGACTGAGACGTAGCGGCTCCGGTCACGAAAACTGACGATACCGGTGTGCTGACCACATGCCTCTCCATATCCGCATCGCCGCATCCAGTGACAACTGTCGGGTGATCAAGACACGGCGATGGTTTCAAAGTTTAACCTGACCTTCAAAGTAGTCGCCAGCACTGTGTATATTCCGTTATCAGCGATGTGGAAGTCGGAGGATACTCTTAGCAGAGCCAGTTGTGTTGACAGTTCGAGCAGCGCGGTGTATTGCCCGACGAATTTGTAGCAGTTCTGAAGCGAATCCCGTGAAGTGTTTCCTTCAGTTTAGAAAATGAGTTGAACTCACGAGGGCTTAAGTAAGGGGAGGGCAGTAGGTGGTATAGAACTTAGCAGCCGCATCAGTCAAACAAATCAGTAACATCTTGCACTGTATGTGCTTGAGCATTGTCCTGCAAAATGATGGTCAGGTCCTGCAGAAAGTGTCGTCACTTCTGTCTCTGTTCATTTTTGGAAGACAACCTACGAAAAGCTTAGAGATAGAAGCTTCAGAACTGCCACAAGTTCGTCGGGCAATGGACCGCACCGCGCGAACTGTCAACACAACTGGCTCTGCTAAGAGTATCCTGCGACTTCCACATCGCTGGCAACGGGTTATACACAATGTTGGTGACTACTTTGAAGGTCAGTAAAACTTTGAAACAGGTATCTATTTTGTACGAGCTGTAAATAAATAGTTGACACTATTAAAGTTCCAAGCCTCGTATATAGATCGAGCCTTAGCATTTTCCTTTTGAGATTTTCTAGCTTCTCTTTCGTTACTGACATTCTACGCCCCCACTCTTAGACCTTACCATTTCGTTCGTTATTGCATCTTTTTCTCACGGTCACCTCCCACCGTTTTGGTGAGGGGCATTCGGGGTAGCTATTACCACTTAATGCTTGCGACTGTAGGCGATTCTTTCATTGAACTACAAAATATACGTAGACAGCGCCATGTTGCATGAGCAGTTTTATTTACCCTGTTTAAAAGAACTATTTAACATTTTGCCCCGACATATCGTGGCGGCTGGGATGCTTCACAACTTGTTTTCGTGGAGTAGTTCTCTAGTTTAATACTGAGCTCACTGGGTCATACTCCGGTTTTTTCATTCCTAAAGAGTCTATATAAATCAAATAAATAATGTTGATACTGATCGTTCCAAATCCATCGACTATTATTTGACAGCAGTTTTGTCTTAATAGCTTGAAAGTTCCAATTTTTTTTCTAATTAATTGTTCACATTAAAATTGGAGCAATGGTATAAAAGACAACGTTGAAAATGTTCAAGTTAAATCAGCTTTTGAACTTATCGCTTCTCAGATTCCGGCGCACATTTTATACTGTTTCTACCGACATATATCTGACAATTAAAAAATATACAATCTCACAAAATATCACTACAACTCTCAGTTCAAAACACTTACACTGTTGTCTTGAAATCGGGTACATATGTTTCAAAATGTTGACTTCCCCTGAATGATGTTCCAACTGTTGTTGCAATAACTAGGTACCGTGTTACACTTCCAATTGTATCTGAAACATTTTTCATTACGACAGCCTTCCACGATACGAACCAAACACAACTGATCATCAACACAGATCAAAAGTGATCTTTCATTTCTAGAGAGTAAAATAATAATACTGGCTTTTTCACTACTGTATGTAACATTATTGCAAAATTCTGTAACCAATTATCGTAAAACCGGTGGAAGTGAGCGACCGTGGAATTTAGACTGTTGAAAAATGAAAGGAACAAGTTGTTCTGCGATTGTCTTCTTTGTTGACTGGATTGAACATAGATTGCGTGAAAATGTGGGTTTGAATTACCCAACGGCTAACAGGGAAAAATATGCATATAAATGGAATTCAGGTTGTGTGATCTGAAATGGCGAAAGTTTCTTAAGGTTCATCTAAAGAGTTCTGAGCACAGAGGCGCTAGTGTGGGAGCTATAAAATGGAGGAAGAATGTGGCTCCCTAGCGGCACCTTTTAATGAGCAACGGTGAGGAGTCCTTAATTAGTAAGCGATAATTCAACGAGGGCATAGTACATCTAATTGCTCCATCTTTGTATCGGACGTTCCGATCAAAAGTGACTGGATAAGCTAAGTTTGTGAGTAAAGTCAACTGTTCCCATGTAAATATTTCTGCATTCAAATTTCCGAATTTTTAAGAAAGGCCGTTTGGATCTTGCCTATTTATCGCCTAAGAGCGACACAGTAATTTGATGTGTTTTCACATGATATCGAGAAGGCCGCCAACCATCTTAAGATATCAGCAACCAATACATAAAGTAGGAACATTTATGCGATGATCATAGCGTAGAGCGCATATCGCCAACATCAAATCGGAATTGTCGCATGCTTCTGGTGTAATGTTTGTTGTTTATACATTGGGCTAAAACCGAAACTGTAATATTATACATATTTGTCTTGTTCTTTACAGATTTATTTCTAACAATAATGGTGAGTAAATGATGCTGTTACGTATAAAATGAAATACTTAAAAGGAAGTACAGTTTCGTTTCGTGAGTAAGTACCTCGAGCCGCGTCGCTTTTGAGGCACATCTCACTGTTCACGTATATTCTTGTTTTATGGACCGAGAAGCAGGTTTACAAACAGCAGCCACGCAAGTCTGGTTTTGGTATTATACCTCGACTGCCTGCCACTTGCGCTAACAAGTGGAATCCAATGAAGGTGATGCCATACCGTGTAACCGTGGAAGTATCTGACATGATCACACTTGCAGGTACTTTGAACATTGATTTATCGAATCTAAACATTGGGCTGTACACTGCCTCACTGAAAAGTGAAGCACCAGTAGGGAAGGAGGAAACTAAGTGAAACTATTGTAGTCCTGTCTTCCTCAGTTGCGTGTAATATTACGGTATATTGATAATTTTTGCCAAGGAATACATGAACACCAATGCCACACAAAAACTGAAGTCAGATCCAATTACACGATTCCAGACAAACGCGAAACGAACACTGAAAAACATTGAGCACACGCTCACAGACAAACAGAAGTACTACATAACACAAAAAAACCCACAGGCACCAACACTCTGGAGTCAACCAAAAGTACATAAAGACGGAATGCCATTGAGAGCTGTTATCAACTTCAAGAAAGCCCAACATGTCACATGACCAAACACCTCCAAAAGTTAGTTACAAAACACTATAAAGCAGAAAAGAACAGAACAGTGATAAATACAGGAAACCTAATAGAAAACATACAGAACATACAGGTACCACACAGAGCATCACTGATTTCATTCAATGTAGAAAATATGTATACCTCCATCCCTATCACAGAAACAATAGAAATCATAGAACAAAATCTCTCATCCCACAGCAACCTCACCACAAACGCAATAAAAGAAATAACAAATATGTTCAGACTAACAACTAAAGAAAACTACTTTCAGTTTGAGAAAGAATATTATCTACAAAGTGATGCACTGCCCACGAGATCCCCAATATCAGGAACATCAGTCATCTAGAAAATCAGATATTTGAAAAGGTAACCTCTAATGAAAGTTTGAAAATCATATATTGGTACAGATATGTGGATGACATTATTTGTCTGGTAGATGAGCCAAGTGAAAAAATAGATAAACTCCATTTGGAAATCAATAAAGCTCATCAGAACATAAAATTCACACTTGAAAAAGAAAAAGAAAATAAAATAAATTTTCTTGACATTACAACAGAAAAAGAAAATGGCAGACATACATGTAACATCTTTAGAAATCCAACAGCCACAGACACAATAATACATTCCACATCTAACCATCCCCACAGCTAGAAACTTGCAGCACTAAGACATATGTTGCATAGATTAAACAGAATCCCACTCAACAAGACAAACTATGAAAAAGAAATGAGTACAATCATACAAATAGCTAGGAACAATGGGTATGACACACACGTAGCACACAGGCTCATTCAAAAAATAAAAACACTAATACAAAACTAACACAACATTTCAGAATACAAGAGAACTCACAAGCTGAAAACTCACACTCAACAAAGACACACAATGACAACACCACACAGAAAAGAACCAGATGGTACACCATGACTTACACATATAAACTAAAACACAGAGTTGCAAACATCCTAAAGAGACATGACTTCCAAATAGCATATAAGTCTGGGCAAACCCTCCCATCACACCTAAGCATACCAGCTACCAAGAGGGACAAACTCCAACAATCAGGAATATATAAACTTGAATGTCAAAGTTGTGATGCAGTATACATAATCATGACATGCAGGAATTTTAAAACACGATACAAAGAACATATCAGGTGCTGGAAGTACGAAACAAACCATTCCACATTTGCAGAACATTTAAAACACCATAACCACCATCCTACAAACATGGAACAAGAAATGAAAATAATGAGAATAAGCAACCATGAGAAACATACAAACGCAAGAAAACTTCCACATTCAGAAAGCCATCACTGAAAACAAACATGTGATAAATAAACAAACCCACATCAGCATAGGCTCCCTACTACACTTAGTAAAAGAAATGATAAGATAAAAAATAAAAAAAATAGAAAAAATAAAAACGAAAGAAACCAATCGTTCCTCACACACAGCAAAAAAATAAAAATAAAAATATATATAACACATCAAAACACACACACACACACACAAGCGCTCTCTCTCTCTCTCTCTCTCTCTCTCTCTCTCTCTCTCACACACACACACACACACACATGCACACATAAATGCATACACGAACAGATCACAGATACTTCAATAATTACACTCGAAAGTTTGGCAATAACATTCGATCTTTGGCAAAATCATCTGACAGCCGGCAACAGAAACCAAAACATTGCACCGAAGCAAGTGTTCACATGGTTCAAATGGCTCTGAGCACTATGGGACTTAACTTCTGAGGTCATCAGTCCCCTAGAACTTAGAACTACTTAAAACCTAACTAACCTAAGGACATCACACACATTCATGCCCGAGGCAGGATTCGAACCTGCGACCGTAGCGGTCGTGCAGCTTCAGACAGTAGCGCCTAGGACCGCTCGGCCACTCGGGCCGGCGCAAGTGTTCAGTTCATAGTGCTGTGAAATGTGGGGAAAAAAACCGCAGGTTGGCATTTATAAGAAGAAGAACAACACCAAAAATGCAACAGGAGCGTAATATGTAGGAAATCGTCCACGCAACCTGTAAGTACAGTCCAAAACATTACCACTTAATAGGAAATACCAAACACCAGAACTGTTTATAACCTATACGTATAGTGACCAAAATGTAAAATTGGTCCAAATGGCTCTGAGAACTATGGGACTTAACTTCTGAGGTCATCAGTCCCCTAGAACTTAGAACTACTTAAACCTAACTAACCTAAGGACATCACATACATCCATGCCCGAGGCAGGATTCGAACCTGCGACCGTAGCGGTCGCGCAGTTCGAGACTGCAGCGCCTAGAACCGCTCAGCAACTCCGGCCGGCCCAAAATGTAAATTAAATAGCAAACATATGGATATATTCCAGGCCACCGATGATGCCTTGCAGAAAATAAAGGCGAAACGCGTATGGCACTAAAATTGTGTTTTATTCAGATGCTGTCAGACGGTCCACAAGTAAAAATCATCAATATACCATAATAAATGAAACCATTTCACAGATTGAGAAGGTATCTCATATTATTTCAGTGGTTACAAAATACAAATTTACGAACAATTAGGTAGTATGAGGCCACTCGTCCGTATGGCGTTCCACCTCGTCGGGGTTGGGATGGGTATCGTCAAGGGTATCGTCAAGCAGTTGTATCCTCTCCTGAGGCAAGCTGCCCACAACTGTTGTAACTGGTCCTTGATACCCTCGAGGCTGGCCTGGGAACCAGGTTGATGTCCGAGTAGGTCTCACACATGTTTTTTTGGTGACAGATGTGGGGATCTTGGAGCAGGAGGAGGAGGAGATTAGTATTTAACAACAGTCATTAGCGACGGACAGAGCACAGGTTCGGACTAGGGAAGGATTGAGAAGGAAATTGGCCGTGTCTTTTCGAAGGAATCATCCCGGTTTTTGCCTCAACCCATCTAGGGAAACCACGGGAAACCTAAATCAGGAAGGCCAGATGCGGGTTTCAACCGTTGTCCTCCCAAATACGAATCCAGTGGGCTAACCACTGCGCTACGGGATGCTGCTGGCCACGAGAGTACCTTAACATCATGCAGCCAGTTCATAGAGATACGTGCCACGTGTAGGCAAGCTTTGCATTGTTGACAAATTGCCCCACGGTACTGTCGCATGAGAGGTAACACATGACATAGCAATGTGCCCTCAGAGTTCCCTCAACCACTACCAGCTGTGACCTGAAGTCGTAGCTGATGTCTCCAAACGTCATGACACGAGGAGTAGCATCTTTGCGCCCCTCCAAAACATGGGAAGACTGGCACCTCTCATCAGGTCCCCGCCATACTCGCCAACGGTGATGGTCCAGGGTAGCGACACATCATGAATTCTTGCGGAACACAAGGCGACGCCCTCATCGGCAGTCAATGCCAACTGGTCCACATGCAATCCTTCATATGGTGATATGGGAGAACGACAGCAAGGATTTGTGTTGTACAGTTAATGGCAGTATACCCATGCGATGGTAATTCTCTAGTCTGGCTGCAGCTGGCCTCTGACGAGTCATACAGAGTGTCACAAAAAATTGCAGAGAGTCTATTACTTGTTCTCAGATGGCAGGCCCTGAAGTGGAGCTGTTACAACGTGCTTCGTGCACAGTACAGCGATTCAAATGGTTCAAATGGCTCTGATCACTATAGGACTTAACTTCTCTGGTCATCAGTCCCCTAGAACTTAGAACTACTTAAACCTAACTAACCTAAGGACAACACACACACATCCATGCCCGAGGCAGGATTCGAACCTGCGACCGTAGCAGTCGCGCTGCTCCGAAATGAGCGCCTAGAACCGCTAGACCACTGCGGCCGGCACAGTACAGCGATCCTCCATTGTGGTGGTCAGAAAAAATGGTTCAAATGGCTCTGAGCACTATGGGACCTAACTTTTAAGGTCATGAGTCCCCTAGAACTTAGAACTACTTAAACCTAACTAACCTAAGGACATCACACACATCCATGCCCGAGGCAGGATTTGAGTCTGCGACCGTATCGGTCACGCGGTTCCAGACTGTAGCGCCTAGAACCGCTCGGCCACCCCGGCCGGCATAGGCGAACAGGAAGGGCCATTATCAGAGTACTTAATTAGCCTTACGTTGTGGCCAAGCTGTTCTAGGCGCTTCAGTCTGGAACCGCGCGACCGCTACGGTCGCAGGTTCGAATCCTCGGGCATGGATGTGTGTGATGTCCTTAGGATAGTTAGGTTTACTTAGTTTTAAGTTCTAGGGGACTGATGAACTCAGATATTAAGTCCCACAGCGCTCAGAACCATTTGAACCCAGAGTACTTAATTGCTATATATTCTGCATCAAAGGTTTGCAAGGCAACAGAAAACGAATATTAAGCCCCAAAAGCGCGAGAAAAGAGCGCAGTAATCTCAATATCAAGTTTGCATGTTACCAAGCATGAGTTAAAATAAAAGTTTAAAAAATGCAATCAGTGATGACCCCCAAGGAAAAAAAAACAGACTCTAAGACAAAAAAGAGAGTTACCACGAAGGAAATACCCGAATGGGACAGAAATTGGTAGATCTGAAGTACATGTGCAGACAAACAAATGATAACAATTTCAGAAAAATTGGATGTTTTATTCAAAAGAAAGATCTTCATAAATTGAGCAAATCAATAGCGATTTCGTCCTCCTCTGGCGCTTATGGAAGTAGTTATTCAGTTTCGCATTGATTGATAGAGTCCAGAGGGATATCGTCCCAATTCCGTCCAGTTAACACTTTACATCGTCAAAATCCCAAGCTTGTTGGAGGGCCCTGCCCATAACGCTCGAAACGTTCTCAATTGGGCAGAGACACGGCGATCTTGCTGGCCAAGGTAGGGTTTAGTAAGGACGAAGACATCCAGTAGAAACTCTCGTCGTGTGCGGGCGGGAATTGTTGTTGTGGATTCACGCAGCTCTCCACACTACTCTGTCCTGTGCAAAACCTCTTCATCTCTGAATAACTGCTGCAACATACATGCTCCAGAATCTGCTTACGGTATTCAGCTGTTGTTGTCCCTCATCAATTTTTACCCCTCATCCTTCCGTCAAATACTAAATTGGTGATTTCTTGATGTCTCAGAATGTGTCCTTTCGTGTCCTTTCACCCGGTCCCTTGTATTAGTGAAATTGTGCAACAAATTTCTTGCCCCCCCCCCCCAGATCTATTCCGTATTTCTTTATTAGTTGCCTGATCAACCCATCTAACGTTCAGCAGTCTTCTGTAGCACCACATTTCAAAAGCTTCTATTTTCTTCTTGTCTAAAATGTTTATCGTCCATGTCTCACTTCCATGCATGTCTGCACTCCAGACAAGACTTCCTAACGTTTAAGTCTACACTCCATGACACAAATTAGTCTTCTTCAGAAACGCTATTGTTGCTAATGCACGTCTACATTTCATATCCTCTCTACTTTGGCTGCTTCTATCGCAAAAGTTACGTACTACCTTAAGTGTCTGATTTTCAATTCTACATCCCTCAGCATCAACTGACTTAATTTGACTACTTTTCATTATCCTTGTTTTGCTTTTGTTGATGTCAGTCTTATATCCTCCTTTCAAGACACTGTTCATTCCGTTCATCTGCTCTTCCAAGTCCTTTGCTGTCTCTTGACAATTATAATGTCGTCGGCAAACCTCAAAGTTTTTATTTCTTCTCCCTGAACTTAAATACCTTCTCCAAATTTTCTTTGGCTTCCTTTACTGCTTGCTCACTGTGCAGATTGAATAACATTAGGGATAGGCTAAAACCATCTCAGTCCCTTCGCAACCACTGCTTGCCTTTCATACCTCTCGATTCTTATAACTGCTGTCTGGTTACTGTACAAGTTATAAATACCCTTTCACTCCCTTTTATTTTACCCCTACTACGTTCAGAATTCCAGGAGAGTGTTCCAGTCAACATTGTCGGAAGCTTTCTTTAACGGGAGGGAATTACCTTGGCGAAATATAAGCCCAGGATGGCTTGCCATGAAGGGCAACAAAACGGTGCGTACCGCTGTGATGCAAGTGTGCAGCGGATGACAACCAGAGGGGGAATATTACGAAAAGAAACGGCACCCCAGACCACCACTCCTGGGTGTTGGGCAGTATAGCGGGCGACAGTGAGGCTGGAGCTCCTCCAGACGTGTCTTAGCTTGTCATTGGGGCTCAGTTCGAAGCGGGACTGGTTCAAATGGCTCTGAGCACTAAGGGACTTAACATCTGAGGTCATCAGTCCCCTAAAACTTAGAACTACTTAAACCTAACTAACCTGAGGACATTACACACATCCATGCCCGAGGCAGGATTCGAGCCTGCGACCGTAGCAGCAGCGCGGTTCCAGACTGAAGCGCCTAGAACCGCTCGGCCACCGCGGCCGGCGAAGCGGGACTCATCAGACAACAGTTCTGCTCCAGTCGATGAGATTCGAGGCCGACGACGTGTCTGAAGACGCCCCAGACATTGGTAGGATACCAGTTTGACAATCGGCCGCCATTCGGTCCGACAAAGAGGAGTGTTGGTTTGGGGTGCCGTTTCTTTTCGTAATAGGACCCCTCTGGTTGTCATCCGCTGCACACTTGCAAAACAGCGGTACGTCGACGATATACTACGCCCCGTTTTGTTGCCCTTCACGGCAAGCCATCCTGGGCCTATATTTCACTAAGATAATGCCCGCCCGCATATATCGATAGTTTCTACTGATTGACTTCGTGCCTCGTAACACCTGCCTTGGCCAGCAAAGGTGCCGGATCTCTGCACAATTCAGAACGTTTGGAGCCTTATGGGCTCGCTTCAGGCAAATGCCGGGATGGTTCCTCTGAATGGGCACGGCCCACTTCCTTCCCCGTCCTTCTCTAATCCGATGAGATCGATGACCTCGCCGTCTGGTCTCTTCCCCCAAACAACCGAACCCAATCCTTATAGGCTGGGCCCTCCAACCATCTAGGTTCAAATGGCTCTAAGCACTCTGGTACTTAACATCTGAGGTCATCCGTCCCCTAGACTAAGAACTACTTAAACCTACCTAACCTAAGGATCTCACACACATCCATGCCCGAGGCAGGATTCGAACCTGCGACCGTAGTAGCAACACGGTTTCGGACTGAAGCGCCTAGAACCATATGGCGAATCATATGGGGATTTTGACAATCTGACGCGGTAATTGGACAGAATATGGCACGATACCCCGCAGGATCATATCCAAAACCTCTACCAATCAGTGTCAAGCCGAATAACTGCTTGCATAAGCGCCAGAGGTGGACCAACTCGTTATTGACTTACTCAATATGTGAAGATCTTTCTTTTGAATAAAACATCCAATTGTAATCATTTGTTTGTCTGTACACCGATTTCCGTCCCATTCGGATAATTCCTTCGTGGTGCGTGTTTTTTTGTCTTAGATTGCACACAAAAAGAAATACAGAAATTCTTGAGTTTTCGGTAAAAATCTGTCCATCCATCCAGCCATCTATCTATCAATATTACTAAACGGCTAAAACGGTCATCCAGTCGCCAGCCCCTACTGCAGGCTGCCTAACTCGCGGCTTCCAGTGCAACAAAAGTCTGATTTTCAGTATTTCGTACAATTACTGACCGAATTCAAAAATGTATAAAGCTGCCACAATTTACTCTTTGAGAGGTAACAGTTTAACCCAACAACTTAAGTGCCAAAGGTAGAAACTGTGTATATGTCTTGCGGCAGTATAGGTCATGCACACAAATTACCCACACTATAACCATCTAGTATAAGAAAATGAGAACACTTAGCAACGTATACCAAACTTTACACGTAATTTCAGTTTCCTTCGAAAGTTGTGCTTGCTGACAGCCCACGAAATAGCGAGAGGAAAAAAGTTTATCAATTACAGCGTGTTCGCTGTTCATGGACTAAAACTTCAGCATCATGCATCTACATCTACATCTACATCTACATCTACATGGATATTCTGCAAATCACATTTAAGTGCCTGGAAGAGGGTTCATCGAACCACCATCACAATTCTCTATTATTCCAATCTCGTATAGTGCGCGGAAAGAATAAACACCTTTACCTTTCCGGACGAGCTCTGATTTCCCTTATTTTATCGTGGTGATCGTTCCTCCCTATGTAGGTCGGTGTCAACAAAATATTTTCGCACTCGGAGGAGAAAGATGGTGATTAAAATTTCGTGAGAAGATTCCGTCGCAACGAAAAATGCCTTTCTTTTAATGATTTCCAGCCCAAATCCTGTATCATTTCTGTGACACTCTCTCCCGTATTTCGCGATAATACAAAACGCGCTGCCTTTGTTTGAACTTTTTCAATGTACTCCATCAGCCCTATCTGGTAAGGATCCGACACCGCGCAGCAGTATTCTAAAAGAGGACGGACAAGCGTAGTGTAGGCAGTCTCCTTAGTAGGTCTGTTACATTTTCTAAGTGTCCTGCCAATAAAACGCAGTCTTTGGTTAGCCTTCCCCACAACATTTTCTATGTGTTCCCTCCAATTTAAGTTGTTCATAATTGTAATACCTAGGTATTTAGATGAATTTACGACTTTTAGATTAGACTGATTTATCATGTAACCGAAGTTTAACGAGTTCCTATTAGCATTCATGTGGATGACTTGACATTTTTCGTTATTTAGGGTCAACTGCCACTTTTCGCACCATTCAGATATCTTTTCTAAATCGCTTTTCAGGCAAGAGGTTTTAATTTGTTATTTATTTACAACTGACATCATTTGCACCCAGAATTTGCAGACAATATCCACATATGTCACTGAATCTACCTGCAAAATTACATCATCATACGATATATTTTTCAGAAGATATAGTCCATCATAAAAACTAACATGCGTGACGACCTAGTTTCTCTTGAAGTGGAGTTTTGTACATGGGATTTCGATTGTTTGGTGAATCAGCGATGAGGTTACTGGTTCAACTCAGTCCAGTAATAATACTAGAATATTTATAAGTGCAACCAGTTATTTATTAGCTTTTGACAGTAAACCATCAAAAATTTAATCACAACTTCCACAGGAATCTCGAGCCATTGAAACACGCATTAAGTATATCAATGCAAATACTTGATGATCATGATGAAGTCCCATACTCTTTGACAGAGCGTAGGGGAACGATGCGGGAGACCCGCGCCGCCGTACTAGGCAAGGTCCTAGGAGGTGGTTTGCCATTGCCTTCCTCCGACCGTAATGGGGATGAATGATGATGATGAAGACGACACAACAACACCCAGTCACCTCTACTTACATTCAGTTAAAGTTAATTTCATCAGAAGAGCACATGAGGTCCGTGTATGGAATGATTTGTTGCCTTGCTATCATGTCTGCACATTATACGCGGATTTCTATGTGTACTGAATGTTTTTTTATTGGGCGTTGACTTTTAACGTCCGAACACATTGGTAAAACGTAAGGGAACGTTTAATCTAAAGGAGTAACATCATGGTCTTCTTCATTAGTTTTGAAGAAGAATATTATTGATGGCTACGTAACTGATAAAATTTTTATTCTGGAAATAAAATTTCCACAGCTTCACTTACTTTTTATTTCATTTATTTGTCTTTCGTTCTTTGCGACTACTAGGCCTACAGGGGTCGCAGCTCCATTCTTAAGGCAAGCTCATCAGCCAAGCTGCAGGCTGGAATCCGGTGCTAGCACTGGTAAAAGAAAACTAGTTACAAAGAAACATAAAGAAATAAAAGGAAAATGAGTATAGCTACCGAACCTGTGTTTGCAAAATAAAATCTAAGAACGTTTCAGTATTCCAGAACTTTGTGAGACGAAGTCATGCCTGGACAGAAGCTTCGGGACGCCACAATGGGCAAAGGTACTGCGCCACAACAGTTACGCGGGTTAACGACGCTATTCGAAATCTAGCGTCATAACAACAAGGATAAACTTGAAATTTTCACTTTTAAGTCTGGAGAATAGGGGGGATGTGAAACGAGTGGGAGACCTGTTTCCGTTATTTTTGCGACCACAACTGCTGAGGTGTGTGCTGGTGCATTGTCGTGATGGCAAACTACTTTTTCGCGGTACAATCGCCGGAGTTTTTCTTGCAGCTCGGTTTTCAAACGGTCCAGTAACGATGAATTGTATGCACCTGTAATAGTTTTACCCTTTTCCAGATAGTCGATGAGGATTATCCCTTGGGAATCCCAAAATACAGTCCCCATAACCTTTCCGGCCGAAAGACTGGTCTTCGCCTTTTTTGGTGCAAATTCTCCCTTGGTAACCCATTGTTTAGATGGTTGTTTGGTCTCAGGAGTATAGTAATGTATCCATGCCTCATCCACAGTGACAAAACGACGCTTAAAGTCCTGCGGATTCTTCCTGAACAGCTGCAAACCATCCTTGCAACACTTCAGACGATTCCGTTTTTGGTCAAGCGTGAGCAATCGCGGAAACCATCTTCCGGATAGCTTTCTCATGTCCAAATGTTTATGCAAAATGTTATGTACCCGTTCATTCGAGATGCCCACAGCACTAGCAATCTCACGCACCCTAAGTTTTCTATCATCCATCACCATATCATGGATTTTGTCAATGATTTCTGGAGTTGTAACCTCCACAGGGCGTCCAGAATGTTCAGCATCATTTGCGCCCATATGGGCACTCCGATAATTTTGAAACCACTTATAAACTGTTCTAATCGAAGGTGCAGAGTCACCGTAATGTTTATGAAGCTTCTCTTTAGTCTCCTGAGGCGTTTTGCCTTTCATAAAGTAATGTTTAATCAGCAGATGAAATTCTTTTTTGTCCATTTTTTGACAATCACTCCACTTTCTTGATTCACCCGAACGCCAAACACACAGAAATAGACCAATATGGCTGAAACTTGGTGTGCGTTCTTTCGAAAGATGCTACTAACTAAACATGACCTCGATACGCGCCGGTGGTGACATCTCTCGGACTTTGCCTGGACTTTTCAAACGCCCCTCGTATGTATACAATAGCATCGTCCCTTGAAGTTAATATTGTCGTCACGGTAACAGCGCGAGTGCTCGGAGAATGCCCATATACACACCCGCAGCGTTAGCGGGGCGTGCAACAGGTTCTTACACAAGGGCAAGGCCGGTTCCTTCTCCCCTGACTCAACACGCCGTCTGTGATTCTTTCGCTCTTGGCCCCATCTCGTTTAATAATGAGTGTATCGGTACTGCATCACCGCTTGCCGTATCTGGTATGAGGGCCTTCACATGAAGGCTCCGCGGTAAGGAGGAGATGACAGGAACGCCGTCAGGTGTGGCTGCCTGCAGAATGTGTGTTACTTCCACACAAGGAGCGTGTCTTTCGCTGGCCGGTAGCGGTGTGAGTGACTGGTTCTTACGCAGCGGCCGCCACGTGCACTGCACACCAGGCTAGCAGTGACTTAACTGAGGATCTAAAGCTAACTGGGAAGAAGGAGAAGCGGACAATGATACGCATATACAATCGCACCAAAAAGTATTGGCACACGTGCGTATTCACCGTTGCTGGCTACAAACGCCGCACCTTCCGGTACACAGCACATGTAGGTGCTACCTCACATACAATTTTGCACACAGTGCCTACCATTAACAAAGAAATGCAGTGTTAAGGGCAAACATTTATCTTCTCTGCACACAAAAAGTATTGGCACAGAGCGTGGCTTCTTGGTATATTGCTGGGTTTTCATGTACCGGAACGGCATCTGCTGACGCAACAGACACTGCGTGTTGTTGACGGCCCAGTCTCTAGTATATTGCTGTATTGCGCGATAGTGGTCAGCATTGGGCCGAAGAAGAAGGAACATTCAGTGGCGTTGCGTGAGAGAGTGGTATTCACAAGGGAAAAGCTATCGACAAACCGGAGCAGAGGTGTCCATTAGCTACACCACGGTACGAGCCATCATTCATAAACATAAAGAGACTGGAATAACAGTGAATAAGTGTCGTCCTGGACGTCCAAAAGTGCTTACAACCCGAGAGCGTCGCCGTATCATCGCACTTGCTCGGAAGGAACCTGCTACAAGAGCAGCAACTATAGCTGAGGTTGTTCAGACAACGTCCGACAAGACGGTTAGTGTTCAAACTACACGAAATGTGTTGAATGAGGCTGACATGCACGAAAGTTCTCCCAGGAAAAAGTCATACATATCGGAAATTAACCGGCAGAAACGCCTGCAGTTTGTCAAGCACTACATCAGCAAGCCGATGGAGTTTTGGAACACTGTGATATTTAGCGACGGATCAAAGTTCAATGTGTTCGGATTTGATGCAAGAAAGCTTGGCGCAAGCCGAATACGCACCTCGACGTCAAACACATGCATCCCACAGTCAAACACGGTGGGGGCGGTTCATGGTCTGGGGCTGTATGGCGGCGGCCGGCGTTGGAAATCTAGCTGTAATCCACGGTACAATGGATCATATGAGATATATCGACATGTTGCGAGGTAATTTTCACGCTAGTGCACAGACATTGGTCCTTACTGGGGTGTTTCATTTCCTGCAAGACAACGACCCGAAACATACCGTCATGAAAACCCGGGAGTGGTTACTGTGCAATGCCCCCAGAAGGGTTCTAACACCACCTCACAGACCTGATTTGAACCCCATTGAGAACCTATTGTTGTCTCATCTTGACACACAAGTCAGAAAAAGGCGTCCGTCCGGTAAAAACGACTTGGAGAAAGTGCTCCTGGAGGAATGGTCGAAAATTTCCGCTGATATCACCCGGAATTTAATACTAAGCATTCCTAGGCATTTTCGTGCTGTTATAGATGCTAAAGGGATGCACACTAGTTATTAGAAGGTGAACATCAATGAAGAAAACGAACACACTGTCCGATTCATACTCGTGTGCCAGTACTTTCTGGATGCTGAAGAGCGATGTTTATTTTCATAACACTGTATGTTACTTTACGGACAGATGGTTTGGACATATTTGTAACCTATGTAATGTAAGGTGGCACGTGTTTGGGTTCTGTTCTGAAATATATGTTTCGTTTAACCTACAACCACTAAAATGTAACTCTGCCAATAGTTTTTGGTGCGACTGCAGAAAGAGACATATACATAACAGCCAGAACAAGTAATCATGCAGAAATACCACCATACTATCCCTTTATTTGGCGAAATCAAACCTATCTACAGACAAAATTACTTAGCTAGTGGTTTTCATTCTATGTAGTCATGTGTACAATGTTATAAGACTTCTCGGAATTTTTTTGTTCGAAAATACATGTTGCTTATATTATAAGCAAGACTGACAATTTGAGGTACTTGTTTCACCCACACAGCCACAGGAACACAAAGTCTTCTTTCTCGTAGTGACACACAAATGTTTGCAGCTCCACTTCATTCATATTCATATTAGCAGACGATGTTGTCTGCTGAAATGTCCCGCCGAACTGTCTCCATTACTGCAGCGTCTAAGGACTTCTTGTAGTACTGCAATATCAAAAATGGCTCTGAGCACTTTGGGACTTAACATCTGAGGTCATTAGTCCCCTACAACTTAGAACTACTTAAACCTAACTAACCTAAGGACATCACACACATCCATGCCCGAGGCAGGATTTGAACCTAGGATTTGAACCTGCGACCGCAGCGGTCGCGCGGTTCCAGACTGAAACGTCTAGAACCGCTCGGCCACACTGCAATATCCGTCATGAACACAGCCTAACGGGGAAACCTATCGTCGAGTGAAGAAATGTGTTCTTTTGTTCACCTGTCCGCTATGGATGAATTTTTCTTTCCTTACCTCTTAGTTTTGTCATTATTAGACGTATTCGGCAAAGTATCCAACACTGCACGATTAGTGTCTTCAAAGCTAACACTGTCACCTCTTGGTTCTGTATCTGCTGCTTCTATCGCCATACCAGAATGCCTTGGAGGAATAGGTTCCCTGTAGTAAGGATCATAATCACTGTCGCCTGCTAGGATTTCAGGCTCAGAATATCTTTCTGGTTCACTATCAGGCAGATATGAAGTTTCATGTACATCAACGTCCGCTCCGATAGCTGAGTGGTCAGCGTGGCAGATTGCCGTCCTACGGGCCCGGGTTCGATTCCCGGCTGGCTCGGGGATTTTCTCCGCTCAGGGACTGGGTGTTGTGTTGTCTTCATCATCATTTCATCACCATCCGGAGCGCAGGTCGTCCAATATGGCGTCGAATGTAGCAAGACCTGCACCAAGGCGGCCGTACCTGCCCCGTAAGGGGCCTCCCGGCCAATGACGCCAAACGCTCAATTCATTTCCATCTACATCAACATCTACGTCTACATACACACCCCGCAAGCCACCGTATGGTGCGTGACGGAGCATAACCTGCACCATAACTACCAATTTCCTTTCCTGTTCCACTCGCAAATAGAGTGAGGGAAAAAGGAGTGTCTATAAGCTTCCGTACAAGCCCTAGTCTTATCCTCATGGTCCTTAGGCAAAATATACGTTGGAGGGCGATAGAATCGTTCTGCAGTCAGCCTCAAATGCCGATTCTTTAAATTTTTTCAATGCTACCCCTCAAAAAAAGGACGTCGCCTTCTCTCCAGTGATTCCCATTTGAGTCCCGAAGCATTTCCGTAACATTTGCGCAGTGTTCGAAGCTACTAATAACCAAACTAGCAGCCCGACTCTGAGCTGCTTCGCTGTCTCCCATCAATCCGGCCTGCTGTGGATGCCAACCACTCGAACAGTATTCAACAACGGGTCGCACCAGTTTCCTATATGCGGTCTCCCTTACAGATGAACCACACTTCCATAAAATTCTCCCAATAAATAGACGTCGACCTTTTGCCTTCCCTGCTATAATCCTTACTTGCTCGTTCCGTGTCATACTGCTTTGCAGTGTTACGTCTCGATATATAATCGACGTGAATGTCTCAGCAGCACACTACTAATGCTTTACTCGAACATTATGGAGTATATAGAGGATCTATACAAGGGTGACGTTCTTAAGGACAATATTATGGAAATGGAAGAGGATGTAGATGAAGATGAAATGGGAGATATGATACTGCGTGAATAGTTTGAAAGAGCACTGAAAGACCTAAGTCGAAACAAGGCCCCAGGAATAGACAGCATTCCATTAGAACTACTGATAGCCTTGGAAGAGCCAGCCCTGACAAAACTCTACCATGGTAAGCAAGAAGTATGAGACAGGTGAAATGCCGTCAGACTTCAAAAAGAATATAATAATTCCAATCCCGAAGAAAGCGGGGGTTGACAGATGTGAAAATTACCGAACTATCAGTTTAATAAGCCACTAACACGAATTCTTTACAGACGAATGGAAACACTGGTCGAAGCCGACCTCGGGGAAGATCATTTTGGATTCCGTAGAAATGGTGGAACACATGAGGCAATACTGACTTATCTTAGAAAACAGATTAAGGCTCAAATGGCTCTGAGCACTATGGGACTTAACATCTATGGTCATCAGTCCCCTAGAACTTAGAACTACTTAAACCTAACTAACCTAAGGACATCACACAACACCCAGTCATCACGAGGCAGAGAAAATCTGACCCCGCCGGGAATCGAACCCGGGAACCCGGGCGTGGGAATAGATTAAGGAAAGACAAACCTACGTTTCTAGCATTTGTAGACTTAGAAAAAGCTTTTGACAATGTTGACTGGAATACTCTCCTTCAAATTCTGAAGGTGGCAGGGGTAAAATAGAGGGAGCGAAAGACTATTTACAATTTGTACAGAAACCAGATGGCAGTTGTAAGAGTCGAGGGGCATGAAAGGGAAGCTGTGGTTGGGAAGGAAGTAAGACAGGGTTGTAGCCTATCCCCGATGTTATTCAATCTGTACATTGAGCAAGCGGTAACGGAAACAAAAGAAAAATTCGGAGTACGATTTAAAATCCATGGAGTAAAAATAAAAACTTTGAGGTTCGCCGATGACATTGTAATTCTGTCAGAGACAGCAAAGGACTTGGAAGATCAGCTTAACGGAATGGACAGTGTCTTGAAAGGAGGATATAAGATGAACATCAACAAAAGCAAAACGAGGGTAATGGAATGTAGTCGAATTAAGTCGGGTGATGCCGAGGGAATTAGATTAGGAAATGAGATGCTTAAAGTAGTGTATGAGTTTTGCTATTTGGGAGCAAAATAACTGATGATGCTCGAAGTAGAGAGGATATAATATGTAGACTGGCAATGGCAAGGAAAGCGTTTCTGAAGAAGAGAAATCTGTTAACATCGAGTATAGATTTAAGTGTCAGGAAGTCGTTTCTGAAAGTATTTGTATGGAGTGCAGCCATTTATGGAGGTGAAACGTGGACGATAACTAGTTTAGACAAAAAGAGAATAGAAGCTTGCGAAATGTGGTGCTACAGAAGAATGCTGAAAGTTAGATGTGTAGACCACATAACTAATGAGGAGGTATTGAATAGAACCGGAGAGAATAGAAATTTGTGGCACAACTTGACTAGAAGAAGGGATCGGTGGTAGGACATATTATGAGGCATCAAGGGATCACCAATTTAGTATTGGAGGACAGCGCGGAGGGTAAAAATCGTAGAGGGAGACCAAGAGATGAATGCACTAAACTGATTCAAAAGGATGTAGGTTGCAGTAGGTACTGGGGGATGAAGCTTGCACAGGATAGAGTAGCATGGAGAGCTGCATCAAACCAGTCTCTGTACTGAAGACCACAACAACTTTCCTACTCATCTGCATTAACTTTTTTTTTCTACAATTAGAGGTATCAGTCATTCACCACACCAACTAGAAATTTTGTCTAAGTCACCTTGTATCATCCTCCAGTCAATCAATGACAACACCCTCCCATACCCAACATCATAATCAGCAAATAGCCACAGCCTGCTGCTTACCCTGCCCGCCAGATCATTTACGTACATAGGAAATAACAGCGGTCCTTTAACACTTCGAACAGACACTCCTTACGATACCCTTGTCTCTGATGTACACCCGCCGTCGAGGATAACGTGCTTGGTTCCGTTACTTAAGAAGTCTTCGAGCCACTCACATACCTGGGAACCCATTCTGTACGCTTGTACCTTCGTTAACAGCATTTTGGCACCGTGACAGTTGCTGTACGGAAATTTAGGAATATGGAATCCCCCTGTTGCCTTCCATACATGGTTCCCAGGATCTGATGTGAGAAAAGGGCAAGCTCAGTTTCACATGAGCGATCCCTCCTATAATCATGTGGACTTTTCCCTCTCAAGGAAATTTATTGTACTCGAAGTGAGTATCTGTTCAAAGATTCTGCAGCAAACCGATGTTAAAGATATTGGCCTGCAATTTTGCGGATCCATTCTCCTACCCTTCTTATAAACAGGAATCACCTGCGCTTGTTTCCAGTCGCTTGGGATTTTGTGCTGGGAGAGAGATTCGCGATAAATGTGCGGAAGTAAGGGGCGAGTGTCGTAGAGTACTCTTTGTAAAACCGAACTGGGATCAATTTAGGACCTTTCGACTTATTTGCTTTCAGCTCTTTCAGTTGTTTCTCTACATCAACAATACTTATTAATACGTACTCCACACGGCAGTCTGTGTACTTTTGCGATCTTCTACGGCCACACCAGATTGTTCAACGAATTGCTGGATAAAAGAACTAGACCCACTTAGCGATTATACGTAGGACCAGGATTTTCTAGTGTCTCCGCAAAATCTATTGCTAACGTATGACAGAGGCAGTTGTAAGCTTCGCGCATCGATCTTTTTACAGATGCACGAATTTCTATCAACTTTTGCCTCTCGTCATTTGTGCGTTCTCTTTTGAACCGAGGATGCAACAGCCTCAGCTTTTTTCGAATTTCGTCGTTAAACCACGATGTCTTTTCCCTCCTTAATCCACTTACTCGGCACACAGTTCTCCAGACTACGATTTACAATTCGTTTAAACTTGGCCCATAATTCCTCTACGTCCATCTGACTGGAACTAAATAATATCAATTCATTGTCTAAGTTGGATGCTAACAACTGTCTATCTGATCTTTCTAGCAGACATGTCCTCCTAGTTTTCTTGATTGATTCATTAACTTTAGTAACCAAAGTCGTTATATGACATCATGGTCACTAATTCCTGTCTCTGTACTAACGTCATCGATTAGGTCAGGCCTGTTTGTAGCTACAACAAATAAAATCTTTCCATTGCGTGTGAGCTGTCGACTTAGCTGCTCAAGACAGTTTTCGGATAATGTGGAAAATTTCAGGAAACATTGCAGCATACTGCCGTTTCCTTGTGCAATAACAGGACTGAGCATTCATTTTACCCTGTAAAAAGTGACCATAGATTGGAAATTTTGCCTACAAATTTCATCCTTTTCATGGCCAAAACTAATAAAAATGGATCATAAATTTGCAATTTTGCCTATAAGCGACATAATTTTTGTGACTATTTTATATATTCCAGATTATACACCCCTACGATATGTAGTATTACAGCTCACGTTTAGAACTTCTATTACTGAATAAATGCACGGATTATTGTGGATCAGAAGATACAGAGACTAAAAAAATACGTTCACAAGCTCGTCGTAACCCTTATACAGACAGCAATATAAAGGATCCAACTCGAAAGTTAGTTGCCGACAGTTTTTGCAGCTATGAGCACTAAATATCTTTGGATCACAGAGAGATGATGTTGCTTTTATGCATCAATGTCAAAGAAAGCCTCTAGAATGGATTCATTTCACTAAACTGCAACTAGTTTCTATGTTGCTTCACAGAAAAATTGCCGAATAAAGGAACAAAAACCAGTATTGTAACGTTACAAAAAACACAAGTGTGCGCACATCTTGACTGAAACTGACAGATCAGACAATAAAACCAAATTAGTACGGAGTACTGTTGGAAGAGAGACCGAGAAACACATCTAATAGAATGGCATTATTTCTGTTGAAGAGAACGGAGCTTTGTAAAAATACAGTTCATGTATAGCAGATATTTTTAATAATTACTTTTAAAAATAAGTGAGAAAATTGTCGCAAATAGTACAGAAGAGAAAGGAAAACAGTACATCGAAGAAATGACGTAGAGGACATTTAATGACATAAAAATTAACCACATTTCCATCTGAAATAAGGAAGATAATCATGAAAAGAAGAGGTTCATATAAGGCGGACAATGTCTCCAATAAGATGTTAAAAAGTTGTGGCCCTCTAATACAAAATGTTCTTTGTCACTTGCGCAATACATCATTACTTCAGGCTGTTTTTCCAGATATACTACAATGTGCCATTGTTAGGCTTCCCCATAAAAAGGCTTACTCCACAAATGTCAATAACTGCCACCCAGTGTTACTCTTTGTGTCATTTTCTAAAATTTTTGAGAAGGAAGTGTATTCCAGGGTTGCTTCCCACCCGTGTAGTGATGGGATATTTAGCCAGTCACAGTTTGGATTTCAAACGGGCCACTCTCATGAGACACCTATTTATACAGTCACTGAGCATACAATAAAATCTTTAAATGATAAAATATCACCAGTTCGGATCTTCTGTGATTTATGATAGGCATTCTATTGTGAAATTATAATATTCTATTAAAGAAGTCAAGTTTTTGTAGATTGTGCAGTTCAGCAGGTTTAATTTAAGAAACAGAATGCAGAAAACTACCTTGGCCGTTCGAGTAATACAAATAGGGGCGCTACAGCATCTGCATGGCGAGTAATTACAGTGGAAGTTCCACAATGTTCGATCATTGGTCCATTGCTTAATGACACTCATATCTTATTTTATTTCAGTCGATTAGCAGAATTACTCCAGTTTGCAGATGATACAACCATTGTTACGACGGCAACAAAGATGCGTAAAAGGAGAACATAGTAAGTGATTTTGTTTAACGCTACTCACTGAGTTTGCACGAATGAGGTAGTTTTAACTTTGAGAAAATACTTCTTATCCGATTTACGCAGTCAAAAAATCGATCCCATATTAACCCTTTTTACCAGCAATAAATAAAGTTCTACATTCTTAGGTGTTCGTACTGATGAAAATTTAAACTGGAAAAAAACATATATTAGACCTCCGGCTACTTTTGCCATAAGAACAGCTGCCAACTTTGGCGATATCGAAGTCAAACAAAGCATCATATCCAGTTTTGGTTTAGGTATCCTTGCCTCTTCCAATTTCAGGTAGACTGCAGCTGGTCTTTCCAACACTTCTTAGGACGCCCAATATGGCCATAGATCATTTGAACGAATGTTTTATTGAAAAAATGTGGAACGAGTCACTTTACAGGAGATGTATGCGTAATTAGTGTTAACATTAACGGACATATTATTTTTCGTCTTGAACATCCAACTACACTTAAAAATAGTTTTTTAGAGGTCATAAATTTTTAAATAAAAATTGGTCCATGGAATAGGATTAGTCAAGACGAAACTATTTTATGTTAGATTTAGAACTTGGTTCCCTATCTGTCTCACATTTTATGGTATTGGGCAAATGATGGAGAAATATTGTTGGTCCATACTGAACTACTTTCCGAGTCACAATAATAATGGGTAACAAGGGCCAATTTTCCCTCTAGTCTTTTAGTTTAATTAGGTATTCTTTCATATGACATTCTTTGAATGTGTTCGTGTCATATTTCTGTACTCATCTGTTTCCTGAAGTATGCTTTTCTAATTTCACTATTTTTTATCGTATCCATGAGTTTGTAACCAGACAGTGGTCTTATAGGTCTCCCCTCTGCTGTTTAAATCCTCCTGTGTTGACTGACAGTCCACAAGATTCTGAATTATACACTAAAACTAGTACTGCCATCATACTATAAAATTGTAGACTCTCTCTTCCCTTTTTTAAAGAGAGTGCGATTTAGAGCATCTACCATCTGTAAAAATGTTTGCAGTTTGTATTATTGATCATTAGATGTAATATAATATGTAGTCTCACATCCTAGGTGTTTGAAAGTATTTATTTGTTGTGTATTACCAATTATTAATTTTGTTCTTAAATACTTGTGGCGGTACTAAGCAGTAGGTTGGGAGGATGGGACAAATTGATTGAGTTGAAATACAAATTTGCAAAAGTTTGTACATTTATTTAAATGACAACTTTTGAAATATATGAGAATCACAATAACTTGAACAAATCGCTCCTTAGAGCATAAAATACTTTTTAGTTTCGAAATTTAATTGAGCTCAACTAATTAACAGCTTAAACACGTTTATGCCACAAAATGTCTTAAACAGTAACAAGATCAAGCGCATGAAAAACTGTGAAATAACGCTCACAATCAATTTAAACCAACAATTTAAGAATTTTAAAGCAGCTTAATAACTGTCAAAACACCATACTTAAAAGCTATAGTAGTTTTAAAACCAATAAACCAAAAAAATGGTATTTTTAGAACCAATATTTATAACAGAATTTCAGAACGATGACGAAAGCTGACAATTATATGACACAATCTTAAAAATAAAGCATTTAAGAAAGCTTCCCTTCAATAATGAACGTCAATGGTTCCAGGTTTGGATCACAGACAATCTTGCTCCAGCTTGGCTGCTATTAAACATCCAGCTCGTTCCATTATGTATGTGAAACCCGCCTCCTTGGCCGGGCCGGCACGGTAGCTCAGCGTGTTTGGTCAGTGGGCCAATTGTCCTCTGTAATAAAAAAAATTAAAAAAAATAAAAAATAAAAGAAAATAAAAAAAACACTGAGTAAAGGAATCAACGATCAACTTGAAAGGATGTCATGTGACGTCCGCCCAGATCAAACGAAAAAAAAGGGCGCTTACGCACGCCTGTACGGTGGCGCTCGACCCTGTGGTAAGCCGGTTCGAATCCTGCTGGTGGATGAAATTTTGACTTCCAGTATTTGGCCAGTAGGGGAGTAGATGTGGTGGCGTAAGGTTATTGATCACGAGTCTTTCCGCCAATGCCATAGATTAAATTCCAAACCTCTCCTGCAGTTAGGGCATGCGACACTGTTGACGGTGATCTGTCCATTGGATGCGGATGTTATGCATGGCAGCTCCTTTGGTCCTTTTCGAGAGATGTAGGCTATGTGTCAGCACCAAGTTTCACTCTCTCCCTTCTCTCATCATCTCCAACACGACCATTACACTACACCACACACACACACACACACACACACACACACACACACATTACAGTCACCTAAACTTAACAGATACCCTTACACACACAGTTTTCATTCTTCGCGAAGGAAACGTGCCTGAGGACGGAAAGGATAGGGAAAACCTTCCCAATTAGGCTGCTGAACCTACCCTTCGGTGTCTCCCAGCCATTCATGCCATAGGCCTTTATTTATTTATTTATTTATTTACTTATATCATAATTTTGGCTAAAGAATGAATAATCATCTGTGCATACAGTTTACATGCAGAATCTGTACCCAACTGAGGAGATGGTCCAGCTGATATATGACCAACTGTACTTGCTCCAACGGCGGGGTAAGGAGGTGTCCTTCTGCTGGGTGCCTGGTCATGTTGGAATATGGGGCAATGAACAGCCCAATCGGGCTGCCAAGGAGGCCTGCAGGAAGCAGGATGTGGTCCAGTGTCCTATTCCCTTGCAGTCTGTCATCTCTGCACTCCACAGGAAGTGCATGGAGTTGTGGGAGGAAGAATGGCTGGCGGTGACGGCCAATAAACTGCGGTTGGTGAAGTCAACAACTCGGCCGTGGCGTTCCTCCTGCCGGTTGCTCAGGCGGGAAGAAGTGACCCTCACACGTCTTCGGACTGGACACTGTCCTCTCACACATAACTTTCTATTAGGGCGGGAGGATCCCCCGTCTTGTGATGCTTGTGGTGTGCACATCTCTGTCCGCCACATTTTAACAGGCTGCATTTTATACCGTGATGAAAGGGCAGAAGCACAAGTTGATGGGGATCTGCCCTGTGTTTCAGCTAATGATGAGACGTGTGTGTCTAGGATTTTAAAGTTTTGTGACGTGTCTGGACTCTGGCCTAAACTTTTAGGCTGGAGGTTTTAGTGTATCGCAGAGTGGCTGGCTCCTCTCTTTTTTCCTTGCGGTCAGCCAGCCACTTCCATCTGCTATATTGTTTCAGCTCCCTCTACCACTTTCTTCCTGTGTTGTCCATGTTTTGCTGCTGGCGGCATGATTCGTCCCACGCTTCGGTGTGGGTAGGCACATATTTTTCCACGCTTGTTACCTGTGTTTTACGATCTGTTTTATCTTATTGTTCTGAGTCTTTTCTTGACACCCGTCTCAATCTGTTACTGAGCGGGCGCAGAAGATCTTGCCGTCGTGCGCTCATACAACCCTCTCCATCCATCCATCCAATTTACATGAAAATTAGGCGTTACTCAAGGGTTTACCTGAAACAATCCAGTACTAGACACTTAAGACACGACAATATGTTAACAACATCAGTTTAACGTAGGCCTCTCTTGTGTCGCTAAAGCTTAACCTTAAATATTCCCGAAACCTCTTCCAAAGCGATAAGGTTTATAACAGGGCGCAATAAGTTCGAAATAGTACCTGCTGACCACTGGGAACAAATCCATAAATCGGATTAAACAATATCTGATTCTGAATAGTTGCACCCATTACCATGCAACGAAAACTTTATTGACAGCGGCACAGAACCTGATTAATAACGGCCAGTTCATCTAACAAACAAGCTACAAAAGTTTCCAGCGAAGTAAGATGGTTCAATGATACCGGCTAAGCGAGGACGGAATTAGAGAAACACGAGCTCACAGGGCCTGATCGAAAATCTTTCTTTTAGGCAATCAAACTTCCTGGCAGATTAAAACTGTGTGCCGGACCGAGACTCGTACTCGGGACCTTTACCTTCCGCGGGCAAGTGCTCTACCAACTGAGCTACCCAAGCACGACTCACACCCCGTTCTAGAAACATCCCCCAGGCTGTGGCTAAGCCATGTCTCCACAATATCCTTGCCTCCCGAAGTGCTAGTTCTGCATGGTCCGCAGGAGAGCTTCTGTGAAGTTTGGAAGGTAGGAGACGAGGTACTGGCGGAATTAAAGCTGTGAGGACGGGGCGTGAGTCGAGCTTGGGTAGCTCAGTTGATAGAGCACTTACCCGCGAAAGGCAAAGGTCCCGAGTTCGAGTCTCGGTCGGGCACACAGTTTTAATCTGCCAGGAAGTTTCATATAAGCGCACACTAAGCTGTAGAGTGAAAATTTCATACTAGAAACATGCAAATCACATTGACTTGCGGGTCACACATTAACGTACCTTGCCCAAAATGTCAGAATTCTCGGCCACATCTGCACATTGAACACCGGCGAGCCACGTTCCACGCCGACATGTGTGTACTCTACCCGACAGGACACTCTCCTGCCTGCACTGCTAGTGCCAATTGCCTCGTGCGCTTCGCATTCAACAGCCGTGAAGTCGACTCACAACGAACTTCCACGACAGCGTCCAAGCCGCGATTTATCACCGTTTCGCCAGAGGAGTATCCACCATATCTGCCCTGCGACTCACCGAACCAACCTCGTTACATAATCACTCTTGGCACGTGTTCCTTACCGTAGAATTCCATTATCTTAGTTGTATCTATAGGTATTGTCATATTTTAATTATTTACTACCTCGTGAAGGACAAAACTTCTCTCTGTAATAAATCTTCCGAGTCCGCTAAGATTATTTGATCATCTGCAAATACGAGTGATAAATACACTTATAAATAAACTTTATTATTAATCTTCAATTGATCGGAAATAACAGCCAACCAGTTGAAAATACAGGTGTATTAAACCACGACAATACTTTCTACCGTTTTAAAACTGCCTTCCTCAGGAAGTATTGCATCTATTAACAAAATTAAGACATTGTGGTATCATTACAATAATCAAAATTACAGGAAATGTTTACAAATAATTGTAGTGAAGCATCCTCACATATAATCACATATCATCTATATCCCATGTGGAAGACACTGACTCTGTCCAGAACACGTGCATGTCATCTACTTAATCACCATTTAAAACACATGATTTGTAAGTAGTAGCTCTCTACTGAAAGGCTTCGTCTTAAAACTTTTTGAAATACCACACATTTGACAATGAATATAACAACATGTAGTGTGTCACTTAAAACATTTGCATATATGTTGTTGTTGAGGTCAACAGCTCGAAGACTGGTTTCATCCACCTTTCCATGCTACTCCATCCTATGCGAGCCTCTTTATCTCCGAATGACTGCTGCAATCTCCATACTGTATTCATCTCTTGGTCTCCCTCTACGATTTTCTCCCTTCACACTTCCCTCCAATACTAAATTGTTGATCCCCTGTTGTCTCAGAATGTGTCCTCTCAACGATCAATCCTTTCTTTTGGTCAAGTTGTGCCACAAATTTCTTGTCTCTCCAACTCTATTCAGTACTTCCTCATTAGTTACGTGACTGACCCATTTAAACTTCAGCATTCTTCTGTAGCACCACATTTCGAAAACATCTATTCCCTTTTCATGTAAACTGTTTATAGTCCATGTTCCACTTCCATGAATGGCTACGCTGCATACAAATATCTTTATAAAAGACTTCCTAACACTTGCTCCCCAAATAGCAAAACTCATTTACTACTTTAAGTGTCTCGTTTCCTAATCTGATTCCCTTAGCATTACCTGATTTAATTTGACTACATTCCATTATCCTTGTTTTGCTTTTGTTGATGTTTATCTTATATCCTCTTTTCAAAACACTGTCGCTTCCGTTCAACTGCTCTTCCAAGTCTTTTGCTGTCTCCTACAGAATTACAGTGTCATCGGCAAACTTCAGAGTTTTTGTTTCTTCTCCCTGAACTTTAATTCCTACTCCAGATTTTACTTCTGGTTCCTTTGCTGCTTGTTGAATGTACAGATGAATAACATCGGGGTTAGGCTACAAACCTGTCTCGCTCCCTCCTCAGCGACTGCTTCCCTTTCACGCCCCTCGACTCTTATTACTGCCATCTGGTTTCTGTACGAGTTGTAAATAGCCTTTAGCCCCCTGTATTTTGCCTCTGCTACCTTCAGGACATTAAAAAGAGCATTGCATTGAGTGTTGTCAAAACCTTTCTTTAAGTCCATAAATGCTATAAATGTAGGTTTGCCTTTCCTTAATCTATCCTCTAAGATAAATCGTAGGATCAGTATTGCATCGCGTATTCTTACATTTCTCCGGAATCAAACTGATCTTCCCCGAAGACTGCTTCTGCCAGCTTTTTCATTCTTCCGTAAATAATTCGTGTTATTATATTGCAACTGCTTTATTTGGAATTGGAATTACCACATTCTTCCTGAAGTCTGAGAGTATTTCTCCTGTCTCATACATCTTGCACACCAGATGGAGGAGTTTTCTCATGGCTGGCTCTTCCAAGACTATCAGTAGTTCTGAGGGAATGTCGTCTACTCCTGGGGCCTTGTTACGACATATTTCACACACACACACACACACACGCACACACACACACACACACACACACACACACACACACACACACACACACATATATATATATATATATATATATATATATATATATATATATATATGTTTGTGTGTGTGTGTGGGTGGGTGGGTGGGTGGGTGGGTGTGGGTGTGTGTGTTTGTCCAGATGCATATTACAAAATGTTTCAAGTAAATGTTCTTTAGCCATCAGGGGGACATCAATCAGCATGATTGCCTTTGTTGTAGCTTTGTTTTTTACAAAGTTATGAACAGCATTATGACTTCTTTAAATGGCACCTTGTATTTTTTATTCGGTAATTCATTTCCTCTTCTAAAGACCTATTCAAAAATGTATCACTGTGTACCATTCACTGAAACACAGCGTTGTTAATTACATCACACAACATTTACGTTGACGCTCCCAGCGCTTAGTGCCGGTACTCGGGGTAATGGAACACATCCAAGTGCTGACGTTGACAGAGGACAGATGTAAACATAAGCAGAATGCACACCCCTCATTCCGTCAACCATTGTCAGTTGAAGAGTTGTGTGAGTAGAATGTACACCAACGAAGAGAAGGTAGAAATGCTACTCATCTATGGGGAATGTAAGTTAGCAGAACAGTAATTGCTATCCTGTTTTCTTATGTACGGGTACGTTTAGCACAGTAGTCTAGTCCTTTTAAATACTGTTGTGTAGAGCAGGCATACAGTAAAGGCTGTCCTTTCTACGACCTGCACCGACATAACATTTCTTTTATTGTTGTTGTTGTTGTTGTTCAAGGTAGGCGAAATGCTACGCAGGCACCGGAACTGTACAGAGAGCGATATCCTGACAAGAAACCACCTTCCCGACGGATGTTTTCTCGTCTTGTTGCGACGCTTCAGGAAAGTTTCAACCCTCGACAACGCAATCGTCGTAGCACTGGCACAAAAGAAGCTGCCGAAGTTACTGTTCTCGATTCCGTTGCTATGAATCCACATGTGAGCACACGATAGCTTGAACACGAGATTGGCATTCCTAAAGCCAGTGTACATCGTATTCTTACACGTCACCGGTTCCATCCTTACCTTGTACACCTACATCAAGAATTGTATGGGAATGATTTCCAGAATCGTGTACAGTTCTGTCAGTGGGCACAGCAGCAAATCCAATGTTATATTTACCGATGAATGTTCCTTCTCAAACAAAAGACAGGTAAATACAAGGAACCATTTATAATGGATCAAATCAGAATGCATTATTGATCCAGCGACAACCCACGATGGCTTAGACAGGTAGAACATCAGTGTCAATGGAGGGTTAACGTCTGGTGTGGGATGCTTGGTACTACAATTATTGGCCCTTTTTTTCATCAATGGTAGTCTAAACGGCACAGCGTATGCCAACTTTCTCAGACGAATTCTTCCTCCTCTTCTGGATGAAGTGTCGCTAAGAACCAGAATGCTTATGTGGTATCAACACGATGGATGTCCAGCACATAATTCCTTGCGTGCGCGTCGTGTTCTGAACCGAAAGTATCGTCCCAGATGGATTGGTCGAGGAGGAACAGTTACTTGGCCCGGTTGGTCTCCTGATTTAAATCCTCTGGACTTTTTTCTTTGGAGATGCATTAAAGACGTTGTCTATCGCGATATTCCAGCAACTCTAGAGGACATGGAGGAACGTATCGTACTTGCTTGTAATTCTCTTCAGCAGGCAACACTGGAAGCAGTAAATAATTTTTTCATTCAACGAGTGCACCAGTGTATCGGTGTCCAGGGTCACCATTTTGAGCACCTTTGAATGTTCTACTCCTGGGCAATGGTACAGGAGAGTTCAAGTCAATGTTGTGTTACATTTTTACTTGGTTTTCATTTATAGCTGTAACAAGCTTGAGTGTCAAAGCAAAAACACTTCAAGGAAATATTATCAATGTATAACAGACCCAGTCCTTGACTGTTAAGTTGACCACTGGCATGAAGGAATACTGTGAAAGGACGCACTGTGACGGAGAAACTGCCTTTAGCTCTTCCGTTTATATAACATCAACATGCTTGTCACTAACCGCAGTCTTCTCATTTCCCTCATCCCCTGTCCATACGCGCTAGAAATAATCCAGCCACCCATTTTCTGCAACGGGATTAATTTGAATCATATCTTTTTCATATTCATTAAGCATTTTCAGCGCCTTATTCGCTTTAGTTTGTTGCCTATGTACAACATGCTCCATTTTACTCAGCAAATTTTCCCAGCGTTGTTGTTTTATTTTTCTTGCCTCCTGGGCGCTGTCGTGTGCTGTTTGTACTCGATGTAGACTTCTCGTTTCCTTGATTGCGGTTGTTACAGGTAGACTTATTTCTTACATTTTATGATGTCTCCTAGTTCTTTGTTCAAGACTGGACGTAATCTTTGGTTTCTATATTTCATCCTTTTCCCTTAAGCTTCATCACTAGCTATTTGTATTATTGTTACTATTTCGTTCCACGCTTTATTAATGTGCAGTTTTTCTTGCACGTGTTTTAGTGTTTCATCTAGACTTTTTCTGTATAATCATCTAATTCTTGGATCTTCTATCAAATTTATTCCATAAATTTCTTCTTTTTTTTTTGTTAGTGTTTTTATTGTTATACAGTGGGATTTTTAATTGAAATTTTCAGAAAATAGTAAGTTCTGACATCATATCTTTTGTTGATTGTGGTGTCTTTTATTAACAGAGTGGCTTTCCCCATTTCTAATAACATAATCTATTGTAGTTCTAGCACGCAAAGCACACCACGTAAATTTATGAATATCTTTATAGGGAAAAACTGTATGTCGTTCTTGAGTGTTTGAACTGATCTCCATAACAGTTTTATTATGTTCTCCGTTTGTGCCCATCTATTTGCCTATGCTTGCTTCGAAATCCCTAGAATTTTTAAATATTCTGCTTTAAATATTCCATTAATCGTCGTCTGCATGCATTCCTTGGTTACATGAGTTCCCTCTCTTTTTCTATCCTCTGGTGTATGAACACCAATAATATTCACAAGCTTCCTGAATATCTTTAAACTTACGTGTATCAGTCTCTCATTTATGAACGTATATGACTGCAGCCATTTGCTATCGGTACTTTTATCATTACTGCAACTACAGCTCTTGCCCGGAGAGTCCTACTGACTCCGCTGTATATCATAAAATAACCATTAACTTCTTTAGAACCTTGTAGTTTTTCTTTGTTTATGATATTACAGTAATATCAGTTGTTGCAGTATTTTATTCCTTTGTTAGTGGTTCACATTTCGTCTTGATCCTCCTGAAATTCCATGTGACTATTTTCAAAATTTTCCCGGTCCTTTTACTCTTAACCTTCTTCCTCACTTTGGTTGACATCAAAAGTCAGTTAATTCATCTACTTGATTTTTGTGAACAATGCTACAGTTCACCCGTTACAGGATACCGAACTGTAGCCGAGTAGTTAGGTGGTGACGCAGCCACCTTTAGGTAACCTAACGCACCTGATTTTCTTTTGAGATTGTCTCCCTTGGATGGTTAACTTCACTCCGGTTATGGATCAATCTCTGGAGTTTTCATGGGATGCGCTTCCGTGTTTTTCATCAACGTTGTCTCCTCTAGGAGGTCAGCTTCCCACGCCCATCCCCCAGTAACCCTACGTTGTAGATTGCTCTTCATTTGACTCCCGTCCATATTTGACATATTGCGCATATTTGCAATCACTGATATGTTACAGAATAATATCCTGGGGTAACTCATCTCTTAGGAAAAAAGTATTCTTCTACAAAATAAAGTACTTAGAATTATCAGTGGAATTCACATACATAAATCTTGCAGGCTTCTCTTTAAGTAACTGGGAATATTAATCACATCGTCACACTACATTTATTCACTTACCAAATTTCTCATCAACAGTCCACCTGAGTTTGAGAGTAACAGGAATATTCACGATTACGACTCCGGAAGGAAAAATAATCTCCGTTACCCTTTAGTGAATCTAACTTCGGCGCAAAAAAGGATTGAAAAATGCAGCTGCAAAACTCTTTGATAATCTATCAATGCAAGTATATGTCCGGCAGGCTTTTAAATGAGGACTGAAGATGTTCCTCCAAGAAATTCTTGAATAGAAATAATTAGCCATCTGTACTGGAAAAAGACTATAAATGACCAACATGTAGCCGTATAAATTTTTTTCATTTAAAAAAATTATATGTCTATGTTTGTTCCGTTAACACGTCTTAAAAGTGAATATATTATACAGAACAACGAAGAGAAGAACAAATGAACGCTCTGTCAAGGAAGTGACAAGCAAAGCTAGAGTTATTTTACTAAAACGGGGATAAACTGGAGGAAACGATCGCTGATAGTGTAAGAAGCAACAGAGGGGATATGGACACTGTGGTATCGTCCAGAGCTGTGCCACACCAAGGTCGACAAGTCAATACCATAAATCATGTACACTGCTGGCCATTAAAATTGCTACACCACGAAGATGGCGTGCTACAGACGCGAAATTTAACCGACAGGAAGAAGATGCTCTGATATGCAAATGATTAGCTTTTCAGAGCATTCACACAAGGTTGGCGCCGGTGGCGACACCTACGACGTGCTGAGATGAGGAAAGTTTCCAACAGATTTCTCACACACATTATGTTGTGTTGTGTTGTGTCGGCCGGTGTGGCCGTGCGGTTCTAGGCGCTTCAGTCTGGAACCGCGTGACCGCTACGGTATATAGAGGAGACGGGAAGGTTTCACAGGTTAGTTGTGCATATACTACTAACGAAGTCTACGCTGTGGTTCATGGTATGCCGACGGAAGCACCCTCACTCCCAGACACAATAGTATTGTGGTCCGCTAATATATTATCTCAAACATGATCGACAATAGAAGTTCATTACGTTAGTCAATGACTTTTAGTATTAGACGGTCGTAGTCTCCACTACATTGTAATTGTATGTAACAGTGGCACTGAGTTACGGACGTCATTATCGATCAGACGTAGTAGTAGCCTCGTGTAGCTGTAGATGTAGGTAACTTGCAGCAGTATACCTGCTTAAAGGAAGTGCCTCTAACTAAGGGCTCACCTCCAGAGGATGTAAGGTTTCCAAGTACAGAAGGAATTAGCATATTTCATCAAAATATAAGAGGTATTAGAGATAAAGTTAGTGAACTGCTAATAGATGCTAACTCTGAAATTATTGGTATATCTGTGCACCACTTAAATAATTTGATAATTCAGAGGCTTCCTTTACCAGGCTACAGATCAGCTGGCTGTTTCTCAAGGAGTTCCTTGCGGGGTGGGGAAGTGGCTCTGTACGTAAAAAACAGTATTTCATTTGAGTCCATAGACGTATCACGACACTGCGCTGAACAGATATTTGAAAGTTGTGCAGCATTCGTTGAATTTAGTGAAACTAAACTTCTAATTGCTGTTGTTTATAGATCCCCTAACTCCGACTTCAGAGCATTTTTGCTTAAGCTAGAGAGGGTTCTTGATTCACTTTGTAGGAAGTACCAGAAAGTATTTATATATGGTGACTTCAATATTAATTTTGTACATGATTGTGCAAGAAAAAGGATGTTGGTAGATATCCTAAATTCATATGATCTGATGCAAACTGTGTTTTTTCCAACTAGGGTGCAGGGGAACAGTAGCACAGTCATAGACAATATATTTATCCATTCTTCATTACTAGGTGGGCATTCTGTTAGTAAAAGGGTGAATGGCCATTCAGACCATGATGCACAAATTTGAACACTAAAAGGTTTTTGTATTCAAACCAATGTCGTATTTAATTACAAACTACGTAGGAAAGTTAATCCAACAGCAATAGAGAGTTTTTCAAAATTTGTCAAGGAACAAGAGTGGCAAGATGTTTATAGTGCCGATAATATAGATGATAAATACAATGCTTTCCATAACACATTTCTCATGCTCTTTGAGAGTTGCTTTCCATTGGAATATTCTAAACGGGGTACTAGCAGTAATGGACAGCCCGGTTGGCTGACTAGTGGGATAAGGATATCATGTAGAACAAAGCGGGAATTATATCAAAATGTCAGAAGTAGTCACAATCAAGCTACAGTAGCCCATTACAAACAGTATTGTAAGGTGCTTAAAAATGTTATTAGCAAGGCAAAAAGTATGTGGTATGCAAATAGAATAGCTAATTCACAGGATAAAATAAAAGCCATATGGTCAGTTGTGAAGGAAGTGTCTGGTCAGCAGCACAAGGTTGATGATATAAAGTCAGTTCGCAGTAATAATATTATAAATCAGATATATGTACAGTTTCTAACAACCATTTTCTGAGCATTGCTGGTGAATTAAATAAAATTTAGTCTCTACAGGAAATCATATAAATTTCTTAGCAAATGCCTTTCTGAGATTGACGTCTGAAATACTCCTCTGTGATACAGACAAGAGGGAGATTGAGTCAATAATTAAATCACTGAAGAATGAGGACTCTCATGGTTATGATGGAGTGTCTAGTAGAATATTAAAGTACTGTGCTGCACATGTTAGCCCTGTATTTAGCCATATTTGTAATTTTTCCTTTAGGAATCGTCAGTTTCCTGAGCGATTAAAGTACTCAGTAGCAAAGCCGCTTTATAAAAAGGGAGAAAGGGATAATGTAGATAATTTTAGACCTATTTCTTTGCCATCAGTGTTTGCAAAAGTTATCGAAAAGGCTGTGTCTGTAAGATTAATTGATCAGTTTATATCACACGATTTGCTATCAAATGTACAGTTCGGCTTTAGAAGTCGTTTGACAACTGAAAATGCTATATTCTCTTTTCTCTGTGAGGTACTGGATGGGCTAAACAAAAAGTTTCGAACGCTTGGCGTATTTTTTGATTTAACAAAGGCATTTGACTGTGTTGATCTCACAATATTGCTCCAGAAGTTGGACCATTACGGAATAAGGGGAGTAGCTCACAATTGGTTCACCTCTTATTTTAGCAACAGGCAGCAAAAGGTCATTATTCACAATGTTGATAACGGCTGTGATGTGGGGTCTGAGTGGGGTACTGTGAAGTAGGGGGTGCCCCAGGGATCAGTGTTGGGGCCCCTCCTGTTCCTTATTTATATAAATGATATACCCTCTAGTATTATGGGTAACTCTAAAATATTTCTGTTTGCTGATGACACTAGCTTGGTAGTAAAGGATGTTGTGTGCAACATTGACTCGGTTTCAAGTAGTGCAGTACACGACCTCAGTTCATGGCTTGTAGAAAATAAACTAACGTTAAATCACAGTAAGACTCCGTTTTTACAGTTTCTAACACACAATTCAACAAAACCTGACGTTTTAATCTCACAGAACGTGCATATGATTAGTGAAACTGAACAGTTCAAATTCCTAGGTGTTCAGATAGATAGTAGCTGTCATGGAAAGCCCACGCTCAGGATCTTATTCAAAGACTTAATACTGCCATTTTCACTATTCGAACGGTATCGAAAGTGAGTGATACTTCGACACGTAAATTAATCTACTTTGCTTATTTTCATTCCCTTATGTCGTATGGTATTATGTTTTGGAGTAACTCTTCCCATTCTAGAAGGATATTTTTGGCTCAGAAACGGGCGGTTCGGGCAATAAGTGGTGTGAGTTCACGAACCTCTTGTCGACCTCTGTTCACGAGTCTGGGTACTTTGGCATTGGCCTCTCAATATGTATATTTCTTATTGTTGTTTCTTGTTACCAATATTAGTTTATTTCCAACAATAAGCAGCTTTCACTCGGTTAATACTCGGCAGAAATCAAACCTCCATTTGGATCGGACTTATTTAACTGTTGTGCAAAAAGGTGTGCAGTATACTGCTGCATCCATTTTCAATAAGCTGCCATTCGAATTCAAAAATCTTAGCAGTAATCCACGCGCTTTCAAATCGAAACTGAAGAGTTTCCTCATGGGTCACTCCTTCTATTCTGTCGAGGAGTTCCTTGAAAAATTAAGCTGATTCTCATTGTAATGCTGATACTGTTTGCTTAAACTTATGGACTGATTTTCTTTCAGGCTCATGAACATTTATTTTTATCTGTTATTACTTTTATGTTGTAAGTTCATGTACTGATACGTTCGATGACCTTGGAGATTTGCTCCTCAATTTCTGGCAAGACAGCCAATCCACTAGGACGGGAGGCCGAAGGGCACGCGTTTAAGCTCACGCAGGCTGGCGTGAGGTCTGGAACAGGACAAGGTCTTGAAACTAGCAAAAAAGGTACGTAGCTTCTGGAATACTTAACTTTAATCCATAATTGGTGAACATCGGTCTTGACGGTACATGCATCACAAGATAAACAGCAATTGATAATGGCGCCTTGCTAGGTCGTAGCAAATGACGTAGCTGAAGGCTATGCTAACTATCGTCTCGGCAAATGAGAGCGTAATTTGTCAGTGAACCATCGCTAGCAAAGTCGGCTGTACAACTGGGGCGAGTGCTAGGAAGTCTCTCTAGACCTGCCGTGTGGCGGCGCTCGGTCTGCAATCACTGATAGTAGCGACACGCGGGTCCGACGTATACTAGCGGACCGCGGCCGATTTAAAGGCTACCACCTAGCAAGTGTGGTGTCTGGCGGTGACACCACACGGAACTTGACATTTAAATAAATAAATATTAAAGTGCGCGTCATTTACGACGGCGGCCGAGTTTAGGTTCGTTCTGCGCATCTGACGTCACTAAACACAGTCAGCCAATGAACGGAGAACGACGTTGCCAAAGCTCGACTGTAGTGCAAAGCACGGACGAGTGTCTTCAGTTTTAGAAACGTTTTCATAAATAGAGGAATAGAACAAAAGCAACGTCTTGATAGCAGACTTTCTTTCGTAGAAAGTTTGGAAAGAGCATGCTTTATACCAATTGCTTCATATTCTATTAATTAATTAAATCAAACAAGCAATAAGCCTCCTAATTCAGGCGATAGCAAGGAAAGGTGTTTGTATCATTCTCACGAACCGCTTTTTCACAATAAATAACAGAGGTAATTGTTTATTTCCTACTGTACTTCAATGAAACGTGAGTAATCCATAGTCATACCAACAGTGTTTGTTGGCATATTGCATGATATTTTAGAGTCGTGCTGGAGTTCTATCGAATGACGAGCCACGTTAGCGTAATGGTTAAGGTATTTGGCTGCCTAGCGAAAGGTTCTGGGATCAAACCTTGTTCGGAATTTAATATTTTCTTTATTTAAAAACAATATCGAAGTGTCTTACTTCACGAATTTTATTCGTTTGAATGAAATTTTTTGAAATTTCTAATGCTTTGTCTCTTCATTATAACCATAATAGGTTTTCGGTTTTTCTAATTTTGTCCTCCAATATTTCTTTTCACGGCAATAAAAAACAATGAAAAAGCACACATACAATATTCATGTTATCTGTTTTGTTCGTATATCTTCTCTTCCGCAGTCGCTGTTTTACTATTCATGTTGAGATATATTCTTTTGCAACAGTATTAAAAGTATTATTTAGAGCAGAATTTGAAATATATTCCTCTTCTGCAAGTGTAATAAGCGTCTTATTTAGACCAGACGCTTTTTTCTCTTTTAAAGCATCTTCAGTGGACAGTATTTTGTCTCCTCCATTGCCAAGTAACCTTTCGTAATTTTGTGCTGCGGTAGTACAATATTCAACGTTTGTGTCGGCTGATCAGTGTTTTAGCAAATAAATGGTGTTTGTGTGTGCCATACACAAAAATTATATTTCACATAGCTCAGAGCACTTCACTGATACGCAGTATATTCAAGTCCTAATGTTTTTGTAAGTCCACAGTTTTGTTTAATGTATTTTGTCTTTCTTTTGATTGACTGAAGTGCTCTAAAATAAAGCCAAACGCGCCTGGTGTAAATAAAACTTTTATTACAGTCACGAAATACGGAATATTTCTCAATATTACATACGATACCTATCTGGTACTTAAATTAAATGAGATATCGTTATACAGTAAATTTTATATGAAATTTAGGTATCTTGTCCACATTCCTTTCTCAACATTGTGGCAACTAAAATCGACCATACGGAAAGTATACGGTATGGACTTTTACCTCTGCAAACTCTTCAAAATTTTGTGCAATGGTTTACTACATTTAATGCTGCACAATAACTGCGTAGAACATCGAAACAAAATTAAGTCATTTATGGGGGGAAGGTATCAGTCAAGAAGATGTGTAAAAATCTAATTTTTGGGCCAAATAGTTTTTGTGAAATCGAATGATAAGTGTGTCAAAGCAGTCGGAACACCATGTGTCTGCACAGGCGAGCAGTGCAGTGATGTCAAAATCGCGCACAGCGCGGAATACGGGGAGCACGTCTTTGTCTCAGCGAAAGGGTTAATGCGGCCGTGGTGGCTTTACTTCATAAACTGCGCGCTCCCCCTAAACGTAAGTTTGCAAACTATACTATACTATGGCGCTGCTTCTCTTGGCGCGTGCGTCGTTTGCAACTGGCAACGCACCAATCTCCCGCGTCTGGGCGGGCATGCGCGAGCCGCCAAGGTAAAAGAATTGAATTATAGTCGAGTGCATCTTCACGACCGCCTACCACTGGCGTTGCAGGCCCATAAGTACAGCAGTGGTTCGGCCTGCATTACGGCGACACTTCTTCAGTGTACAGGTGTATGGGACCATCGCACCCGGCAGCGCAGCAGGTGACTCTGCTAACCAGCGCGTGCGAGGACGGCTCCGTAAAGCGGCACTAATGGCTGGTGTCTGGCTGGCCTGCCTGCGGACTCCCCAGGCCTCGCGGCTCGCACTTGGCCTGCTTCGGCGCAGCTCCTACTTTCACCCACCGTTTTGGAAGCGGACTCGGTACATACCCAAAATAGCGAGCCGGCGGCCGCGCGCCTTGCGCAACCGGCGGTCCAGTCTCTTTCATCCCCTTCCCTCGGAAGGAGATGGATGCTAAAGCCCCGCGGTCATTATTCATTCCGTTCCTCAGGCAGACCCGACAACGGCACACATTCGACACTTTGCAGGTTGCGGAAGAAGAAATTCGAATTTCGGAAACCGTTTTCCGATGCGATAATCACGAGGGAGAGTTGCGAATTTTAATTGTCAAGAGATTTTCGCAACACTTCCGAAACTCAAGAAAATTTTACTTCGATAAATTTTCTTGGGCTTCAAATCAAGTGGTTAAATATCCACGCAGTATCGGACGAGTCCTCGTCGGTCGTTGTCATGTGGTCATGTGTGATTGCTGCTGCCGTCCACAGTCGTGCTATCGCCTGTGACGTCACTGGTACAGTCCAGCGCCATATAAGACAATGTCTTCGTTGAGGGTCCCCTCCTCCTTTCCGATGGCCGGGTCCCTGGCTGTGTTTAGCTGCTGACCGCCGCTTTTATAGACAGATTTGTGCGAAATTTTTATTTCGACCTCTTCTTTTATAACCCTATCCGAGAAACCGTTTATCCGTTTAAGGGGAGGCTTACTATCTTTGGCCTGAAAAAGCATGTTCTTTGAGAATTTTTTCTCGGGATTTATTGTAGATATCAATATCTTGGGAGAGCCAGTCCTGACAAAACTCTACCATCTGGTGAGCAAGATGTACGAAACAGGCGAAATACCCTCAGACTTCAAGAAGAATATAATAATTCCAATCCCAAAGAAAGCAGGTGTTGACAGATGTGAAAATTACCGAACCATCAGTTTAATAAGCCACAGCTGCAAAGAACTAACACGAACTCTTTACAGACGAATGGAAAAACTAGTAGAAGCCGACCTCGGGGAAGATCAGTTTGGATTCCGTAGAAATACTGGAACACGTGAGGCAATACTGACCTTACGACTTATCTTAGAAGAAAGATTAAGGAAAGGCAAACCTACGTTTCTAGCATTTGTAGACTTAGAGAAAGCTTTTGACAATGTTGACTGGAATACTCTCTTTCAAATTCTAAAGGTGGCAGGGGTAAAATACAGGGAGCGAAAGGCTATTTACAACTTGTACAGAAACCAGATGGCAGTTATAAGAGTTGAGGGACATGAAAGGGAAGCAGTGGTTGGGAAGGGAGTAAGACAGGATTGTAGCCTCTCCCCGATGTTATTCAATCTCTATATTGAGCAAGCAGTAAAAGAAACAAAAGAAAAATTCGGAGTAGGTATTAAAATCCATGGAGAAGAAATAAAAACTTTGAGGTTCGCCGATGACATTGTAATTCTGTCAGAGACAGCAAAGGACTTGGAAGAGCAGTTGAACGGAATGGACAGTGTCTTGAAAGGAGGGTATAAGATGAACATCAACAAAAGAAAACGAGGATAATGGAATGTAGTCGAGTTAAGTCGGGTGATGCTGAGGGTATTAGATTACGAAATGAGACACTTAAAGTAGTAAAGGAGTTTTGCTATTTGGGGAGCAAAATAACTGATGATGGACGAAGTAGAGAGGATATAAAATGTAGACTGGCAATGGCAAGGAAAGCGTTTCTGAAGAAGAGAAATTTGTTAACATCGAGTATAGATTTAAGTGTCAGGAAGTTATTTCTGAAAGTATTTGTATGGAGTGTAGCCATGTATGGAAGTGAAACATGGACGGTAAATAGTTTGGACAAGAAGAGAATAGAAGCTTTTGAAATGTGGTGCTACAGAAGAATGCTGAAGATTAGATGGGTAGATCACATAACTAATGATGAAGTATTGAATAGGATTGGGGACAAGAGAAGTTTGTGGCACAACTTGACCAGAAGAAGGGATCGGTTGGTAGGACATGTTCTGAGGCATCAAGGGATCACCAAATTAGTATTGGAGGGCAGCGTGGAGGGTAAAAATCATAGGGGGAGACCAAGAGATGAATACATTAAGCAGATTCAGAAGGATGTAGGTTGCAGTAGGTACTGGGAGATGAAGAAGCTTGCACAGGATAGAGTAGCATGGAGAGCTGCATCAAACCAGTCTCAGGACTGAAGACCACAACAACAACATCAATATCAAATTTGGTTAAATTGTTTATTGATATTTCCTCTACAAACGGGAATTTTTTCGACCGGAATTGTCGAGGAGGAAAGGCGGAAGTGTCGTCGGAACCAAACAAAATTTCGATGTAGACCTCCACGCGGAGGTTCGAGTCCCCCCTCGGGCATGGGTGTGTGTGTTTGTCCTTAGGATAATTTAGGTTAAGTAGTGTGTAAGCTTAGCGATTGATGACCTTAGCAGTTAAGTCCCATAAGATTTCACTCACATTTGAACATTTTGAACCTCCACGCCCGGTATGTCACAGGTCAGCCTGCGCGTCTGAAATCAAAATTGAGTTGACGTTAGCGAAGTATATAAGATTCTTTAGGAGTTGCGCCTCGCTTAAGTTATTTGGACCATAGGAAACAAAATGGTGACCATTTGAAAAAAGTAGGAATTTTTTCATCGTATTTTCGACTTCGTCGGCCAAGTAAAAATATTTACAGTTGATGGATCGAAATAAAAGTGGTACAACTCCGAAACAATTTAGTTAGCTTCGTCGGAAACAAAGTATCATAACAATCGGTTCAGTAGAAAAAAAAATCTCATTTCGAGAAAAACGCGTTTGAATACTGCAGCAGCTCGGAGACCATGGCTGCGGTTACGCTTGTCGCTGCCTCACAGTCAGGAGTGCCTGCGATGGTGTACTCAACGACGAACCTGGGTGCACGAATGGCAAAACGTCATTTTTTCGGATGAATCCAATATGCAATATGCCATATTATGCAACGTACGTTCAATCTGCTATTCTGGGTCCATGAACCAGTCCTTCCTCCTCCTCATAGAGGGCGTTCTGCTCGATCTGGGCCATCCTGAGCTGCTCCAGAGACGCTCGTACGGCCGGTGACAAGCGCTTTTCGGCCGCTTGAATCCGGTGGTCGTCCGAATGCTTGGCGAACTGCGTCGAATAGAGTCCCAGAGTGATGTCCATCGTTGTCATGGTCTTCAGAATTGCTTAATACTCTTCGTTGAAGCTGCTTACTGCCAGGAAAGTCGCAATATCCACAGTCTTCGCACCATAATGCAAATGCTTGGGGGCTAACTTCCCAACACATTCGTTCAAACTTTGATTTCAATTTTGTGTGTTTCCTCCCAAGCACCGGCACAATAACTCGTCCTTCGAAAGAAAAAAACTGGTGCGTGAAAAAGACTGATTTCAGGCAGGTGCATTTTTTTGTTCAACCGCGAATAACAATCATTTCCGTTCCGTATTCGGAAAAACCGTTTCAGGGGTGGATTCTAAACATTTTTATGGATTCAAAAATACAATTTTTAAAAAAATCGATTTTTTTGAACCAAAAGATAGTAAACCTCCCTTTGATGCTAGATGTCTCCCCGAATGCAATTTGATGCCCGTTTTCCAGAGTATATTCTGCCGCTGATTTCTTGGGATACCGTAGGTGCAAACATTTCTCTTGCTCTATACGCACAGCTAGTTCGTCCTGAAACTGTTCACACCCATACCGCACCCCTGGCGTTCTGTGGCCTGCAGTATTTTTAACTGGTCTCATGAGTTGTTTTTGCTGGATACCTGAAAACTTAATCTATTTTCTGCATTTTTAGGAGGCTATATTCTTTCCGGCCACTGAGTCATAGAAAGGCAAAAAGACAAGCTTCTTCGCGTCCTCTTCTGAGAACTTCTGCTTACGTGTCTTCGGTAAAATGGTTTGCGAAATTTGTCGAGTAATGTAGCCGTTTGCCTTTAACGCCTTTCATAAATGGCTAAGTTCTCGTGCCACGTGCTAAGTTCTCGTGCCACGTTTTCCGTGTCTTAAACGGCTTGTGCTCGATGCACTAAGGTCGTCAGAACAGAACATTTTTGTGCTGGATAGTAGTAGCTGGCAGCGTGAAAATATTGGTCCATGTGTATAGATTTCCTGTAAAGACTGTGGCTGACACGACCGTTTTGCTTTTCGGCTGGCAGTGACATCAATGACGGCGACGCACAATCCGTTTCTACCTCCATCGTGAACTTGATGTGGTCATGGATGTTGTCGATGTGATCCAAGCACTTTCTCAACTTTTCAAGTTCATGAGACCGACAACAAATGTGACGTCGACGTAACAGTAAAAGCAACTACGCTTTGAAGGAATTGTCTCCTAGGCGATGTGCTCAGCGTAATCCATATGCAGGTTGGCTATAACTCGAGCCACTGGACTTCCCATCGCGATCCACTCTGTTTGGTTAAAACCTTATCCACCATACAAAAAATACGACGACGTCAAAATGAGCTTAAACAAATGCACATATGGGCTTTTGTGCATATGGGTCCAGAGCCGCTGCAAATTTCTTTAGGTTCAAATGGTACAAATGGCTTTGAGCACTAGGGACTTAACATCTGAGGTCATCAGTCCCCTAGAACTTAGAACTACTTAATCCTAACTAACCTAAGGACATCACACACACCCATGCCGAGGCAGGATTCGAACCTGCGACCGTAGTGGTCGTGCGGTTCCAGACTGTAACGCCTAGAACCGCTCGGCTCCTCCGGCCGGCTATTTCTTCAGGGAAGTAATTGTTCTGCGTAGGTTGTTTTTATCTATCTATACTAATAATAAATTTGTACACCCGTCGTGTCTGTCTGTTTTCTTCGGACACGCTAATCTCCAGAACTACTGGAAGAATATTCTTGGGGCTTTCCTAAGCAACTTGAGCATAGTTTGAAGCACCGTATAGGCTTTACTTCATCAAAATCGGGGCACGGAAAAAAGACATGACTTTGTCTGTTTGTTTGAACACGCTAATTTCCAAACTTATAGATGAATTTTCATGGGGTTTTTGCAGGTAACTTGAGTATAGCTTTAGCATCGCGTAGGATTTTTTTTTCTTTACTCATCAGTCTTCTGACTGGTTTGATGCGGCCGCCACGAATTCTGCTCTTGTGCCAAGCTCTTCATCTCACAGTAGCACTTGCAACCTACGTCCTCAATTATTTTCTGCATGTATTCCAATCTCTGTATTCCTCTACAGTTTTTGCCCTCTGCATCTCCCTCTAGTACCATGGAAGTCATTCCATGATGTCTTAACAGATGTCCTATCATCCTGTTCCTTCACCTTGTCAGTTTTTACCACATATTTCTGTCCTCTCCATTTCTGCGCTAAACCTCCTTACTCCTTACGTTACGACTCCATCTAATTTTCTTTTGTAGCAGTATAGGCCTTACTTCAATAAGGTGGGATCATAGAAAAAAGGTATCGATGCATATTGTAAAAATATATGTATGTATATACGTATGTTCCACATCTTCTCCGAAACCACTGGATCGATTTCAACCAAACTTGGTACACGTATCACTCACTGCCTGGAAAGAATCGCTGTTGGGGCAAGAACCACCTACCTATCAAAGAGGTATGATGGGGACGAAAATGAAGTGTAGGCCATGATGTGTGACTACCCAGATTTTATTCACCCAGTATTTGAGAACGAGCACACTTATTGACTTGCAACACACTTTCCACGTAATTCAAACACTTACGAAACTTCTGTCGCTGACATCCCCCAAAATAAGACGAAAAGAAAAATTTTATCTCGTACTGCATTTTCGCGTTTCGTTTTCGCATCAGGCATAACGTTTTCATTTATTTCTTTGCTACGAGGTATATTCAATAAGTAATGCAACACCTTTTTCCTCTGCCAATTTCGGCTGCAAAAATGCATAATTTGTTGTGAGACATCATGAAATATTCTCGCTTAAGCCCCTATAGTTTCACGAAATTCCGATAGATGGCAGCGCTATACGTAGCCTTCAAAATGGTGTCTGTATCGGAGGTGCTTTTCAAGCAGAGAGCTGTCGTTGAGCTTCTTTTGGCGGAAAACCAGAACTTCGCAGATATTCATAGGCGCTTCCAGAATGTCTACTGAGACCCGGCAGTGAACAAAAGCACGGTGAGTCGTTGGGCGAGGCGTCTGTCAACATCACAACAAGATCGCGCAAACCGGTCGCACACAGCTGTGACCCTTGCAATGTTGGAACGTGCGGACACTCTCATTCGAGGTGATCGACGGAAAACGATCAAACACCTTTTTGCTCAACAGGACTTCTTTGCTGATAGTACTGGTACACTCGTCCACAGTTGAGGTGCTCTGAGGTGTGTGCCCTATGGGTTCCTCGCCGCCTAACGGAAGAGCATAAAGAGTGACGAAGGACCATCTGTGCGGAATTGTTTGCGCGTTACGAGGCTTATCGTGACAATTTTTTGTCGAACATCGAACCGGAAACAAAATGGCCACACCGCCTCTCCTCCATGGACAAACGTCAAAGCCGCATCCTTTGCCAGTAAGGTCATGTCGAGGTCTTCTGGGGCTCTGAAGGGATTATTTTGTTTGACGTCCTCCCTCATGATGCAGCGATCAACTCCGAAGTGAGTAGCGCTACCCTCAGGAAATTGGAGATATGACTTCAGCCTGTTCATCACCACAGGAGTGGAAATGGTCTTCTCCTTCATCGTGACAGTGCAAAGCCTCACACAAGTGGCCGCGCGGGGTAGCCGCGCGGTCTATGGGCGCCTTCTCACTGTTCGTACGGCTTGTAATTTTATGTGAGCCTCACTGCCCCTTTTTTTAAACTAATTTGTGGCTGATTTTATTCTGAGAAGCTCAGTAATGTATGTAAATACCGTAAATGTAAATTTGATTCAAAAAGTACTTGAAGTGAAGTGAAGCGCAGCTGGACAGCAACAAACTCTGAAGGGCGCAATCCCCGCAACGATAGGAGTTGTAAATCTTTGAGTATGGACTCAAAAAAAAAAAAAAAAAAAAAAAAAAAAAAAAAAAAAAAAAAAAAAAAAAAACCACAATTGATTTCCTTAAAAAAAGGATAACTGTTAATCTGTATCTTGCGGAAAGAGGACGTATTGCTAGGCCGTCGCTCAGAACGTATTGTTACATTTAATGAAAATTGATATTTTACTAATAAAACCGAGTAAAGTATGTGTAAGAGTTGCCAAACGTTTATGTATACAAATTTTCTGGAAGTGAAGAATAGAAATATCTTGTTTTTGGAAAAGGAGGTGAACTTCATTGTCGTCGCCGTCTATCAATCGACAGAATTGTAAGTGTACAAAGTTCACTAAAATACAGGCAAAATGCATTCTCTATAGTTTTCATTCTATAAGTAACAACCCCTCACAATTTCTTAATTACAGTAATTGGATTATGTTATTGTACAATAGTATGGTGCTGAGCTCCACTGACCAATTTTGATGTAGCAGGACGTGTAGTTTGAAGGAAGTTTGTGTGCTAAGCACGAAAAGCAGATTGCTGTTTGATCTTATTTACTTACAACAGTGGTCCCTTAGGTATGAAAAGCTACGAAAACTTGGGCTCAAAGCTCTCCGCAATACGGCCAAGTAACTAACAGAGTCGTATTTTAAACCTTAAAGAACAATAACTTCCTCCAAATTGTAATACGTCACCAACTGGTGCAGAAGCTGATCATTCAAGAGCAACCAAAATTCAGGTACCAGTTACAACTCAAAGTAAAAATCTCAATCAAAAATGAATCTCTCTCTCTCTCTCTCCAAACACATATATAAATATTGATATTATTTTAAAAAAGTCATTTTATAGGCTTCCCCCGTCGGAGGTTCGAGTCTTCCCTCGAGCATGGGTGTGTGTGTTCTTCGTAGCGTAAGTTAGTTTGAGTTACATTAATTAGTGTGTAAGCCTAGGGACCGATGACCTCAGCAGTTTGGTCCCATAGGCCCTTACCACAAATTTCAAAATTTCACAAAAGAATGCGCGCCCGAGAGTCGCTAACAAAACTTTACTGGGCTGTCCTTCCTCATCCACCCAACAGGTTCCGTCTGTTTGGCCCTGTGGGAAGCAGTACGTGGATTATGGGGAGATTATTGATGCAGCAAGACATTGGCTCTGACGTCGACAAGTAGAGTGGCACCATAAGGGCATTCAGGACCTTCCAGTAAGGCGGTGTAAGGAGATTATATCGAAAAATAGGGTTTCGTAGCCAAAAGGGTGGAGAATAATGTGGTGTGCTGCAATCCTGAATAAAACCTAGCTGTTTTCAGAAAAAAATATGTTGCGTTGCTTCATGAACACCCTTCGTATTTTCAATACGTGGTAAAGTGGTCGGATATTAAAGCAAGTGGGAAGATTGGTTGCTTGGTTGGTTTGGGGAAGGAGACCAGACAGCGTGGTCATCGGCCTCATCGGATTAGGGAAGGATTGAGAAGGAAGTCGGCCGTGCCCTTTCAGAGGAACCATCCCGGCATTTGCCTGGAGTGATTTAGGGAAATCACGGAAAACCTAAATCAGGATGGCCGGACGCGGGATTGAACCGTCGTCCTCCCGAATGCGAGTCCAGTGTCTAACCACTGCGCCACCCCGCTCGGTAAGTGGGAAGAGCGTTTAGAAAAAATGGACAATACAAGGATTCCAGAAATGGCACTGTCAATAGACGTATTGGCCGAAGAGACGCAGGAAGTGCGAGGCAAAGACAGATTGAGGCCGGAATAGGCCGAGGAGACTAACCCTTAAAGAAAATGAAAAAAAAAATACTCACAGTAATTATTCCATTGACACGGCGGATGAATGTAAGCAACGAGACAAGAAAATTAGTCGCCCCAAGTAGCCTCTAGCCTTGGTAATTTAATTCGACAGGGATTTAATGGTTAGATGCCATAGAGCTACCAAACAGCGAGGAAATTGAATGTTGCGTATCACCTGCTGTCCCATATAGCTCCAGACATTTCTCTTAGGATTAACATGATTTAAAAGGCTACTCGAGATATGGGGTGAAAGGTTGCCAGGGTGTTCATCGAACCAGAATCATAAGGGGTCAGTCTTGTGAGCACAGCTGTTGTCATCTTGGAAGACGACAGTGTCCACAACGTACTCATCATGAAGTACAACACTTCTTGTGTGGGCAAAGAAGTGCAACGCTTGAGCCTCAAGAACGTCTGAATAAACATTTTGTTCACGACAACCTGAATGAGTGATCTTAACGCATGCTACCAAAAACACCTTCTGAGCTGCATCCTCCATACGCTGCGGGTTAAAAACCTCATTGGCCCGCCGGTGAGCCAGACGCCTTGCATTGTCTGAAAAGAGGAACAGCAGCGACTCGTCAGCCACACAACGCGCCTCCAGTCTCAGCTGCTGTCCAGTTTCTGCGTTGCTCGGCCCGTTGCACCGCTGCGACCGGAGCCCTTTTTCAATATAATCGGTCCAAAATGCTCAGTGAACGCAGTTTCCTTCGCAGTGTTCTGTCTGCAAGTGGTAGAGATGGACCTTCAGTCACTTACAGGAAAAAAATTTTTGTTGGATTCGAAACCAATATTTGACAACGCGAGACACTCGTCCCCTGTTCATGTCGGTCAGGATACTTCGACCACTGTTCCTACGCCGGCTGCGGGTGGTACACCATTCCTTGTAGGAGGATGCTAAGTTCACCGGACTTGGATACGACGTGGCGTCATTATGACGTATACACGCAACATCGAAAACGATAGAAACCGTATATCGACTATTCGACTTTTCTGAACTTTCGAGAGGTTGTGACAGGGTAGCGCTGTGCTCTGCACCATTCGTTGAAATGTGTTTTGCGTTCCTTGCGTTTAAATCGGTGTATTGTACTGTGTTTATCTCCTGTGCGTTGTTTTTCGTTTGCTCGTCTCTAATTATGTGTTCAGCATTCGAGAGACTAACGAGAGAAAATCTGAAAGAGTTCAGCATCGATGGCGACAGGCAATTGCGTGGTTATTGTGAATCTCAAGCAGAAATTGATGTACTTCTGACCCAGCTGAAGTGCGTCAGTTATTTGTACTCGGAGAGAAGAAGCACTCAGCAGCCAAAATCTTTAGATGCGTCAAGACACTAACCTTTCGTTAAGATTACATTGAGAAATCCACTTCCCCTCGTATTTCATCTCCGGTCGACGCTTTTTCTTCAACAATGCCTCATATTTTTCTTTTTAAGTTCGAAATTCAATCATTCTACACACCAGTCATTACTGGACACTAAGGTACCTGTATCTGAAGTCCGAGTGTAAAATTACTTGGAATTATGGTTGATAAAAGACTATCTTGGGATGGACGTATAAATTACTTAGCTAACAAACTTGCACGAGTTCTCTTTCAGCTATATAAATTAAGAAAAAAAGTCAGCTAGAGTATGCTGCTACAATCTAATATGTACTGACAAGACCAATTGTATGAAACCATACTAAAATATTGATAATAAATAAATATTATTTTCGGCGTAAGCGTTCAATACAACAATCACACAATCTAATCTGGTCAGGACACAAGAAGACTTCACTTTTTTACGAAACGTGTTGTCCGGGGTGTTTTCAAGGCCACGGTCAGGAATATTTCTATTAATATCCAGCTCTTTTATTTTTGCGAAATACATATACGCTGCCACACTGAGCTGTTATCAGAATCGCACGTGTCAAAACAAACCACTAGCTGACGACAGTTTAGAATCTCGAACGTTCGTAAAAATCGATAGGTGTGTTAATCGACTAAAGCGTGTTACGTCATAATGACGTCACATCATATCCAGGTTGGGTGAACTTAGCATCCTCCTTCCTTGTAGACATACTGGATGGTCCGCGTTGATACTCCAGCTAATCAGGCGAATTCATGCACGATGTTGTCGTGGGCACGCCCAAAGACGACAGCTCCTCTCTGCCATTTTGTCACTTTGCCATGTCAACTCACCTAACTATACACACGTAATGTATATAAACAAATGTTCATGTGTGTGTGTGTGTGTGTGTGTGTGTGTGTGTGTGTGTGTGAGTGGGTGGGTGTTGTGGGTGTGCGTGTCCGTGTATGTCGTTGCATACCTGTCAAACATCGGCCGGAGTGGCCGTGCGGTTCTAAGCGCTACAGTCTGGAACCGAGCGACCGCTACGGTCGCAGGTTCGAATCCTGCCTCGGGCATGGATGTGTGTGATGTCCTTAGGTTAGTTATGATTAAATACTTCTAAGTTCTAGGGGACTGATGACCTCAGAAGTTAAGTCCCATAGTGCTCAGAGCCATTTGAATTTGTAAATGAAGGACGTTTATACACTCCTGGAAATGGAAAAAAGAACACACTGACACCGGTGTGTCAGACCCACCATACTTGCTCCGGACACTGCGAGAGGGCTGTACAAGCAATGATCACACGCACGGCACAGCGGACACACCAGGAACCGCGGTGTTGGCCGTCGAATGGCGCTAGCTGCGCAGCATTTGTGCACCGCCGCCGTCAGTGTCAGCCAGTTTGCCGTGGCATACGGAGCTCCATCGCAGTCTTTAACACTGGTAGCATGCCGCGACAGCGTGGACGTGAACCGTATGTGCAGTTGACGGACTTTGAGCGAGGGCGTATAGTGGGCATGCGGGAGGCCGGGTGGACGTACCGCCGAATTGCTCAACACGTGGGGCGTGAGGTCTCCACAGTACATCTTTGTTGTCGCCAGTGGTCGGCGGAAGGTGCACGTGCCCGTCGACCTGGGACCGGACCGCAGCGACGCACGGATGCACGCCAAAATTCAAATGGCTCTGAGCACTATGGGACTCAATTGCTGAGGTCACTAGTCCCCTAGAACTTAGAACTAGTTAAACCTAACTAACCTAAGGACTTCAGAAACATCCATGCCCGAGGCAGGATTCGAACCTGCGACCGTAGCGGTCTTGCGGTTCCAGACTGCCGCGCCTTTAACCGCACGGCCACTTCGGCAATGCACGCCAAGACCGTAGGATCCTACGCAGTGCCGTAGGGGACCGCACCGCCACTTCCCAGCAAATTAGGGACACTGTTGCTCCTGGGGTATCGGCGAGGACCATTCGCAACCGTCTCCATGAAGCTGGGCTACGGTCCCGCACACCGTTAGGCCGTCTTCCGCTCACGCCCCAACATCGTGCAGCCCGCCTCCAGTGGTGTCGCGACAGGCGTGAATGGAGGGACGAATGGAGACGTGTCGTCTTCAGCGATGAGAGTCGCTTCTGCCTTGGTGCCAATGATGGTCGTATGCGTGTTTGGCGCCGTGCAGGTGAGCGCCACAATCAGGACTGCATACGACCGAGGCCCACAGGGCCAACACCCGGCATCATGGTGTGGGGAGCGATCTCCTACACTGGCCGTACACCACTGGTGATCGTCGAGGGGACACTGAATAGTTCACAGTACATCCAAACCGTCATCGAACCCATCGTTCTACCATTCCTAGAACGGCAAGGGAACTTGCTGTTCCAACAGGACAATGCACGTCCGCATGTATCCCGTGCCACCCAACGTGCTCTAGAAGGTGTACGTCAACTACTCTGGCCAGCAAGATCTCCGGATCTGTCCCCCATTGAGCATGTTTGGGACTGGATGAAGCGTCGTCTCACGCGGTCTGCACGTCCAGCACGAACGCTGGTCCAACTGAGGCGCCAGGTGGAAATGGCATGGCAAGCCGTTCCACAGGACTACATCCAGCATCTCTACGATCGTCTCCATGGGAGAATAGCAGCCTGCATTGCTGCGAAAGGTGGATATACACTGTACTGGTGCCGACATTGTGCATGCTCTGTTGCCGGTGTCTATGTGCCTGTGGTTCTGTCAGTGTGATCATGTGATGTATCTGACCCCAGGAATGTGTCAATAAAGTTTCCCCTTCCTGGGACAATGAATTCACGGTGTTCTTATTTCAATATCCAGGAGTGTACTTCATCTTATGATGTATACAAATTGCATTTGAGCACAAGAAGGTTCCTTTTCCATGTCAAATTTTAATTCATGTTATTTTGCAATAACCTCTGTACGTTTCTGTCTGTAAAAAGAAATGTTGTGACTGTAAACATGTCTCGCTCCGACACGGGTAGGGCCTGCAGTAGGAAGGGGCTAGACGGTTAAAATATTCGAAACTGGCGGATATTAATACTGTACACACCGAATCCAGGATCGCAAAATTGAATAGTGTAAGTCTCAATGACATTTAAATCATAGATTATTAAAATGGCAGCAAGACATAAGAATCGCCACATACGAAATTCCAGCATGTTGGACAGTCAGCATCTTGTGATAGTATTTCAATATGAAAAACAGCCAAAGTTCATCACTTTATGATCATCAGGTAATAAAAAGAGCTATTTTGCAATTTTGGCTGCTCGTCATATTGAAAAACATTGTCATGGTTATCTCGCAGAGAACATCGTTATTTGCTAATACAGTTGCACTCAAAAATTTGTTTCAACCGAAAGTAAAGATGAAACGAAACGATGGTGCGGCATTATTCGCCGAGAGACTCCGTCTGAGATTGTTTGGCCGCCAAGTATAAGTCTTTCTATTTGACACTACTTGGGCGACTTGCGCGTCGCTGAAGATGAGATGAAATGATTAGCACAACAGAAACACTCAGTCCTCGAAAGAAGAAAATCTCCTGTCTGGGCCGGCCGTTGTGGACGAGCGGTTCTAGGAGCTTCAGTCTTAAAGCACACGACCACTGCGGTCGCAGGTTCGAATCCTGCCTCGGGCATGGATGTGTGTGATGTCCTTAGGTTAGTTAGGTTTACGTAGTTCTAAATTCTAGGGGACTGATGACTTCAGATGTTAAGTCCCATAGTGCTCAGAGCCGTTTGAACCATCTCCTGTCCGGCCGGCAATCGAATACGGGACTCTGCGACCTAGAGGCAGGGACGCTAACGTTTTTTTTTCTTTTTTTACGGTAGTTGGGTAATGGTGGAAAGAAATACAGTAGAAGAAGAATGGGTATCTTTGAGGATGAAATAGTGAAGGTAGCAGAGGATCAAGGAGGTAAAAAGACGAAGAATAATAGAAAACCTTGGGTAACAGAAGAGATATTGAATTTAATTGATGAAAGGAGAAAATACAAAAATGCAGTAAATGAAGCAGGCAAAAAGGAATTCAAACGTGTCAAAAATGAGATCGACAGAAGTACAAAATGGTTAAGCAGGGATGGCCAGAGGACAAATGTAAGGATGTAGAGGCGCACATCACTAAGGGTAAGATAGATACTGCCTACAGGAAAATTAAAGAGACCTTTGGACAAAAGAGAACCACTTGCATGAATATCAAAAGCTCAAATGGAAACCCAGTTCTAAGAAAAGAAGGGAAAACAGAAAGGTGGAAGGAGTATATAGAGGGTCTGTACAAGGACGATGTTCTTGAGGATGATATTATGGAAATGGAAGAGAATGTAGATCAAGATGAAATGGGAGATATCATACTGCGTGAAGAGTTTGACAGAGCACTGAAAGATCTAAGTCGAAACAAAGCCCCCGGGAGTAGACAACATTCCATTAGAACTACTGACAGCCTTGGGAGAGCCGGGCCTAACAAAACTCTACCATCTAGTCAGCAAGATGTACGAGACAGGCAAAATACCTTCTGACTTCAAGAAGAATACAATAATTCCAATCCCAAAGAAAGCAGGTGTTGACAGATGTGAAAATTACCGAACTATCAGTTTAATAAGCCACATCTGCAAAATACTAACACGAATTCTTTACAGACCAATGGAAAAACTGGTAGAAGCCAACCTCGGGGAAGACCAGTTTGGATTCCGTAGAAATGTTGGACACGTGATGCAATACTGACCCTACGACTTATCTTAGAAAATAGATTAAGGAAAGGGAAACCTACGTTTCTAGCATTTGTAGACTTAGAGACAGCTTTTGACAATGTTGACTGGAATACTCTCTTTCAAATTCTGAGTAGAAATTAAAATCCATGGAGAAGAAATAAAAACTTTGAGGTTCGCCTATGACATTCTAATTCTGTCAGAGACAGCAAAGGACCTGGAAGAGCAGGTGAACGGAACGGACAGTGTCTTGAAAGAAGGATATAAGATGAACATCAACAAAAGCAAAAAGAGCGTAATGGAATGTAGCCGAATTAAATCGGGTGATGCTGCGGGAATTAGATTAGGAAATGAGACGATTAAAGTAGTAAAGGAGTTTTGCTATTTGGGGAGCAAAATAACTGATGATGGTCGAAGTAGAAAGGATATAAAATGTAAACTGGCAATGGCAAGGAAAGCGTTTCTGAAGAAGAGAAATTTGTAAACATCGAGTATAGATTTGTCAGGAATTCGTTTCTGGAGGTTTTTCTACGAAGTGTAGCCATGTATGGAAGTGAAACGTGGACGATAAATAGTTTAGACAAGAAGAGAGCCGGCCGCGGTGGTCTAGCGGTTCTTGGCGCGCAGTCCGGAACCGCGCGACTGCTACGGTTGCAGGTTCGAATTCTGCCTCGGGCATGGATGTGTGTGATGTCCTTAGGTTAGTTAGGTTTAAGTAGTTCTAAGTTCTAGGGGACTGATGACCACAGTAGTTAAGTCCCATAGTGCTCAGAGCCATTTGAACCATTTGAACCAAGAAGAGAATAGAAGCTTTCGAAATGTGGTGCTACAGAAAAATGCTGAAAATTAGATAGGTAGATCACATAACTAATGTGGAGGTATTGACTAGAATTGGAGGGAAGAGAAATTTGTGGCACAACTTGGCTAGAAGCAGGGATCGGTTGGTAGGGCATATTCTGAGGCATCAAGGGATCACCAATTTAGTATTGGAGGGCAGCGTGGAGGGTAAAAATCGTAGAGGGAGACCAAGAGATGAATACACTATACAGATTCAGACGGATGTAGGCTGCAGTAGGTACTGGGAGATGAAGAAGTTTGCACAGGATTCTCTGGACTGAAGACCACAACAACAACAACAACAACGGTAACTGTGGGCAGAATGGGCAGGGGTCATATCTCGAGTCCTGGCCACTCTGTCAGTCCCCACCCCCAACTGCCAGGACTGACTTTGGGATAGAAGGAAGGGTAAAGTTTATTGAAAATACAGGGCAATAAGATTTTTTTTTGTTTTTCCAACGGTGGAAAGCTGAGTAGGCCAGCAGTGAAAAGGAAAAAATACGAAATAAACAATGAAAGCTTCTGCACAGAGGGAGAAAGGCAGTGGCGCTTAGCCATCCCTGTTGCGTACTGCGTCCGGTGTCAGGTACGTGTTCATGAAAAGACACAACTACAGTAGTTCCCCAGAGTGTGATTCTGCGTCGTCGGAGTCTCAGTTCGTGGACGGGAGTCGTCTCCTACCCGGGAGGTTCCTGTTGCACGGAGAGTCGCGAAAAGCACTGCGTGGATAGTTTGAAAAGTGCTCCTATTACTTCGGGTTGCGAACAGTTTTGGTACGTCTTTCTTGCAAGTAATTCTGGAAGGTGCAAGACGTCTTTGGTATCATTCCGAAACAGATAATGAATCGTGTGCCCACTGATCCACGCGAATGCGTTGGCTTTCATACGAGGGTAGTATGTACCGTCCGGGAAAATGAGGGCCTGTGGATCGATGTAGCGGTGTCACTCGGAGAAAGTAGGCCAGGTTTTTTTGAACCAGGTGTTGGATGCGGCTCGCCTCTCCAAGGCAAAGACGATGTGCATCCGTGTCCGGCGTTCCGGACGCGCTGTAATGGGGTGTCTGCCATGTTCATTCGATGAAGTCTCCGTTGTGTCACCTGTTTGGAATTACCCGTGACATACCACGTGGACTGAACGTCAATGTCTATCAGGTCCGTCTGTATCGTTTTCCATACGACCTTCCATCGGATGTGTGGGCTTTTCGCCTCTATGACGTTTAGGGATCGACCCTTTTGGAGGACATGATAAACGTCCCGCGTCATCATATGACGCGTTGCCGGTAGGGCGAGGTGAACGTAGCTTAATTGAATGTACGAGGGCAGTTCAATACGTAATGCAACACATTTTTTTTCTCGGCCAGTTTTGGTTGAAAAAACCGGAAATTTCTTGTGGAATATTTTCAAACATTCCCGCTTCGTCTCGTATAGTTTCATTGACTTCCGACAGGTGGCAGCGCTGTACGGAGCTGTTAAAATGGCGTCTGTAACGGATGTGCGTTGCAAACAACGGGCAGTGATCGAGTTTCTTTTGGCGGAAAACCAGGGCATCTCAAATATTCATAGGCGCTTGCAGAATGTCTACGGTGATCTGGCAGTGGACAAAAGCACGGTGAGTCGTTAGGCAAAGCGTGTGTCATCATCGCCGCAAGGTCAAGCAAGACTGTCTGATCTCCCGCGTGCGGGCCGGCCGTGCACAGCTGTGACTCCTGCAATGGCGGAGCGTGCGAACACACTCGTTCGAGATGATCGACGGATCACCATCAAACAACTCAGTGCTCAACTTGACATCTCTGTTGGTAGTGCTGTCACAATTGTTCACCAGTTGGGATATTCAAAGGTTTGTTCCCGCTGGGTCCCTCGTTGTCTAACCGAACACCATAAAGAGCAAAGGAGAACCATCTGTGCGGAATTGCTTGCTCGTCATGTGGCTGAGGGTGACAATTTCTTGTCAAAGATTGTTACAGGCGATGAAACATGGGTTCATCACTTCGAACCTGAAACAAAACGGCAATCAATGGAGTGGCGCCACACCCACTCCCCTACCAAGAAAAAGTTTAAAGCCATACCCTCAGCCGGTAAAGTCATGGTTACAGTCTTCTGGGACGCTGAAGGGGTTATTCTGTTCGATGTCCTTCCCCATGGTCAAACGATCAACTCTGAAGTGTATTGTGCTACTCATCAGAAATTGAAGAAACGACTTCAGCGTGTTCGTAGGCACAAAAATCTGAACGAACTTCTCCTTCTTCATGACAACGCAAGACCTCACACAAGTCTTCGCACCCGAGAGGAGCTCACAAAACTTCAGTGGACTGTTCTTCCTCATGCACCCTACAGCCCCGATCTCGCACCGTCGGATTTCCATATGTTTGGCCCAATGAAGGACGCAATCCGTGGGAGGCACTACGCGGATGATGAAGAAGTTATTGATGCAGTACGACGTTGGCTCCGACATCGACCAGTGGAATGGTACCGTGCAGGCATACAGGCCCTCATTTCAAGGTGGCGTAAGGCCGTAGCATTGAATGGAGATTACGTTGAAAAATAGTGTTGGGTAGCTAAAAGATTGGGGAATAACCTGGTGTATTTCAATGCTGAATAAAACAACCCCTGTTTCAGAAAAAAAATGTGTTGCATTACTTATTGAACTGCCCTCGTAAAAGTGGCTAACATGGTATAACGGGAGGGCTTTTCGTGTAGTCAGCGGGGGTGCGAGAGAAAGTGGCTTGAACGTTTCCAAAAGGGGGCATAGTGTGCAAGTCCTCCACAGCTTCAGTTGTGCGCTCAGGAAGAGGACCACCACCCTTTCATGGACTGACAGATCACGAGCCGCGAACTGCTCTGAAAGTAAAAATGTCGCTTATAATTAGCTCTTGTGTTTACTTACTATCATAGTGAACTACACTCATGCTCCTAAATTAAGGATAATGCTGGTGCAAAACCAGTGATGAGTGATTTTGGAATTAAAGCTCACCCTGAAATTTCCTCCTCATGGAGCTTCCTTCGTGTTTTGGTATTGACAGGATTCGGGAGTGCGATATTCTGCAGTGACTTTCGCAGCTGACGTCCTTTTATTTTTCGTCATAATCTTCTTCACCGACCGTCGGTCAGGACCACTCAACACACACTATCGACCTCGGTGTGAATTAGCCGATAATCTTTTTCCGCTTTCTCTGTATGCAGTATTAATCTCCGTAACGCTGAGAAATCGGCTCTCTTGGTTATGGAAGCACCCACCACAAGAGCACCAACAATTTGCCCACGTTCTAATTCAATTTTCTCCGACATAACGTACTCACATCTACTGTTCTCACCACGACTGACGCTTGCAATGTATTGAGGACGTTGCACAGATGCCTTCCTGGTAAAATAGAACAGGGCAACCTTGAGGCTTGTCTAGCACTTGCATTTATGTTCAAACATTCATTTTTAGTAGTGTTTCCATATTTCTGTCCAACTCGTGTGTAAGGTGTCAGGCAAATCCAACACCTTCCATGATAACCCTGACATGATAAGCAAATCCAGTAGTATGTCACATAGCTCCGAATAAATCGTGACATTAAATTAACCAAAGCAATACGAGTAACGAGTGAGCAAATGGAATACCACAGACTAACGCAAGAATGCCTAAATGCATGTCATACCTTCCCACCGTGAGACAGACGCAGTTCCGAGGGGAGAAACGAGAACAGAAGCCGAGAGCAGAACCGTGTTAAGCTAGAAGGCCCTACGATAAGGGACGGACACCCACGTCGCCAGCTAACCACCAGGACCACCCCCCAGCCCATGTTAAAAGCTAGAGTCCTCCAGAAGAACAGTATAGATCTTACGATGACACTAAAAGGGCCACACCAGCCGCAAGTTTTAGCATGAGACTGTTTCGCGTCTCTGTTACGTTGCAAACGTTAAAAATATTGCCCCACCACGAAAAGTATAACGTTTCTCATTGGATAGACAGAATTTTTGTAGGCGGAGCTTAAGGTTAACATTGAGACCCTGATTGGTCAGATGAAAACACAGCCAGATTGTTTTTTTTTTAACCAACTTCGGTAAATTGTAGTAAGGAGAAATTAGGAGAGAGTTGCTTCCGAGACAGCGAGGTGAGCGGAGCTGTGCTGCCCCCTGACGAACACCGACAAGGTAATGAACGCACGCGATGCCGCATTTTTGAGTGCATAAGACTTCACTCAGAACTGTAGAAGTCTCATCTGTTACATCCCCTTTACGTAATACTAGTGTCGATCGTCAATTAAAGATCATGGTGTTCACATTTGCCACTTGAAGTAAAAATCCGAAACGCGATGATTTTTCTGTTATATAGTTATTGAGAAGCCACATCAGCCACTGTAATTTACGACAAGTTAGATAAGTAATTAAAGATAATTGAGGGTCACTGTAGACCATTTTGATAGTTTTCTCTTTTGTGAAACTTAATTTAAACCTAGAATATAGATGTGATGTGGCCAGGTCATCCTTCGATCCATTGTAGAACTTGGAAATCCATTCAGGGAATATTCGTTCACATTTTTGTTGAACGCAGTTGGTTTTTATCAGCCTGTATTAAAACATTTCCTTTTATCAATAGTGCAATTTATAAACAATGTTTTGTGAGTAGAATAAAAATTCCAATGGTAAACTTAACTGCTTTTTCGACGTTATTTTACCAGCTAACTAAAAATAGGAAAGCCTTGAACCCCTTCCACTAAATTTAGTTAGTATTAAGATTCTTTTACAGGGAGTGCAGTGGAGCTGACGCTGAAATCATTAAGGATTTGATTATATCATCGCTAGTCTCACTGAACTCTTCTGAATTCTACATGTCATGTGTGGTCTGGCGTCTCCTTACCAGCAACAGGTCCCAGGTTCAAACTAGTCAATTCCCTAAAAAACACGCTCAGAGCGTCGTTGCGCGAAAGTGGTAGGGACACACAACTTAGAACAAACAGAAACCACGCACAATGTTAGACGTGTACATATTAAGTGTTATCCATCTTTCGGTATAGCATATACCCATTTTATGGCATCGAATGCTTTTTCTGAGTCGATGCATCGCATGAAAGTGTCCTGATTTTTCTTAAGTTTGCTTTGCTTATCAAGCATAACATCAGAACTGCCTCTCTCGTGCTTTTAGCTTTCCTAAAGACAAACTGATCGTCTAACAGATACTCAATTGTCGTCCCATTCTTCTACATGTCATTCTCGTCAGCGGCTTGGATACAAGGGCCGCAAGCTATTTTTTTTTTTAATCATATGGGACTTGACTGCTAAAGTCATCAGTCCCTAAGCTTACACACTACTTAACCTAAATTATCCTAAGGACAAACACACACACACCCATGCCCGAGGGAGGACTCGAACCTCCGCCGGGATCAGCAGCACAGTCCATGACTGCAGCGCCTTAGACCGCTCGGCTGCAAGCTGACTGCGCGATAGTTCTTGCATTTATGTGCCCTTGCTGTTGTCAGGATTACTTTTATGATATTCTTACGAATATCTGATTTTATGCCTGCAGTCTCATAGATTCTACACACTGAGGTGGATAATTGTTTCGTTGCAGTCTCACTCAATGGTTTTAGAAATTACAAAAGATTATCATATCTCCTTTCCGCCTTGCTTGATGGTAATACAAAGAAAAAATGAAAACACCATACGAACAGGCCTTGATGGCCCAGTGGTACCGACTGGTCGCCATGCCATCCTCAACCCTTAGGCGTTACTGGGTATGGATACAAAGAGGCATGTGCTCAGCACACCGCTCTCCGATCGTTGTCAGTTTTCGTGACCGGTGCTGCTACTTCTCAACAAGGAGCTCCTTAATTGGCCTCACAAGGGCCAGGGCAACCCACTTACCAACAGCTTTTGGCAGACCCAGACAGTGACCCTGAAAGTTGCGAGCCCTATCTTCTTATCTCGTGTTTTCTACTGAAAATCTCGTGCTTGTGCTCTTGTTAACTTTACTATTACAGAGATCGCCAAAACTTTATTTTTCTTTTTATTGGTCCTGTGCGCAACAAATAACTTACTTGGTCTTTCTGCTGCCACTGCTTGATCTGCTGCATTCCATTATTTAACAAAAACATAAAAAAACTTATTATTCATGCTGAGTGCAATGCATGTTCTGTACGGCGACTCCTGCTGTTGCTGCGGCTGCTGCTGCTTACTACAACTACATATAATTCAAGAGAAAGGGTTTGGTCAAATCTAAACTCGATAAATGATAACCAAACAAAAAACTATATTCTGAAAGCGATTCTTTCTCATTCAATTAACAAAACGCTAGAAGCTCTTTGAACAATCGCTTCGTTTGTAAATCTGCCTCCAGTGGCATTAAAGCAATATTACAAATTGATTAAACTCTTGAGACAGACTGAAATACTTCTCAATTGAATACATAATGAAACAATTCCCTGACAATTACAAAAGAAATCAATGACAAAAATCAATACTTAATCTAACAATGGTTTCCCCTTAAGAATTCAACTCCTATCATTATCAAAATTACCGTCTGCTGCTACGCACATACACAAACCCTTTTCTTTAAATTGATAAGCGCGCTGCAAATTATAAAAAAATATCAACTCAATACCAAATCCTGTGTCGCTGCTGGCGGACACGGCAGTACGGCAGCTCGGCGACGACCCCTCGCCCACCACACGTGTGAACCACAGCAGGCGGGCTCCTACACTGGCTTCCAAAACTGCCACTAGTTAATCCGTGCGCTGCGAGGAGTGACAACAATATCTTAGATTCCAGAGCTTGTGTATGTGCGCTGTAGCCAACCTTCACATCCTAAGAGAGTATTGTCAACTCTCAACCCAACCAAGTTCTAGCCTAGCCCAACAGCACTTAACTTCGATGATCTGACGGCAACTGGTGTGTCTACTGCAGCAAGGCCATTGGCTAGCTTGATCGTAACACCTCCATTAAAAGCGATGAATCTTTACCATGAGTGAACTCAGTTATCGAATCATCTTCGAAAAAAATCACCTTTGGACTTTGGTATTGCTGTGAAACAGGCTCGCACTATGCTTACTTAGATTATAAGTTGATCGTGTGCTGTCCTGCCTCATCCACAAGTTCTTCTGATATTCTTTCCCACTGTATATCGTCAATTCTGGAAAATTAACCTTCCTCCATATACATTATATGTACCTTATGTGCCCAATTTTGTGTGGCTTGTTTTTGTACTTCATTGTAAGTATCGATGGAAACTGCTGTCCTAAATGTATATATAGTTTCCTAAGACATGAACCATGGACCTTCTCGTTGGTGGGGAGGCTTGCGTGCCTCAGCGATACAGATGGCCGTACCGTAGGTGCAACCACAATGGAGGGGTATCTGTTGAGAGGCCAGACAAACATGTGGTTCCTGAAGAGGGGCAGCAGCCTTTTCAGTAGTTGCAGGGGCAACAGTCTGGATGATTGACTGATCTGGCCTTGTAACATTAACCAAAACGGCCTTGCTGTGCTGGTACTGCGAACGGCTGAAAGCAAGGGGAAACTACAGCCGTAATTTTTCCCGAGGGCATGCAGCTTTACTGTATGATTAAATGATGATGGCGTCCTCTTGGGTAAAATATTCCGCAGGTAAAATAGTCCCCCATTCGGATCTCCGGGCGGGGACTACTCAAGAGGACGTGGCTATCAGGAGAAAGAAAACTGGCGTTCTACGGATCGGAGCGTGGAATGTCAGATCCCTTAATCGGGCAGGTACGTTCGAAAATCTAAAAAGGGAAATGGATAGGTTAAAGTTAGATATAGTGGGAAATAGTGAAGTTCGGTGGCAGGAGGAACAAGACTTTTGGTCAGGTGATTAAAGGGTTATAAATACAAAATCAAATAGGGGTAATGCAGGAGTAGGTTTAATAATGAATAATAAAATAGGAGTGCGGGTTAGCTACTACAAACAGCATAGTGAACGCGTTATTGTGGCCAAGATAGACACAAAGCCCATGCCTACTACAGTAGTACAAGTTTATATGCCAACTAGCTCTGCAGATGATGAAGAAATTGATGAAATGTGTGACGAGATAAAAGAAATTATTCAGGTAGTGAAGGGAGACGAAAATTTAATAGTCATGGGTGACTGGAATTCGTCAGTAGGAAAAGGGAGAGAAGGAAACATAGTAGGTGAATATGGATTGGGGGGAAGAAATGAAAGAGGAAGCCGCCTTGTAGAATTTTGCACAGAGCATAACTTAATCATAGCTAACACTTGGTTCAAGAATCATAAAAGAAGGTTGTATACCTGGAAGAATCCTGGAGATACTAAAAGGTATCAGATAGATTATATAATGGTAAGACAGAGATTTAGGAACTAGGTTTTAAATTGTAAGACATTTCCAGGGGCAGATGTGGATTCTGACCACAATCTATTGGTTATGAACTGCAGATTGAAACTGAAGAAACTGCAAAAAGGTGGGAATTTAAGGAGATGGGACCTGGATAAACCGAAAGAACCAGAAGTTGTAGAGAGTTTCAAGTAGGGCATAAGGGAACAATTGACAGGAATAGGGGAAAGAAATACAGTAGAAGAAGAATGGGTAGCTCTGAGGGATGAAGTAGTGAAGGCAGCAGACGATCAAGTAGGTAAAAAGACGAGGGCTAATAGAAATCCTTGGGTAACAGAAGAAATATTGAATTTAATTGATGAAAGGAGAAAATATAAAAATGCAGTACAAACGTCTCAAAAATGAGATCGACAGGAAGTGCAAAATGGCTAAGCAGGGATGGCTAGAGGACAAATGTAAGGATGTAGAGGCCTGTCTCACTAGGGGTAAGATAGATACTGCCTACAGGAAAATTAAAGAGACCTTTGGAGAGAAGAGAACCACTTGTATGAATATCAAGAGCCCAGATGGCAACCCAGTTCTAAGCAAAGAAGGGAAGGCAGAAAGGTGGAAGGAGTATATACAAGGGCGATGTACTTGAGGGCAATATTATGGAAATGGAAGAGGATGTAGATGAAGACGAAATGGGAGATAAGATACTGCGTGAAGAGTTTGACAGAGCACTGAAAGACCTGAGTCGAAACAAGGCCCCAGGAGTAGACAACATTCCATTAGAACTACTGATGGCCTTGGGAGAGCCAGTCATGACAAAACTCTACCATCTGGTGAGCAAGATGTATGAGACAGGCGAAATACCCTCAGACTTCAAGAAGAATATAATAATTCCAATCCCAAAGAAAGCAGGTGTTGACAGATGTAAAAATTACCGAACTATCAGTTTAATAAGACACAGTTGCAAAATACTAACGCGAATTCTTTACAGACGAATGGAAAAACTGGTAGAAGCGGACCTCGGGGAAGATCAGTTTGGATTCCGTAGAAATGTTGGGACACGTGAGGCAATACTGACCCTACGACTTATCTTAGAAGAAAGATTAAGAAAAGGCAAACCTACGTTTCTAGCATTTGTAGACTTAGAGAAAGCTTTTGACAATGTTAACTGGAATACTCTCTTTCAAATTCTGAAGGTGGCAGGGGTAAAATACAGGGAGCGGAAGGCTACTTACAATTTGTACAGAAACCAGATGGCAGTTATAAGAGTCGAGGGGCATGAAAGGGAAGCAGTGGTTGGGAAAGGAGTGAGACAGGGTTGTAGCCTCTCCCCGATGTTATTCAATCTGTATATTGAGCAAGCAGTAAAGGAAACAAAAGAAAAATTCGGAGTAGGTATTAAAATTCATGGAGAAGAAGTAAAAACTTTGAGGCTTGCCGATGGCATTGTAATTCTATCAGAGACAACAAAGGACTTGGAAGAGCAGTTGAACGGAATGGACAGTGTCTTGAAAGGAGGATATAAGATGAACATCAACAAAAGCAAAACGAGGATAATGGAATGTAGTCAAATTAAATCGGGTGATGCTGAGGGAATTAGGTTAGGAAATGAGACACTTAAAGTAGTAAAGGAGTTTTGCTATTTAGGGAGTAAAATAACTGATGATGGTCGAAGTAGAGAGGATACAAAATGTAGACTGGCAATGGCAAGGAAATCGTTTCTGAAGAAGAGAAGTTTGTTAATATCGAGTATAGATTTAAGTGTCAGGAAGTCGTTTCTGAAAGTATTTGTATGGAGTGTAGCCATGTATGGAAGTGAAACATGGACGATAACTAGTTTGGACAAGAAGAGAATAGAAGCTTTCGAAATGTGGTGCTACAGAAGAATGCTGAAGATAAGGTGGGTAGATCACGTAACTAATGAGGAGGTACTGAATAGCATTGGGGAGAAGAGAAGTTTGTGGCACAACTTGACTAGAAGAAGGGATCGGTTGGTAGGTCATGTTTTGAGGCATCAAGGGATCACAAATTTAGCATTGGAGGGCAGCGTGGAGGGTAAAAATCGTAGAGGGAGACCAAGAGATGAATACACTAAGCAGATTCAGAAGGATGTAGGTTGCAGTAGGTACTGGGAGATGAAGAAGCTTGCACATGATAGAGTAGCATGGAGAGCTGCATCAAACCAGTCTCAGGACTGAAGACCACAACAACAACAAGACATTTTTTGTATTGTGTTTCTTTTTTTTTTCTCGCAGATATGTCTGATGCTGATGTATCGAAACGCGTAATTAAATTAATTTGCGTCTAATAATTTTCACAATTCATGGTGTGAGATTTCTAAAAAGGTTTGCTGGTTCTCTCCATTCGAGAAAGAATACGGTGAGAAAGGAAATTTCGTTCATTATAACACTTACGAGAAGTCGCCATAATGTTGTAACGTATATGCAACCAATATGTAACGTAGCTACAACCAATATTACATATGTTCGTATGTGAAAATGGACTCGACAAGCAACCTTAGTTATCAGTAAACGAACCTGCATAAAATTGTTTGCATGTTGTATGAGTGTCAGATTCACTGTCCTTTAAGCGCTCAACAGACCTTTACATGAAAAACTTAAAACTAACATTTTTATAAGCTAGCTGACTGCGTATTTGAATAAGAATTTACGCGTGATACAGAACCTGACTTGTGTAACGGAATTCACTGGATTAGAGTACATGACATGTTGTAGTGTGTCAGTGTCTCTGTTTTGGCCCTAAGTTTTGCAGTCACCTCTTTAGATGATTGTCTGTTTCCATGTGGTTTATAGCAATTCGCAGCAGCATGCAGCTGCAGCGGCTAAAGCTTATTGTTACCAAGAAGGAATTTAATAAACAGGAGTTTGCTTGGGTCCTGTTAACTAGTAAACAATTTATGAGAAGGGATTTCACAAATTAAGCCTACTTAAAACTCGTCGTGACCATCAATAGAAAATGACAATGACAATGACATAGGCATCAACAACGGCTGAGTGCCAGATTAACAAATTATTTCAATTTCAAAGTTACATTAACAATTAACAACCAAGGCATTTATTTATTAATTAGATGTGGAGAGTAATAATTATTATTTGGAGGATAAGGAGGCTTGTTTAACCGACAAGCAAAACATGGGATTATTGCAAATTCGGACTAACAAACACGAGCCTAACCCTGCAATTGAACTTTACGCTATGCTTGCGAATTTTACCTTGTATTCCATCTTCAAGCGTAGTTAAGCCATCTAAATATCTCCTGGCTATAAAAATGAAGTTAGGCCTTGAGTGTGGTAAGATCTGCCATCACCGACGTGAGGGTAGAGTGACACGTCTTCTGCCTCCGAGCTGTCGACCGACACTACTACTTCCACTCTCGCAGACAGACCCCGTCTCACGACAATGCTTTGAATCGCGGTCCCTTGTTTCGCCCTCAGATTGTTACTATCGATATCTGAGTGCTTACACAATGAACAGAATAGCGTTAAGTTGGCTATTAGAGATGGGCAAACTGAAACACGTAACTGTTTCGAAACAAATGAAACAGTACAATGTAATGTTTCGATACGCTGTTTCGAAACAGTGAAACAGTTTGTGTTTAGTAATCTAATAAACCGACACATTTTATCATCTTGAATGTCTACTGTGTAAGTATGTCCATATAAACACAAATGAGGAGCGACAGCGCTTATTATATTGCAGAAAGTATGAAACTATCACTTAGGCAATTTGACAGTTTCGTATTTCCTGTAGCAAATGCGCTGCTTTCGTGTCGTGTGACTTTCATACTTTTCAATTGGCCGAGGACAGCCATAGCTGAAGACAGAAGAACCACCACGAACGGAACTGGGGGTTGGAGCAAACTGCAGAAACAACGGATATGCTACTGGGATTCCCACATTCCGTTAATATGGGTAATATACCCATCCTGCTAATTTCCATGTACACAAAGGGAATCATTGTGGATAATAGGCACATTGACTATAGACTCACAGATAATTCGAATAAATAACAAAATAGGGACTGATGACCTTAGCTGTTTAGTCCCCCTTAAACATCCCAACAACAACAACAAAATACAACAGAAAAAAAATTTTGTCTTTCAAGGTATTTCGAACCGTTACTATAAATTCACCATGCTCCCCAGCCCTTCCTGTTCACCATTACACTATAAGTGATATGTCAAACAGATTGCTTGCAATTATACCTACGTCAGATTTATGTATGTGTCTAATAACTGTCACTCTACGCCTTCTTTATTCAAAATGTTGTAGATTTACTTGTGTTTCTTAATATGATTACTGTACATGAACAGAGAAGAGCATGTTATAAAAAAAAGTGTAATTTAACTGAATGATTTTCACATATTTATTATTTTGAATGTGAATAGTATGCGTTGTTTTATTGTTCGGTTAGTGTTTATAAAGCAGATGTTACGCCATTTTTGAATAGGACAGTCAACTAGAAACGAAGCTTTATTTTCGGATATCTTAAGCTTCATGCTATTGCCTGTAAAAAGATTTCGACACTCTTGAAAGTGTTTCACGAAGTGGTATGTTGTGTTTCAGTACCTATGCCGGCCCGAATCTCGTCCGACACAGAGCGGAATGAAACATCACTGTTTCGATACAATTAGTCCGTTCCAAGCACAGGTGGACTGAAACAGCCTTATTTTGAAACAACGATACAGTTTCTGTGTCTGGCTCGAGATCGAATCTGGTCCGGTTATCCGAGACAGGGGCGGAATGAAACACCACTGTTTCGAAACAGTGAACCACAGCCGTTCCGAAACACTGAAACAGTTCCACGTATCGATACACTGTATCGAAATATAGAAACAGTGGTCAAGTCTATTGGCTATATTGTTTTCAATGTAATGTAGAGTTCTGACTCACTCCTTACAATGTAGCTTTTGATTATGTTTGTTGGTTAGACACCGAAGGCGCTCACGTGGACCGGCCATTGCTGTACCGACCGTCATACTGCAGTGTGAAAGAGCATAAGCCAAATCTTAGTAAAGCCTTCAATCATTTCTCCAATGAAAACATAAGTAACGCAGGTAACTAAAACAAAAATACTCTCAATGGGATTCCAAGGTGTCGAACTCTCTTTGTAAGACAATCGAAGCGTGCTGTTTTACAACGTACGAACGATTTCTCACTATCAGTCACTATTTTTGAGATATGACATAAATCATTTTATATATGTATATTTATATATGTGTATTTTATCATGGCAAACCATTCACAGACAGTCTTTTCACCAGAGCACTTATTACTACGTGAAATACCAGTGAACGATACTTTACCCTAAGAAAAATACGAATATGTTTCACACGACACATACACAATGCGGTGACATCTACTGCATGCATGTAGAAAGTCCTTAACTTGTAGTGTGTTTAAATTTCTTAGATTTGTACATCTGACTGGGCTGAGCATTTGCCATGCCGTGCAGATGTGTTCAGCAGCTGTCAGCCGACATCGTAGTACTGTGTGGACGCTGATTATCATCGTGACTCCAGTAGCATGATGTCCTTCTGAGAAAGTTGATCATTTTTATCATTGATGAGCCTATGTCAAGGGAAGAATGGAAGACGTGAGTCGAGGAGATGAATCTTGAGGGACACACTGCAATCCCGCTGTCTGTGTGCACAAATATATGTTTGCACAACATTTACTTAGTCAGCAGTTTCATAATCTGGTGTGATTCATTACTCGTACGTGATTTCCATATCGGCAAGTCTTTCAGAATCACCCATTAAATCCTGGGATTGACTTTCAGCTAGTATATTCCTTATTTGTGAGCCTATAAATGCACTGTTTTTCACTTTCGCGTAATTCAACTACGAAAAACTTGTTGCACTGTGTTACAGAAAAGCATCCGAGCCATCACCTGGTAGATACTCTGCAGATCCACGAGATTTTAACGAGAAATCACAAATGTTTTTCGAACACCACTGTAATTTGCCGTGTTAATACACTCCTGGAAATTGAAATAAGAACACCGTGAATTCATTGTCCCAGGAAGGGGAAACTTTATTGACACATTCCTGGGGTCAGATACATCACATGATCACACTGACAGAACAACAGGCACATGGACACAGGCAACAGAGCATGCACAATGTCGGCACTAGTACAGTGTATATCCACCTTTCGCAGCAATGCAGGCTGCTATTCTCCCATGGAGACGATCGTAGAGATGCTGGATGTAGTCCTGTGGAACGGCTTGCCATGCCATTTCCACCTGGCGCCTCAGTTGGACCAGCGTTCGTGCTGGACGTGCAGACCGCGTGAGACGACGCTTCATCCAGTCCCAAACATGCTCAATGGGGGACAGATCCGGAGATCTTGCTGGCCAGGGTAGTTGACTTACACCTTCTAGAGCACGTTGGGTGGCACGGGATACATGCGGACGTGCATTGTCCTGTTGGAACAGCAAGTTCCCTTGCCGGTCTAGGAATGGTAGAACGATGGGTTCGATGACGGTTTGGATGTACCGTGCACTATTCAGTGTCCCCTCGACGATCACCTGTGGTGTACGGCCAGTGTAGGAGATCGCTCCCCACACCATGATGCCGGGTGTTGGCCCTGTGTGCCTCGGTCGTATGCAGTCCTGATTGTGGCGCTCACCTGCACGGCGCCAAACACGCATACGACCATCATTGGCACCAAGGCAGAAGCGACTCTCATCGCTGAAGACGACACGTCTCCATTCGTCCCTCCATTCACGCCTGTCGCGACACCACTGGAGGCGGGCTGCACGATGTTGGGGCGTGAGCGGAAGACGGCCTAACGGTGTGCGGGACTGTAGCCCAGCTTCATGGAGACGGTTGCGAATGGTTCTCGCCGATACCCCAGGAGCAACAGTGTCCCTAATTTGCTGGGAAGTGGCGGTGCGGTCCCCTACGGCACTGCGTAGGATCCTACGGTCTTGGCGTGCATCCGTGCGTCGCTGCGGTCCGGTCCCAGGTCGACGGGCACGTGCACCTTCCGCCGACCACTGGCGACAACATCGATGTACTGTGGAGACCTCACGCCCCACGTGTTGAGCAATTCGGCGGTACGTCCACCCGGCCTCCCGCATGCCCACTATACGCCCTCGCTCAAAGTCCGTCAACTGCACATACGGTTCACGTCCACGCTGTCGCGGCATGCTACCAGTGTTAAAGACTGCGATGGAGCTCCGTATGCCACGGCAAACTGGCTGACACTGACGGCGGCGGTGCACGAATACTGCGCAGCTAGCGCCATTCGACGGCCAACACCGCGGATCCTGGTGTGTCCACTGTGCCGTGCGTGTGATCATTGCTTGTACAGCCCTCTCGCAGTGTCCGGAGCAAGTATGGTGGGTCTGACACACCGGTGTCAATGTGTTCTTTTTTCCATTTCCAGGAGTGTATTTCAGGCATCAACATGCCAAAAACAGCTTTTCAGTATCCGTTGTGAGAGGAAGAAGATAGCGGTAATGAGAACGTAATTGCAGGGGAAGGCGTGCAAGTCAGGGGTGATCAAGGTAATAGTGATTGATCTTTTAGAAATCAGAGAAAAAGTAAAACTAAATTTTTAATCCCTGGCAGAGAGGAGATCAGAAAGAGGCAAAGGATAATCACAGGCCTAAAAGGTACAAACTTACAGACGCCTGCAGAACACAAGCGTTTGGCAGCAATAGGAATCTCCAGCAAAAATGCCTTGTGTCTGCATTCAGAACATCCTGCCGATATATTTAGTAGGGGAACTGACAGCCTATCAGTTAAGAAAAGCTTTCCCGTCTGTGACGCATGCAGTTTTTCTCGTTTCGACTGACCAACGTGTGCCTTTGGTTCTGCCATTAAAAATGCAACGGAGGAGCACACACTCAATCGTTAAATACATAATTTCTACTTCTGCATCTACATCCATACTCTGCAAACCACCACGAAGTGCGTAGCAGAGGGTACGTGTCATTGTACGAGTTATTAAGGTTTCTTCCTGCTCCATCCACTTAAGGAGTGTGGGAAGTCTTGTATTCTCTTTAGCCGCTTTTATGTCGTCTCGTTGTTTTAGTGGAGGTGTTCCATGAGAGACAAGGAGAGGCTGTTGGTTGGTGGCCGGTATCCTCGTTCTGTAACACAAACTGCACGCAATTAATAACTGTGTTCTTTATTCATAAACAAAGAGCTACTTTAAGTTTCGATGTGCTGTGTACAAGCACTCTTCTGTATAGTCCACGTAACCGCATTGCTGTTTAAATAGAAGTCCGCTAAATTCACTATAAGGCTGCTATGTGCTGCCTTCTCTGTGCTAGAGGCTAAGTCTGTGGCTCCGTCTGGGTGACACACTGGAACTCCACGGCGTACAGACTCGAACTAGCTGGTTAAACAGGCTCGAACTAACTGGCTAAACTGGCCCTCCGGTCTTTTTTTTATTTTTATTGTATTTCAATTCCCCATCGGGGCGGGCTGGCAGCAGCATATGCGCTGCTCCTCAGCCGAAAGACATAGAACAAACAATAGAAGACAGTGAAAAATATACAAAGGAGAGAATATGGTGAACATAGATATAAAAAAGGGGGAACATCATGGAAGGCAATAGACAAAAAAAGGGGCGACTGTAAAATGGAGATAAAAAACTGTAAAAAAGTAGCACACGCAAAAAGCCACACACTGCGGCAATTAAAAGAACACAAGGCGGCACAGTTTGACCGGAGTATCAACGGATGGCCTAGCACAAAACAAACACTGACAGCGAACCTCAAGGCAGTACACAATTAAAATCACACCTATTGATGCACAGGACAAACAGCACTAAACACAACACTGACATGGCACACTGACGATGATCAAAACGGAGGATCTGCCAGGCGCAAGGAGATGAGGGAGACCGGAAGAAGGGTGGGAGGGAGGGAGGGAGAGGAAGAGAGGGGGGAGATGAGCGGGGGGCGTGCTGAATAGGGCCAGGTAGGGAGGGATATGGAAAGGAAAGAGCCAAGTATGGGGTGCAGGGTCTCAGGGGGGCGGGAAGGAGGAAAATCCGTTCTGGGAGAAGGAGGGGAGAGGAAAAAGGAGGCCCTGGGGAGGGGGGGCAAACAAGGCTGGGTTATAGTTGGAAGGAAGGGTAGCTGTCACGGCGAAGTTCATAATCCAGGAGGGGGAGGCGCTGGAAATTGCCCTAAAGAAGGAGATGGAGGGTGTGGAGGCGGAGAGAGGGAGGGATACAGCAATAGATGCGCGGCAACAGGCGGGGGTGGATAGGAAGGAGGAAACCAGAGGGTGGGGGGGGATCAAGCCTGCGGACAATGTAAATGATGCGGAGATGTTGGAGGAACAGGAGGAGGTGGGGGAAGGGGATCAGTTCATACAGGAGCCGTGTGGGGGAAGGAAGGCGGATATGGAAGGCAAGGCAGAGCGCATGGCGTTCAAGGATTTGGAGGGCCTTGTAAATGTGGGTGGGGGTGGAGATCGAGGCAACACTGGCATAACAGAGGATAGGACGGATGAGGGATTTGTAGGTGTGGAGGATGGTAGAAGGATGCAATCCCCATGTCCAGCCAGACAGGAGTCTCAGAAGACGGAGGCGGGAATGGGCTTTCTGCTGGACAGTCTGAAGATGAGGGGTCCAGGTGAGGTGTCAGTCGAGGGTGAGGCCAAGGTATCTCAGGGTGGGGGTGAGCTGTATGGGAGAACCATAAAGGGTGAGGTACAAATCATGGAGATGAAAGGAGTGAGTGGTGCGGTCTATCCCTCCGGTTCGCGGCGGCGATCCTAAATACTGGCAGCGTGTTTCCAGTGAGTCTTGTCGTTGGCCTCTATCGATACTCTCGTAACGTCTATGCCACATGGTGTGTTGGCGCCAGTGTACACCAGCACAGGAAGAATGATTGTTTGAGTGCCTCTGTGGGTGCTGCAATTATTCCAATCTTGTCCGAGCGATCCCCATGTGAGCGATATGCAGGGGGTTGCAGTATGTTTCTAGAGTCATCATTTAAAGCTGGTTCTTGAGACATCGTTAGCAGACTTTCTCGGGATAGTTTACGCCCATCTTTAAGAATCTGCCAGTTCAGTTTCTTCAGCGTCACTGTAATACGCTCCCACAGGTCAAACAAACCCGTGCTCATTCGTTCTGTCGATCTCTGCACATATTCAATACCCCCTGTTAGTCCTATTTGGTATAGGTCCCATACACTTGAGCAAAATTCTTGAATGGGTTGCACGAGTGATTTGTAAGCAATCTCCTTTGTAGACAAAGACTGCACTTCCCCAGTTTTATGTTAATAAACCGGTCTCCACCTGCTTTACACACAACTGAGCCTACGTGATCATTTCATATCCCTGCGAAGTGTTACACCCAGGTGTTTGTATGGGTTGGCCGATTACAACTGTGACTCACTGATATTATAGTCATAGGATGCTACGTTTTATTGTTTTATGAAGTGTACAGTTTTACATTTCTGAATATTTAAAGCAAGTTGCCAATCTTTGCACCACTTTGAAAACTTATCAAAATCTGACTGAATATTTATGCATCTTCTTTCAGACAGTATTTCACTATAGATAACTGCATCATTTGCAAAAAGTCTGAGGTTACTATTAACATTGTCCGCAAGGTCATTAATATGCAACATAAGCAGCAAGGGTCTCAACACACTTCCCTGGAGCAAACCCGAAGTTACTTCTACATCTGACGATGATTCTCCAGCCAAGATAACGTGCTATGTCCTCCCTACCAAAAAACTCTCGATCCAGTCACAAATTTCACGTGTTGTCGCATGTGATCGAAATTTTGACAATGAGCGTAGGTGTGGAACGGATTCAAATGCTTTTCGGTAATCAAGAAACATCGTATCTACCTGACTGCTTTGATCCAGAGCTTTCAGTATGTCATGTTAGAGAAGTTCAAGTTATGTTTCATATACTAGATGTTTTTGGACGCCATGCTGGTTGGCATGGAGGAGGTCAATCTATTCGCGATACCTCATTATGTTTGAACTCAGAATGTGTTCTAAGAATCTATAAGAAATCAATGTCAAACATATTGCACGGCAGTTTTGTGGATCTCTTCTGCTGCCCTTCTTGTAGACTGATGTTATTTGTGCTTTCTTCCAACTACTGGACACGGTTTTTTTTTTGTTCGAGGGCTCTAATATGGATTATTGTTGAAGAGCAGCTAACACAGCCGCAAATTCAGTGTAGAATATGATAGGAATTCCATCAGGCCCTGGAGTTTTGTTCAGTTTTAACGATTTCAGCTGTTTCTCAACACCACTCACACTAATGAAATTACATTGAAATGAACACCCTTAGCTGCTTACGGACGTTGACATACGTCAACGGGGACAGATGAAATGTGTGCCCCGACTGGGACTCGAACGCGGGAGCTCCTGCTTACATGGCAGACGCTCTATCCATCTGAGCCACCGAGGACACACTCATTACTCGCGGCGCGTTGCCGATATACACTCCTGGAAATTGAAATAAGAACACCGTGAATTCATTGTCCCAGGAAGGGGAAACTTTATTGACACATTCCTGGGGTCAGATACATCACATGATCACACTGACAGAACCACAGGCACATAGACACAGGCAACAGAGCATGCACAATGTCGGCACTAGTACAGTGTATATCCACCTTTCGCAGCAATGCAGGCTGCTATTCTCCCATGGAGACGATCGTAGAGATGCTGGATGTAGTCCTGTGGAACGGCTTGCCATGCCATTTCCACCTGGCGCCCCAGTTGGACCAGCGTTCGTGCCGGACGTGCAGACCGCGTGAGACGACGCTTCATCCAGTCCCAAACATGCTCAATGGGGGACAGATCCGGAGATCTTGCTGGCCAGGGTAGTTGACTTACACCTTCTAGAGCACGTTGGGTGGCACGGGATACATGCGGACGTGCATTGTCCTGTTGGAACAGCAAGTTCCCTTGCCGGTCTAGGAATGGTAGAACGATGGGTTCGATGACGGTTTGGATGTACCGTGCACTATTCAGTGTCCCCTCGACGATCACCAGTGGTGTACGGCCAGTGTAGGAGATCGCTCCCCACACCATGATGCCGGGTGTTGGCCCTGTGTGCCTCGGTCGTATGCAGTCCTGATTGTGGCGCTCACCTGCACGGCGCCAAACACGCATACGACCATCATTGGCACCAAGGCAGAAGCGACTCTCATCGCTGAAGACGACACGTCTCCATTCGTCCCTCCATTCACGCCTGTCGCGACACCACTGGAGGCGGGCTGCACGATGTTGGGGCGTGAGCGGAAGACGGCCTAACGGTGTGTGGGACCGTAGCCCAGCTTCATGGAGACGGTTGCGAATGGTCCTCGCCGATACCCCAGGAGCAACAGTGTCCCTAATTTGCTGGGAAGTGGCGGTGCGGTCCCCTACGGCACTGCGTAGGATCCTACGGTCTTGGCGTGCGTCGCTGCGGTCCGGTCCCAGGTCGACGGGCACGTGCACCTTCCGCCGACCACTGGCGACAACATCGATGTACTGTGGAGACCTCACGCCCCACGTGTTGAGCAATTCGGCGGTACGTCCACCCGGCCTCCCACATGCCCACTATACGCCCTCGCTCAAAGTCCGTCAACTGCACATACGGTTCACGTCCACGCTGTCGCGGCATGCTACCAGTGTTAAAGACTGCGATGGAGCTCCGTATGCCACGGCAAACTGGCTGACACTGACGGCGGCGGTGCACAAATGCTGCGCAGCTAGCGCCATTCGACGGCCAACACCGCGGTTCCTGGTGTGTCCGCTGTGCCGTGCGTGTGATCATTGCTTATACAGCCCTCTCGCAGTGTCCGGAGCAAGTATGGTGGGTCTGACACACCGGTGTCAATGTGTTCTTTTTTCCATTTCCAGGAGTGTATAATGGGCGGCGGCACTACGAATGTAGTGCGGGACAATACGTTGACAATGTGGGTTTCGCGGGAGGCGTGCCAGAGATAAATCCCTGCAGACGCGCTATCCTCTGTGTGCTCGGTGGCTCAGATGGATAGAGCGTCTGCCCTGTAAGCAGGAGATCCCACGTTCGAGTCCCGGTCGGGGCACACAGTTGACGTATGTCAACGTCCATAAGCAGCTAAGGGTGTTCATTTCAATGTAATTTCATTCTAACGAGCTGCTTGGTCATCGACGGTATCTGTTCTTTCGGACACGTCCGAAAGAACAGATACCATCTTGAAACTTCCTAGCAGATTAAAACTGTGTGCCCGACCGAGACTCGAACTCGGGACCTTTGCCTTTCGCGGGCAAGTGCTCTACCATCTGAGCTACCGAAGCACGACTCACGCCCGGTACTCACAGCTTTACTTCTGCCAGTACCTCGTCTCCTACCTTCCAAACTTTACAGAAGCTCTCCTGAGAACCTTGCAGAACTAGAACTCCTGAAAGAAAGGATATTGCGGAGACATGGCTTAGCCACAGCCTGGGGGTTGTTTCCAGAATGAGATTTTCACTCTGCAGCGGAGTGTGCGCTGATATGAAACTTCCTGGCAGATTAAAACTGTGTGCCCGACCGAGACTCGAACTCGGGACCTTTGCCTTTCGCGGGCAAGTGCTCTACCATCTGAGCTACCGAAGCACGACTCACTCCCGGTACTCACAGCTTTACTTCTGCCAGTACCTCGTCTCCTACCTTCCAAACTTTACAGAAGCTCTCCTGCGAACCTTGCAGAACTAGCACTCCTGAAAGAAAGGATATTGCGGAGACACGGCTTAGCCACAGCCTGGGGGATGTTTCCAGAATGAGATTTTCACTCTGCAGCGGAGTGTGCGCTGATATGAAACTTCCTGGCAGATTAAAACTGTGTGACCGACCGAGGCTCGAACTCGGGACCTTTGCCTTTCGCAGGCAAGTGCTCTACCATCTGAGCTACCGAAGCACGACTCACGCCCGGTACTCACAGCTTTACTTCTGCCAGTACCTCGTCTCCTACCTTCCAAACTTTACAGAAGCTCTCCTGCGAACCTTGCAGAACTAGCACTCCTGAATGAAAGGATATTGCGGAGACATGGCTTAGCCACAGCCTGGGGGATGTTTCCAGAATGAGATTTTCACTCTGCAGCGGAGTGTGCGCTGATATGAAACTTCCTGGCAGATCAAAACTGTGTGCCCGACCGAGACTCGAACTCGGGACCTTTGCCTTTCGCGGGCAAGTGCTCTACCATCTGAGCTACCGAAGCACGACTCACGCCCGGTACTCACAGCTTTACTTCTGCCAGTACCTCGTCTCCTACCTTCCAAACTTTACAGAAGCTCTCCTGCGAACCTTGCAGAACTAGCACTCCTGAAAGAAAGGATATTGCGGAGACATGGCTTAGCCACAGCCTGGGGGATGTTTCCAGAATGAGATTTTCACTCTGCAGCGGAGTGTGCGCTGATATGAAACTTCCTGGCAGATTAAAACTGTGTGCCCGACCGAGACTCGAACTCGGGACCTTTGCCTTTCGTGGGCAAGGTAGGAGACGAGATACTGGCAGAAGTAAAGCTGTCAGTACCGGGCGGGCGTCGTGCTTCGGTAGCTCAGATGGTAGAGCACTTGCCCGCGAAAGGCAAAGGTCCCGAGTTCGAGTCTCGGTCGGGCACACAGTTTTAATCTGCCAGGAAGTTTCATATCAGCGCACACTCCGCTGCAGAGTGAAACTGTCATTCTGGAGATACAATCTTAATAAATACTCACACTAATATGGAATTCGCTCATATTATCAGTGGTAAGACGACATAACTGCGGCAAGATTCCTAGGTTTTCCTTTGCAAAGGAACATTTAAACAGAGTATTAAGCATTTCAGCTTTTGCATTGCTACGCTCAATTTCAGTTCCTGTCTCTTTCGCTAGGGACTGGACGCTAACTTTGGTACCACTAACAGCCATTACATACAACCGGAATTTCTTTGGGCTTTGACAAAGACCATTTGACAATATTCTGCTACGGTAGTCACTAAAAGCTTCATGCACTGCCTGCTGTCTTGGCAGCCGCACGCATTTCATCTCTCTATGTACAGTCCTATTCTTTGTTTTAAACCTATTATGCAATATTATCTGTTTCTTTAGAAGTTTCTTTACAGTTACTGCATACCATGGAGGGTCCATATCATTATGAACTGTCTGCTGGATACATGCCAAAGCCTTACCGCAGTGATAACACCGGTTCCGGTCAGATCACTGAAGCTAAGTGCTGTCGGGGTTGGCTAGCACTTAGATGGGTCACGGCCCGCGTATGCCGACTGTTCTTGGCAAACGGGATACACTCAACCGTTGTGAGCCCGATGGAGGAGCTACTTGATTGAGAAATAGCGATACCGCTCACGAAAACTGACAACGGCAGGGAAAGCGGCTTTCTGACCACATGTCCCCCCTCTATATCCGCATCCGGTACGCCTACGGGCTAAGGATGACACTGCGGCCGGTCGGTACAGTTGGGTCTTCAAGGCCTGTTCAGATGGTGCTTTGTTTGTTTCTACTGGCTGCATACCCATCCAGTGCGTGGTCAATTATTATTTTAAACTTCAGCCATAGTTTATCTACATGTTCGAGACCTGTGCTGAAAGTTTCAAGATACTCATTGAGATATGACACTACTGATTTTTTTAGTTGAATGAACATTTTTCCGCTTGTTTCAGTTGCCCTTTGGTTAATGTTGCCACAACTGCATCATGATCACTGAGGCCAGTTTCGACGTGGACATCCTCAAAGTGATCAGGCCTACTTGTTGCAATTGGATCCAATATATTTCCATCACGAGTGGTGTTCCAAACCATCTGGTGTAGGTAGTTTTCAGAGAAGGCATTTAGGAATGTTTCACAGGATGTCTCATCAAGCCCACTACTAACAAAATTTATTTTCCCCATTTGATTGTTGGATGATTAAGGATACAGTGTACTTATAAATGGAGGATAAATTAAATTTTTTATGACTTTATTAAATTCTGTAGTCTTTCCTGATTACAGTGATATATACATTCTAAGGTTTCAAATGAAAAATCACCTATATATACCAAATTTTAAAGTTACGGTCATGTATGCCGCTACGCCCCCATTATTTCTGTTACAGAATCCAGTATTATTTCGGTAAGAACTGTGAACTTTCTGTTTCTCAGCGATTATACGTATGATACATTGTACATGTTGGTAACAGTGCAAGTGTCTAGTGTCTGTAATTAGATTAGATTTACTTTCGTTCCAATTGATCCGTAGTGAGGAGGTCCTCCAGGATGTGGAACATGTCAGAAAAACAACAATACATGACAAATATTTAAACTAAAACAAATAAGCTAATGTACCATTCCACAGGTCCCAAGTGGAATGATCGTCATTTTTTAATGAACACTAAGAGTCATTTTACAAATACTATTGCACTGAATTTAAAATAAAAAAGTTTTATATTTATTTATAAGGTAAGAAACATGTAATACAACTACTGTAATACTTATTTACAATGAACACATTACTGCACTGAAATGGTGCAGAAGTTAGATTATACTTACACACACACACACACACACACACACACACACACACACACACACACAAATTTTCAGTGAACACATTACTGCACTGAAATTGTGCAGAAGTTATGTTGTACTTATATACAAATCAGTTGGTTTTCCTCAGAAATTCATCAATGGAGTAGAAGGAGTTGGCCACCAATAAATCCTTTAGGCTTCTCTTAAACTGAATTTCATTGGTTGTTAAGCTTTTTATGGCTGCTGGCAAGTTATTGAAAATGTGTGTTCCTGAATAATGCACACCTTTTTGTACAAGACTAAGTGACTTTAAATCCTTGTGAAGATTATTCTTATTTCTAGTATTGATTCCATGAATTGAGCTGTTGGTTTGAAAAAGTGATATATTTTTAATGACAAATTTCATTAAGGAATAAATATATTGGGAAGCTGTAGTTAGTATCCCTAGTTCCCTAAACAGGCTTCTGCAGGATGTTCTTGAGTTCACACCACATATAATTCTTACTGCACGTTTTTGTGCCCGGAAAACTTTAGCTTGGCTTGATGAATTACCCCAGAAAATAATCCCATATGACATTATGGAATGAAAGTAAGCATAGTATGCCAGCTTTTTCATTTTTATATCCCCTATGTCTGACAAAATTCGCATTGCAAACAGAGATTTGTTAAGACGCTTCAGCAGTTCTGTGGTGTGCTCCTCCCAGTTGAATTTATTATCAAGCTGTAATCCCAAGAATTTAACACCGTTCACTTCTTCTATCTTCTTGTCATCATATGTTAGACATATACTCTTGGGACACCCCTTACAAGTTCTGAACTGCATGTAGTGTGTTTTTTCAAAGTTTAGTGACAAAGAATTGGCTAGGAACCAGTGATTAATGTCTACAAATATTTTATTGGCTGATCTTTCTAAGACTACACTTGATTTGCTATTTATTGCAATGTTTGTATCATCAGCAAACAAAACAAACTTGGCATCTGGTAATGTTACTGATGAAAGGTCATTGATATACACAAGAAAAAGTAAGGGCCCCAAAATGGAACCTTGTGGGACCCCACATGTAATTAGTTCCCAGTTGGATGATGCCTGATAGCTTGATACATGTCTCTTTCCTAATAACACCCTTTGTTTCCTGCCAGAGATATAAGATTTGAACCATTTTGCAGCATTTCCTGTTACACTATAATATTCTAGTTTACTTAAAAGGATATTGTGATTTACACAGTCAAATGCCTTTGACAGATCACAAAATATACCAGTTGCCTGCAATTTTTTGTCTAATGAATTAAGTACATTTTCACTGTAAGTGTAGATAGCCTTCTCAATATCAGAACCTTTTAGAAATCCAAACTGTGACTTTGACAGTATGTTATTTGAGATAAGATGGTTATAAAGACGACTGTACATTACTTTTTCGAAAATTTTTGAGAATGCTGGCAACAGTGAAATTGGACGGAAATTTGATGCTATTTCTTTATCTCCCTTCTTAAACAGTGGCTTAACTTCAGCATATTTCAGCCATTCGGGAAATATTCCACTGATAAACGACTGGTTACACAGATAGCTTAATATGTTACTTAGCTCAGAATCACATTCTTTAATTAACTTTGTAGATATTTCATCATACCCACTAGATGTTTTTGATTTTAAAGATTTTATGATGGACATTATTTCTGTTGGGGTAGTGAGGGTCAAATTCATATTATGGAAGTTACTTGAAATGTCTGGTCTAAGGTAATCCATAACAGCATCTACCGAACCTGACAACCCCATCTTTTCAGTAACAGTTATAAAATGTTTGTTAAAAAGTTCTGCAACACTATACACATCTGTCACCAATGCATCATTTACTCTTAATGCTATTTGTTCCTCTTCATGTCTGGTTCTACCGGTCTCCTCCTTCACTATATCCCATATTGTCTTTATTTTGTTATCTGATATGACTATCTTTTCCTTGTAATATATTTGCTTTGACATCCGTATTACAGTCTTTAATATTCTGCAGTATTTCTTATAATGTGCTATAGCATCAACATTGGAAATGTTTCGGATTGACAGATACAGTTTTCTTTTTGTTTTACAAGATACCCCTATTCCTCGAGTAACCCATGGCTTCTTTGTAGACTTTGCTCTAACCTTGGTAAGTTTTGGGGGAAAGCAGTGTTCAAATAAGGTAAGCACTTTATTAGCAAAAATGTTATATTTTTCATTCATGCCATGAGCACTGTAAACATCAGTCCAGTGAATGTCTCTGAGGAGTGTCCTAAAATAATCAATTTTTGGCTTACTGATTACCCTCTTGAGCTCAGATTTAACAGATTTTATGTCCTGTTCAGTATTAACATTTAACAGAAGGAACTGCATGTCATGGTCTGAGAGGCCATTGACTATTGGTTTTGTAATATAATTTTGTTCATTTGACTTTTCTATAAAGATATTATCAATGGCTGTTTGTGAGCAAGTGGTTATCCTAGTGGGGAACTTTACTGTGGGAATTAAGTTGAATGATAGTGTTACTAACTCAAATAGGTTCTTATTGGGAGAGTCTTTAAGGAAATCTACATTGAAATCACCAGCAACCACTATTTCTTTGTTTTTGGTTGTTAAATGGGCCAGTACAGCTTCAAGGTGGTTTACAAACAGATTAAAGTTACCTGCAGGTGCTCGATATACACTTAATATTATGAAAGATTTTTTGTGAAAATCTAATTCTGTTGCACATGCTTCCATATGCTGTTCTAGGCAAAATTTATGAATGTCTATGTTCTTAAATTTATGACAGTTCCTGATGAATGTGGCAACTCCTCCTTTCTCCATTTCTGATCTACAATAGTGAGATGCTAACCTAAACCCTGTAACACTTAAAAGTTCTATACCAGTGGTCACATGATGTTCAGAGAGGCAGATTATGTCAGCTGGGTTTGAAGACTCTAATTCATCTATGCAGATAGTTAATTCATTAATTTTATTTCTCAGTCCTCGAATATTTTGATGCAATAAAGATAGCTGACATTTCACATTGACTGACTTAAAATTGGATGGAGTTAAAATATCTGCTGACAGTTGAAAATTCTTAACCAATGGCTGTTTATGTTGATGTAATAAGCTGGAATTATGTTTTTTGATTTCTTTCTCAAACTGAAGGTTTGTCTCAGTTCTAACCTCTCTTAAAATTTGTTTTCTTTCTGTCCTCCCTACCCTAAAAAAGGGTCTTTTCTGAATCCTATAACCACTGGTATTTTACCACTCATGACAGTGCCTCCCCCCTTTAACTTTCCTGCTATTTCCCCAGCCAATTTACCCTTCCCCTTCCTGTTGAGGTGTAGGCCTTGCCTAGTATAATCCCACCTACTGACAGAATCAACATGAACCACACCAATGTGTGACCCCGCACCCGACATGAGCAGCCGTTCCTGCTCCAAATTAACTCTCTTGACAGAAGAGTTCAAATGAGGTCGGTCATAGCGCCCAAGAACAGATACAAACTCAACACTGGTATGCCTCGATGCTGATGCAATCTTCGCCAGGTCACACTCTATGCTGTACCCAGGATCTCTGTCAATACTGTTACCTGCCCCACCCACTATAACCACGGTGTCTTCCTTAGTGAAATCTTTGCAAAGTGATCCTAAATCCTCTGTCACCTGCTCCAGACCAGCACTAGGTTTAAAAAAATTGGTGACCTGGTATTCTGATCCTAGTTCATCCTGCAAGAGTTGGCCAACACCTCTTCCATGGGAACTACCTAACAACAACACTTTCTTTCTCTTTACTGATTTCCCTACATTCTTACTTTTCAATTTGCTGCTGAAAGTTTGTTGTGCCCTGTCTACACCTGTAACTGCTTGAGGCTCACCAGCTTCTAACTGAAGCAACAGGTCAAATCTATTTTCCACATTCATCATAAAGCTGTCAGACAAAGTTCTAGGCCTGTTCCTCCTGTTGCCTGTTGCCACTTCCCACCTCTCTTTACCCTTCTCCCTCCTTAACCTGTCAAGATCTCCCCTGGCCTTGTCTAACTCAGCCTGAAGGGCAGCAATTTTCCCCTCCTGTTCCAGTATCTTCCTATCTCTACTACAAATCCTACAAAACCACTGATGAGTCTCATTTACTTCCCCTATTCCCACGCCACTACAGTCACCCACATGGAAAAAACTACAGCACCCATCACACCAAAGCCCCGACCTAACAATTCTACGGCAAGTCAAGCACTTTTCACTCATGATAAACGTAATAATTTATTAAGAATAAGTCAGTTAAATTACAGATAAACACGAAAATATGGTTACACAAATTTGGCCTATACGCAACTGTGTGTAAACAAAAACAAAAGTGCAAAGTTTCTGAAACAACAAGTTAAACTTTACGCTACTTTCCAGAAATGCTAGTTAAATAATGAAGAGGTACGCTAAGTTAAATTGCTGGAGAGAGCAAGGAACAACTAAACGAAATACTATAGATTTGCTGCAGCAGAACGTAAACAGAAAATACGACTGTACGGTCTTTTCGCGTTTTCTGCTATATTACGTAATGAGAAATGAAACCTTTAATGGTACACTTAAACGGCACACTAATACACTTATTTACCACGTAATCAGTACTAATCTATGTGTTTTATAATCTAAAATAACTTATCTTTACGAGAACACCAAACCTCGCGCTAGTCGCTTGGCTGCAGGGCTGCCAACACTCAAGTGATTGTCTTTGCTAGTATTTACTTTTGTTTCTCTGAAGCAGTTTGTTCACGTGTTACTGAATGTTTGTTGCCCAAGTGCTACATATATTTGTGGAAGTACATATCCTTTAGTGTGCAATATATACGAACTATGCCACGCATCAAGAAATTCAATAAAAGGAAATTCCGTGGGAACTAGTTCACAAACAAAGCAAGCCACACTGTTGGAAGTATCGAGTTCTTCAGGGAAGAAACTCCCACATGGCACACCTCATGGTGATTAAAATTTTTGTATAAAGAATGATGCTGTTTCTAGTGGATTTGTTGTTGTTGATGTGGGCATCTTACCTTCTTTGGTAAAGGAAGTGGCGAAATGTAAGCAATGTGATTTTTTTTTTTTTTGTGGGGTTTAAGGGCGCTCAACTACTGAGGTCATTAGCGCCCATAAGCAATGTGATGGTGTAGGCTGTCTGGAAATGACAACAAAGTAGCAGGAAGGGTTTAGCGTCAAAACTAGTTGTTCTGTGTATATCCTGCAATAAATCTACCTCGAAAATGAGTTCGAACATTGTGCATAATTCATATGATGTGAATTTGAAGTGTATGCAATAGGGCCAATAGGAAAAGGAAAAAAGACTGCTCAAACGTTTTGTGGTTTGATAGACCTTCTTTGGTAAAGGAAGTGGCGAAATGTAAGCAATGTGATTTTTTTTTTTTTTTTGTGGGGTTTAAGGGCGCTCAACTACTGAGGTCATTAGCGCCCATAAGCAATGTGATGGTGTAGGCTGTCTGGAAATGACAACAAAGTAGCAGGAAGGGTTTAGCGTCAAAACTAGTTGTTCTGTGTATATCCTGCAATAAATCTACCTCGAAAATGAGTTCGAACATTGTGCATAATTCATATGATGTGAATTTGAAGTGTATGCAATAGGGCCAATAGGAAAAGGAAAAAAGACTGCTCAAACGTTTTGTGGTTTGATAGACCTTCTTTGGTAAAGGAAGTGGCGAAATGTAAGCAATGTGATTTTTTTTTTTTTTTTGTGGGGTTTAAGGGCGCTCAACTACTGAGGTCATTAGCGCCCATAAGCAATGTGATGGTGTAGGCTGTCTGGAAATGACAACAAAGTAGCAGGAAGGGTTTAGCGTCAAAACTAGTTGTTCTGTGTATATCCTGCAATAAATCTACCTCGAAAATGAGTTCGAACATTGTGCATAATTCATATGATGTGAATTTGAAGTGTATGCAATAGGGCCAATAGGAAAAGGAAAAAAGACTGCTCAAACGTTTTGTGGTTTGATAGACCTTCCTCCGCTCCTCCCCCCCCCCCCCCCCCAGTAGGTTCAAAAAAATCACTCAAATGGCTCTGAGTACTATGGGACTTAACATCTGAGGTCATCAGTACCCGAGAACTTGGAACTACTTAAACCTAACTAACCTGAGGACATCACACACATCCATGCCCGAGGCAGGATTCGAACCTGCGACCGTAGCGGTCGCCCGGTTCCAGACTGAAGCGCCTAGAACCGCTCGGCCACACCGGCGGGATCCAGTAGGTTCAGCAAGTACATAAAAATAATTTTAGGCCCCCTGCGGTTGTGTCTAAAGCATCTATAAAACGTGTAGTAGAAGAAACTAAATATTAGTGGAACCAGGGACATTGCTGTTGCATTTGATGGGACATGGCAACGTCGAGGACATCGTTCCTTGAATAGTGTAAGTGCTACTTATCTGGGGAATGGAAAAGTTGTTCATGTTAAGTGCTACCTATGTACTGCCACACCTGCCGTGGTAACACTGAAGGACTTATTGAACACCAGCGTTCTAAGAATTATAATGGTTACAGTGGATTGTGTGATAAAGCTCTAAAAATATTTCAGAGGACGGTACCCATTTATAATGTTATATATAGGAAGTACAAAGGTGATGGGGACTCTAAATTTTTCAATAAAATTAATGAGTTCAATGTTTATTATGATACCTTGGTAACAAAACTGTAGTGTTAAGAACATGTGTAAAAGAGGGTGGGTGCTAGATTGAGGAAGCTACGAAGGGGAATGAAAGGAAAGTTGCTATCAGATGGAAAATCTCTGTCTAGCTGAGGCAGATTGACAGAAACTGAAATAGACCTTCTTCAGAGTTATTATGGATTGGCCATTAGATGAACTGCACCTCTGAATGATGTTACAGCAATGAGAAAAGCTGTATGGGCCATCTACTTCATAAGTTGTCCACAGATGACCACCCTGTATCCTTAAAGTCTCCACCGATGATTACAATATGAGTAGGGAACTTATGTACAAGCAAGCTGAGTTTTTCTCTTAAATTTTCATGTACACCAGGAGATGAGCCTGGTGGGCAATAGAAGGATCCAGTTACCATTTTATGCTCACCCTTGATACTGAGTCTTGCCCAAACAATCTCACATGCAGTTTCAGTTTCTATCTCGGTCGATTTGATTTTCTTGTCTGCAACAAATAGACCACGTCCATTTGCCATTAGCCTATCCTTTTGATATACGTTTAAATTTTTCCCAAAAATCTCATTGCTAGCAATTTCAGGTTACGACCAGCTTTCTGTACCTAGCATTACGTAAGCTTCACTGCTTTACAGGAGCGCTTCGAACTCTGGTACTTTGTTTCGAATGCTTTTTGGAGTTAACCACTAGGATTTTCATAATCTCTACCTCCGGGAGACATTTCTCCCGATCTTACACTGATACTACATCTATCATTATCTGGATTGGATGGAGAGTCACCTAATCTACAAACCCTATGTGTGTGCTCCAAACATAGCTAGCTAGGTAGCCACCTCTGATGTGTAGCGCACACCTGGTCCATTTAGGGGCATCCACAGTTGTCAACCCTATGAGCAAGTCCAGGAAGTCGCGACCTAGCTTATCACAGAACTTTGGAGTTCTCTGGTTTAGTGCTTCCGCCGGCCGCTGTGACAGAGCGGTTCTATCGGCCTCAGCCTGGAACCGCGCTGCTGCTACGGTCGCAGGTTCGAATCCTGCCTCGGGCTTGGTTGTGTGTGATGTCCTTAGTTAGGTTTAAGTAGTTCTAAGTCTAGGGGACTGATGACCTCAGATGTTAAGTTCCATAGTGCCTAGAGCCATTTTTTGAGTCTACATCTACATCTACATTTATAGTCCGCAAGCCACCCAACGGTGTGTGGGGGAGGGCACTTTAAGTGCCACTGTCATTACCTCCCTTTCCTGTTCCAGTCGCGTATGATTCGCGACTGCCGGAAAGCCTCCGTACGCGCTCGAATATCTCTAATTTTACATTCGTGATCTCGTCGGGAGGTATAAGTAGGGGGAAGCAATATATTCGATACCTCATCCAGAAACGCACCCTTTCGAAACCTGGACAGCAAGCTACACCGCGATGCAGAGCGCCTCTCTTGCAGAGTCTGCCATTTGAGTTTGCTAAACGTCTCCGTAACGCTATCACGCTTATCAAATAACCCTGTGACGAAACGCGCCGCTCTTCTTTGGATCTTCTCTATCTCCTCTGTCAACCCGACCTGACACTGATGAGCAATACTCAAGTATAGGTCGAACTAGTGTTTTGTAAGCCACCTCCTTTGTTGATGGACTACATTTTCTAAGGACTCTCCCAATGAATCTCGACCTGGCACCCGCCTTAGCAACAATTAATTTTATATGATCACTCCATTTCAAATCGTTCCGTACGCATATTTTACAGAAGTAACTGCTACCAGTGTTTGTTCCGCTATCATATAATCATACAATAAAAGATCCTTGTTTATATGTTTTCGCAATACATTACATTTGTCTATGTTAAGGGTGAGTTGCCACTCCCTGCACCAAGTGCCTATCGGCTGCAGATCTTCCTGCATTTCGCTACAATTTTCTAATGCTGCAACTTCTCTGTATACTACAGCATCATCCGCGAAAAGCCGCATGGAACTTCCGACACTACCTACTAGGTAATTTATATATATTGTGAAAAGAAATGGTCCCATAACACTCCCCTGTGGCACGCCAGAGGTTACTTTAACGTTTGTAGACGTCTCTCCATTGAGAACAACATGCTGTGTTCTGTTTGCTAAAAACTCTTCAATCCAGGCACACAGCTGGTCTGATATTCTGTAGGCTCTTACTTTGTTTATCAGGCGACAGTGCGGAACTGTATCGAACGCCTTCCGGAAGTCAAGGAAAATGGCATCTACCTGGGACCCTGTATCTAATATTTTCTGGGTCTCATGAACAAATAAAGCGAGTTGGGTCTCACACGATCGCTGTTTCCGGAATCCATGTTGATTCCTACAGAGTAGATTCTGGATTTCCAAAAATGACATGATACGCGAGCAGAAAACATATTCTAAAATTCTACAAGAGATCGACGTCAGAGATATAGGTCTATAGTTTTGCGCATCTGCTCGACGACCCTTCTTGAAGACTGGGACTATCTGGGCTCTTTTCCAATCATTTGGAACCTTCCATTCCTCTAGAGACGTGCGTTACACGGCTGTGAGAAGGGGGGCAAGTTCTTTCGCGTGCTCTGTGTAGAATCGAATTGGTATCCCGTCCTTCCACTCGACTCAGAATCAAGGAGCCATGATCATTCTGGGATTAAGGCTGCAAATTGTCATCTTCGTTGAAACTACATGCGCAAGGCTGGTCTCCTCAACCTTATCTGTCAGTCCCTGGAATGATCCAAGTATGACCTCGGGGCCTAGACGAAAGGCGCCGCTTGAACCCTGTTCCCTCAATGGCCGCCGGAATAGCCTCTTCAACGTGTTGAATGTGGCCCCCTGGCATACACATTGAGTGCACCTGGAGACCTTTTTGTCTCTAGCTGCCATTTTCATAAGGGGTACCATCTTTCACCATACGTTTGAATTGTCGACTGTTAATAGACCCCTATCCTTTTGCGTTTGTCTTCTCTTGTCACCGCACAATACATGTTTCCAAAACAGACGAACTGGGTTCCTCTGCCTCCGTTTCAGTTTCAGTGAAAGACAGCACCTCTAACTTTCTGGTTGTTGGGATCGGTATAACATCTTGAGCCCTCCCTTGTCCGCTTCCACCCTTTACAGATCCACCAGTGAAACTACACTCGCAGTCAGTTGGACGAGCAATGGCAGATCCCGTACTTTGTACAGAGGACACAGGGTCCACAGGAGAGAATATTACTTACGACACCACAGGTACACGACCGTCGAGAGCTCTTCTATCACACTGATTTGCAGCAGCTTCCAGTCGCTTGACAGTACTCAGGGCGATTTTGAGCTGCTTACGAACGTGAACCAACTCATTTCGTGTTTGAGAACAGCGTCCACAGTTGGGTTGCATTTTGGTTGTATTACAGGACAGTGAACAAATAACTTTAAACTAAGCCTGCTGATATCTTTTATATCTATACCACAAAAATTACTAATTTCCTATAGCTATTGAAGCAAATACACAAAACGAGATTTGTGTTAAGGCAATAGAAAATTATGTGTTAAAAATTACTTTTGCCTGAAACTTTTTGGGGTTAATTATAGTTATTAGCAAACTCGAAAATAAATTTACGATAAATGTAGATAATATATACTTCTCTTTAAGTGAAAAGTAGTTGTATCGTAATACGTTAGTTAGAATATCTGCTACAGTAACTAAATCACAAATGCCGATTTACGATAAACTAAACTATGTACATGGGCATGGTAACTTCCGAAAATTCTCAAAAATGCGCGTTTATTTGCGTCGTTGATATACAATTGAATTCGGAGTGACCTATTTCTGGCAGCAACTGTGAATCACAAACACTGATTTGCTACGAAATAAGTTATCCAGAAACACTTGTAACGGTAACGAAAATATAATTACGAATCGTAAAAATTCAAACTCATGATTTTATTCATCAGGGATAATTTATGGTATGTCGTTCTTAAGCACAAATGATGTTATATTTTCTCAAATATATAAATGTCGTATCAGCTTGCCTTATAAACATTGTCATATTTTCTACTTAAAACGCAGCTTCTGATGAAAATTAGTATATTATATGAAAATACCCAGAATTGTATTATACTGTAATTATAAGCAAAGGAATCAAAACCCTTATTACACGTTTCTTTCTGATTTGATGACTCACAATTGTTAAAAGTACCGTAATGATGCTGTGAATGTTAAACACTTAATGTTAAATATTTTGTCCTTCTATGTAACCAGTGTTTTATTCTTCAATATGTACACCAAGGCGTATCCTACGTCAATTACAATTTATCTCAGTAATTATAACTATTATAAAATTATAATATCAACAGTACTTTGCAATATTTTGATTGTTTAAAAAATATATAGGGAGCGCAGGCGAGCCCATACTCCGTGTTGAATCAGTGTTAGAGTCCGTTTTGAGCACGAAAGGCAGTAGTGTTCAGATTCTGTGGAAAAATGATTAAATGTTCATTATGTTTCAACTAAAATTGAATAATTGGACTGTCGTATCAATGTCCAATGCATCTACAATCTAAAAGGAAGCAAACTGGTGCGAAGCATTTCCAGCCCCAATAGTGGACGTGTTAATGAAGATGCAAGAAGAGCAGTCTTTAATTGTTTTCGAAACTCACATTGCGAACCTCTGTCTAACGTGCTACACGTTTCGTTTTAATCATTCTAAAGAAACACCACGCAAAATTATAAACTTTTGTGTATTCTAACATGTTTCGGAACACAGTACGTGAGGTTATTGGCTTCGCAGCTGCTCGGTAACACCTCGTCACTACCTGCCTTGATGATCTCCTTCCCGTTCCCCACTTTCAGTTATCCCTCATCTCCTTCCTCTTGACGAACGCCTTTCAGTCTATCAGTCTGCGTGCGTGACGTACACAAATTCCCATCCCGTGCCTTTGGGTAAAGGTATGATGCGCATCCTGTCTCCTTTTCTCTGCCAGACCCCACTCAATGCGTCGTCACTGCAAAGATCGACACGCAATGGATGAAATAAAGAAGTGTTAGCAAGAACAGGTGAACGGACTGAACACGTTCTACCTCCGGCCTTGACTGGAAGTTATTTTATTCACGATCACATAGACTAAGTTAAACCGAAAGCGAACCAAATACTACATTTTATTGGCAGAAGGCTTAGAAAATGCAACAGGTCTACTGAAGCGACTGCCTACACTACACCTGTCCGACCTCTTCTTGAGTCTTGCTGCGCGATATGGGGTCCATGTCAGATAGGATTGACGGAGGACAGAAAAAGTTTAAAGAAGGACAGATCGTTTTGCATTATCGCGAAATGGGGAGAGGATGTTACGGATATTGTGAAGATACTTTTTCAATATTTCTTGATAAACCAAAATGTAAAATATTTGCCAGATATCGATCGGCCAATCAAAGATAAGTAAGAGTACTGATAGACTCTGAGAGACAACGACATAATTATGCTCTTCAATTATAAGCTTTAGTAGTAGTCTTGTGTTGTGTTCTTGTTCGTCACAAAGTGAAGGCGCGTGCGTGAAACCTGATAGTATATGTATGAAAGTTTATTTGAATGATCACCGGTTTAAGCCAAAAGAAAATCTCCGGATTCATCGTTATTTATGGGAGCGTAATAACACATTCTCCTAGACCAGTATTGTTATTATTTATACGAGATGGATACAGTTAGAAAGCGGCGATCAACGCGACGGCGCAGTACAAAAATGGAGGTAGGTGAACATGCCCTTTTCTTCCTTTATAGCCGCCATTTTCATTTTTTTTAATTTGTTCATTTGCCGCGACACTAATATCTGTAGTCTTCATCATTTCTCTTTTTCCAACGAAGTCCGATTTCTTTTGTCATAACTTTTATCTGTTTCTTATTTCCGTCATAACCGATATTCATTTCAACCAGGCCACAAGGAAAAGTAAATCTAAGGAAATACTTGCGTCTGCCTCTCCCGTATGTTCGTCATATGTGAGTGACTTTTACAGTAATTATTATTTCTTACCATCGTCCCCAAATGCAGTAGTTATTAGACAGCCCATTCACTCGCGAATGTACGTGCCTTTTCTCATTGTTGCAGCCAATCTACTCAGTCTGCTGCTAAATATTATGTTTTATTAATATTCTGTAGCACAGTTTCCACTTGTGTATATTGCTGTTATCGCAACGCTGCTTTACGTCGAGATTTATTACGCGATTTTATAACTAAACCCATTTTCCAAATAACTGGACCGGCTGGCGAAATAATCAGAAACATTAAGAAGAAACGAAGAAGGCGAATTGCAATATGATACACTAGTTGGGGTGAAGATCACTAAAAGAAAGGCGTTTTTCGTTGCGACGAGATCTTTTCAAGAAGTTCAAATCACCAACGTCCTCCTCCGAATGCGAAAATATTTTGTTGGTGCCCACCTATGTGGCGAGAAATGATCATAGTAATAAAGTAAGAGAAATCAGAGCTCGCACGGAAAAAATTTATGTGTTCGTTTTTCCCGCGCATTGTTCGAGAGGGGAACAGAAGTGAAATAGCTTGAAGGTGGTTCGATGAACTCTCTGCCAGGCACTTGACTGTGAATTGCAGAGTAATCAAGTAGACGTAGATGCAAGTAGATATTGCTTAGAATCTTTATTGACCCTAGCATTACGAAGGTAATTGTTGTTAAGTCTAATACCAACAGGGAGGTAAGGGAGGGGCATCACATTCCCAGAAAGAACGTGGCAATTTAATTTGTCATTTGTTTATTTACACATTGTTTTTGTGTACTGAACAATAATAAATTAAATTTCAATAGGAACAAAATCAACAAATCATAAAATTCACATTGTACAATTTTTTCCAGTAATGTTCACAATTGCGCTGTCTTATGAAAACAACTATTCCACTTCAGCCCACCACATGAAGCAAACAGAATTTACCGTCCCATTCTGAAACACATATTTCACACAACACTGTGTTTTCCACAGACGTGTTTGTGGCACAGAGAGCAGGTATCAGTTGATTTTCCAAACTTGTCGTACTTTATCTTTTTAGAAGCAGCTTGTTGGCAGCATAGGTGGCACCGTCCACTTGTTCCTGGCTCCGTTGTTGATGGTGAAGATTGCTTAGTGCAGCTAAGCTTCCGTTGAGTGATGCTTTCCATTGCCATTATTACCGGCTTTCGGGCCCATTTATCTACACGAGACCTTATTAAGTTCAAGACCTAAGTTAGTGACAAAAGAATTGCTGTGACTTAGCGAAACCTCTTTCCAATTTGGAGAGTTGAGAAGGAAGACTGAATATGCATTTACTGCTGCTGTATCAATGAGTGTGTTGAAGAGTGACATATACCATCTTCTTGTTTTCGTGCTGTAGTGTCTGCCCATCTGGCTGTGGTGTCCATGCCTCCCTTTGTAGCAATATAAAAAAAGATTTGTATTAGTGTTTTTTGAGGCTTCACTGATCACCCATTCTGAGTCATAAGTCGAAAGCATCAATAGCAGTCACTTTGGTTTCTCACGGATTAGAATTGATGCGAGAATAACTGGTGGCCTTTGTGTCTGAGGGTCAGTACATGCAAAGATGGATGAGCATACACTGCGGTCAGTTGCAATCTTCAGCTCTTCAGGTGTGTGTGTCGTCTGTCCGAGCGCAAATCATTTCATAGAGTCTCAAGAAGCTCCACTGAAGTGCAGCACCGATCCGTGGTAACATTGCGGCCTGACTTCTCGATGGTTTTTATTAGTCTCTACAATACCCACTGGCCTATTTAGATGCTGTGCATTTCTAGGCTTTCCTGTATAGACGGACACGCTGATCATATACCTAGTCTCAGAATCAGACAGCATTCTAATTAGAACGCGGTATTTTCCAGGTTTTTCCTTTAGAAATACCTTGAATGGCCACCACCTCTGTGGTGTGTAGACCAGGAATGAAATACAACGTAAATGAAAATTCAAGCTTTCAAATATTTCCCTCACTGAAGCAGACTTGTCAGTCTGGCGATGAATTTCTCTTATATTCTTATCAACAAGCCTCAATATTTTAGTCAGTCTGAAAAACCGGGTTCGATTCCTTGATCCATAGTACATTTGTCGGCCCTGAAGCATAGACCATCAATCTTGGACAGATTTCTTATTGTCATGATTTGATCCCATGATTAGCAAGAGCCCTATATAACAACAAACTTATCTTCGTCGTTGTGATGAATACATAGACGAGAAGCCTTTTCATTTCAGTGGAATTTTATTAGATTCATATCACGAGGCGTAAAAAAGAGCTCTATAATCTCTTTCGGAGACTCAGTTTCTCCTTGTCGTCTTCGCCCCGATCTTTCTCGCGCTATATTTTGCACAGAACGCCGATATTCTCGAGATGGCTCCATAATATACTCGGGCCCAGTTTTGGAGTTGAATTTATCACAGTTGATATTATTAGCATCTGGTGAGTTGGGCTGAACCTCATCTTCATTCTCAGACGATGAATCAGTTCCTACTTCTTCCACATCATCATCCACTTCAATTTCAGCTAAATCTGACTCTTTCAAGACTTCTTCAAGCTCTCTTTTCATATTACGATCAAATAAACGTTGCCTATTCGTGTTACTTATTCAACAGCAGAAGAAACAATGAAAATAAAGACCGTCGACTTCATAAAAATATGTTTGAAGATAACTGCAAAAATTCGTTGCTTTTTAAATATTTAAAACCAAAGTCTCAACCACGAGAAATTACCTGGTATTACCGACGTGGAGAGCTTCTAAAGCCTATGGAGAATAAAATCAAACAAATGAATTTTAATTAACAAATTCTGTATTCACTCGATTGTAAATGCAGTAATGAAGAATTAGCTTTTATTTCAAGTTCACATATCAAAGGACGTGGTTACAATATATAAATACTGAGTCAGTGCTACGAAGCCCCCCTCCCCCGTTGGTAATGATAGAGTTAAGGGAGTTTTCTAGCCTAGAAGTTTCAAAAAATCGATTTTTTATTTTATAGTTCGATACCTTGTATTATCGAGAAATGTGGGAGAAACCGTTTTATCCGTAAACTATTGCCTCTAGTCGAAATACACGATCATCGGACTGGCAGTCCCACCTCGACGAGCGCCTACGGACGGCGCTCGGGTACCATCAGACCTGTATAAGAAGAGCTATTGAGTAACAATTTACTGAGAAGATGTGCTGGCGCGAACACTGAAAACTGTAACGAGTCGATAAATTCGCTGATTTGGACGCTTTCCCAAAACACATATATTCCAGAAAAGTAGTTGCAGTTGCAAACAATTTGGCTACAGATATCTTCAACGACGGCTTCACGGGATTCGCACAGACAATGAACGTCAAGGACATTCATTTTGGCAACACGGCATTCGAATTTTGCAGAAAGCGCAAGGCGGACCGCCTTTGTACGGTGAAAGCACCGCGCTTCTACGACTAGTAAAGAAACCAGATCTGCAGCCCTGAAGGAGGTTCAAATGGTTCAAATGGCTCTGAGCACTATGGGACTTAACTAAAAAATGGTTCAAATGGCTCTGAGCACTATGGGACTTAACATCTATGGTCATCAGTCCCCTAGAACTTAGAACTACTTAAACCTAACTAACCTAAGGACAGCACACAACACCCAGCCATCACGAGGCAGAGAAAATCCCTGACCCCGCCGGGAATCGAACCCGGGAACCCGGGCGTGGGAAGCGAGAACGCTACCGCACGACCACGAGATGCGGGCTGGGACTTAACTGCTGAGGTCATCAGTCCCCTAGAACTTAGAACTACTTAAACCTAACTAACCTAAGGACATCACACACATCCACGCCCGAAGCAGGATTCGAACCTGTGACCGTAGCGGTCGCGCAGTTCCAGACTGTAGCGCCTAGAACCGCTCGACCACCCCGGACGGCTCCGGGAGGAGGAAGGCCTATTATATGCTTCAGGCATACTGATGATAAGTACCAAAAAACCGACGAAAACCCTTTCCAAAACTTTAAACGCGAGTTTCTAAAAGACACTTTTTTTTTTGCTGGGCGTTTGGATTGCCGAAAAACTACTAGGCCGCTTTTGATGCCGCATAGCTATTTTTGTAGAGAATTGAACTGGCTGTGGTCGGAATCTCTAAAAGTTAAACAATTTTCAAAATACCGATTTTTTATGTACGTTTGAATGTCCAAACGAAGTCGATTTTCTTACTTTTTTTCCAATAGCTGCCATTTTGTGAAAAAATGACTTCACTTTTCAGAGATTCCAACCATAGCCACACTCCTATACTTTAGTAATTTTTTGGTCTGGTCTCTTTCAGACCACTGAGTTACCTGAACCAAGTTCACCCGCCTACCAGTGCACGGCGTGCATTACGATCATCGGCGTCATTTTGTTTAATAACCCCTTAATATTTCTGGACAAAAAAAAATTTAATGCAGGTGAAAGATAGATGAATAAAGGGAGACTAACATTGTTTGATGCATCTTTTGATTTCACCTTAAAAAAATGTTGAAAATAAGGTAAAAATCTGACCTCTAGACCAGAAAACCCTCTTAATGGCTCACGGTAGACCAGGTATACGTGTTGCGGAGGGAATGCGAAGAGGGCTGATTAACTAAGGGTAATAGGTTTGCTTCCTTTGGACAAACAAAATTCAGCATTCGCAACAGCCAATAAAGATGTGAGAGTAAGGTCACGGGACCACCCACAGGACTGTGTGATATAACTGGATGGCTCGCTGCCGATCGACCAGTGTATCAGGCTGCGGCGTCTAAATGGCCTAGAGGCCGACAAGAACATCAGGTACTTGCAACATCTTTGGAGACTCGCAATAGTTTTAGAGTTTGCTATTTCCTTTGTGCTCGATTAGGGTGCATAGCTTTTGCTGCTAGGTTGTAACACTCATATTTAATTTGCTTGCTTAGTCCTTTTGTAATCATGAAAGTGTGTGTAAAATAAATTACAGAATGTGGTATTCAGCCGCTGTGAATAGCTATCAATGAAAAACAAAGTATTAAGTCCAATTTTATTTCGAGAAAAATGCTGCTGATATCAACAATATGCCACATAACTGAAAATAGTTTTTCGAAATTCCTTCACCGAAGAAGACGAATTGAATATTCCAGACTTCGGATGAAGAACAACTGTCAACATGAGTAACCTAAAAGTGGATATCTTCGATGTACAGAAGCAACTCAAATCACTTAATAAAGACAAGACTTCCGGTCCAAGCATTACACTAATTAGGTCAGAATATACTGATATATGGTTCAAATGGCTCTGAGCACTATGGGACTCAACTTCTGAGGTCATCAGTCCCCTAGAACTTAGAACTACTTAAACCTAACTAACCTAAGGACATCACACACATCCATGCCCGAGGCAGGATTCGAACCTGCGACCGTAGCGGTCTCGCGGTTCCAGACAATACTGATATAATAGCTCCATGATTAGCAATCACATATAACCGTTCGCTCGACGAAATATCCGTACTTAAAGACTGGAAACCTGCAAAGGTCACACCAATATACAAGACTGAAAACAGGAGTAACCCGCTGAATTACAGACCCATACAACTGACGTCGATTTTCAGTAGCATTTGGGAACATATACTGTGTTCGAACATTATAAATTAACCCTGAAGTTAATGGTCTATTGAGACATAGCACAGGTCCAAAAAATATCGTTCCTGTGAAACACAACTGACTCTTTATTCATACGAAGTAGTGAGTGCTACCGACAACGGCTCTCAAATTGATTCTATATTTATAGATTTCCAGAAGGTTCTTCATACCACTCCTCACAAGCTACTCTAGTTAAATAGTGTACGTATTGAGAATCGTCTAAATTGGGCGAACGGATTCGTGTTTTTCTCCCAGAAAAGTCAAAGTTCATAGTAGCTGACGGAAAGTCATCACACAGAATTGATATCTGATATTCCCCAAGGAAGTATTATAGACCCTCTGCTGTTCGTAATCTATATAAATGATTTGGGAGACAATCTCAGCAGTTCTCTTAGATTGCTTGCAAATTTCGGTTACACGATAAATCACACAAATCTAAAGGCTGTCAATTTACAGTCTAGTAAAGTCATCAGAAATTCTACACCAATTGCAGAATGATTTAGACGGTATATCTGTATGGTGTAAAAAGTGGATATTGATCCCAAAAAATAAAAAGTGTGAGGTCATCCACATGAGTAATGAAAGGGATCTGTTAATCCCTAATGCCACATGTCGCGAATTCCCATCATACCAGTGCTGAGCTAATAACTAGAAGGTTAACTGTTTTTGGGCTCCAGTGCCAGTAGGTGGTGGTTCTGCATGAAGCTACCAACGCTTCTGACAAGTGCTGCATTTTCCTGAGTGTTTAGGGTACTACATAGTGGCATGATTTTTGATTATTATCTTTTATTTACTAATTTATTCAGGTATTAAGGGGTTAAATTTCGGTTACACGATAAATCACACAAATCTAAAGGCTGTCAATTCAACTAAATACCTAGGAATCACAATTACGAACAACGTAAACTGGAACGGTCACATAGATGATGTTGTGGGTAAGGCGAACAAAAAAAGACTGCTTTTATTGGCGGAACACTTAAAAGACGCGACAAATGCACTAGAGAGACGGCATACACCAGGCTTTTCGTCCTCTGCTAGAGTACTCCTGTGTGGTATGTGATCCTTAATAGATAGGATAGAGGGAGACCATAGAAAAAGCTCGTTTTTGTACTGTATCGAAACAGGGTAGAGAGTGCCACACATTTGGTAAGGAATCATTGAAACAAAGGCATTTTTCGTTGCGATGAGATCTTACCACGAAATTTCAATCACAAATTATCTCCTCTACGCCGGCCGGCGTGGCCGAGCGGTTCTAGGCGCTACAGTCTGTAGCCGCGCGACCGTTACGGTCGCAGGTTCGAATCCTGCCTATGGTATGGATGTGTGTGATGTCCTTAGGTTAGTTAGGTTTAAGTAGTTCTAAGTTCTAGGGGACTGATGACCTCAGATGTTGAGTCCCATAGTACTCAGAGCCATTTTTTATCTCATCTGCATGCGAAAATATTCTATTCACGCCCACCTACATAGGGAGGAATGATTATCGTAATAAAATGAGAGAAATCCGAGGCTACAAAAAGATTTAAGTGTTTCGCGCGCTGTTAGAGAGTGGAACGGTAGAGAATTAGTGTGCAAGTGGTTCCTGGTTCGAGAAACTCCTTGCCAGGCGCTTAAGTGTGAATTGCCGAATCGTCATATAAATGTAGATGTAGATGTAGTTGAAGCAGCCCAGGACTGCATTGATTTCAGTGTCTGTTCCCGTGGACTGGCTTTATGAGTGGCTGCGAACTGACTGAAGTGCACCACAACAGACGTTAGGGGCTTGTATTACGTTTTAATATAACGCAACAGGAGAACCGTATAAACTGTCTGCAGAGCAGAGGCACAAGAGATACACACTTTCCGCTGCCTAGCACAGAGCTGTAACCGGGCCCTTGGCTTCGACCGACTCGTCTACTTCTCGACGTTTGCCTCTGAACTTTGCCGACGGCATTTACGTTCTGTTAGTATTTGAGTACACGATTACTGGTCTCGCCTGTTTCGGCTTTACCAACTGGATCCTTTGCGACTGAGTGCGACTCTAGCGTTTTCTGACACTGATACATGTATGCAAAAAAGAAAGCACCAGGAAAGAATTGCCAGGATGGGACGGAAACCGGTAGATGATATGTACTTGCACAGATAAGCAAATGATTACAGTTTCAGAAAAACTGGACGATTTATTCACGAGAAAGAGCTTCACAAATTGAGAATGTCAATAACGCTTTGGTCCATCTCTGGCACTTCGAGTAAGCAGTTATTCGGTTTGGCGTTAATGGAGAGAGTTGCTGAATGTACTGCAGAGGAATATCGTACCAAATTCTATCGTTTGGCTCGTTGGCTCTTCAAAATCCAGAGATAGTTGGAGGGCCCTGCCCATAGTGCTACACACATTCTCAATTGGGAAGAGATCCGGCGATCTTGCTGGCCAAGGCAGATTTCACAAACACGAAGGCAAGCAGTAGAAACTCTCACCATGTACAGGCAGGCATTGCCTTGCTGAAATGTAAGCCCAGGTTACGAGGTGTGGCTAGAAAAAAACCGGACTAGTACTGGTGAAACAATAAAACGAATGCAATAAGGCTGAAAGTCGCGTGGCCTGTCACGTGACTCTCGCTCCGCCTACTGCTCGAGTTTCGTCTGCCTCCTGCACTCAGTCTGCCCGTGGCGTCTGTTTTAAGTAGTTGACGTTTTGTCTGTGCGTCGGAAAATGTTGAGTGTACAGAAAGAACAGCGTGTTAACATCAAATTTTGTTTCAAACTAGGAAAATCTGCAAGTGAAACGTTTGTAATGTTACAACAAGTGTACGGCGATTATTGTTTATCGCGAACACAAGTGTTTGAGTGGTTTAAACGATTTAAAGATGGCCGCGAAGACACCAGTGATGACACTCGCACTGGCAGACCATTGTCAGCAAAAACTGATGCAAACATTGAAAAAATCGGTAAACTTGTTCGACAAGATCGCCGTTTAACAATCAGAGCAGTGTCTGAGTTAACAGGAGTTGACAAGGAAAGTGTTTGGCAGATTCTTCATGAAAGTTTCAACATGAACAAAGTGTGTTCAAAAATGGTTCCAAAGTGTCTCACAATTGAACAGAAGGAACGCCGAAGAATGATTTGTTCTGACATCCTGGAAAACATTGAAAGTGGTCCCACCTTCTTACAAAATGTTATTACTTGCGATGAATCGTGGTTTTTTACTTACGATCCCGAAACTAAACGCCAATCGATGCGTTGGAAAACTCCTGGTTCTCCACGACAAAAAAAAAAGCACGAATGTCAAAATCGAAATTCAAGGCAATGATGATTGTTTTTTTTTGACATCAAAGGGATTGTGCACATTGATTGGGTACCAGAGGGACAAACAGTGAATCAGCATTACTACATTAGCGTCCTGGCTACCCTACGTGAGCGAGTACAGAGAAAACGGAACGATTTGTGGAGAAAAAAGTCATGGATCCTTCACCAAGACACTGCCCCAGCTCACAGTGCGTTGTCAGTGAAGACGTTTTTGGCAAAACACAACATTCCCATCTTAGATTATCCACCCTACTCACCTGATTTGGCCCCCTGTGACTTTTTTCTTTTCTCTAAAGTCAAGTCAGCTTTGAAAGGAACTAGATTTGAGACTGTTGAAGCAGTAAAAGAAAAAGCGACGAAAGTAATGTATGGACTTACCGAAAATGAACTGCAGCATTGCTATGAACAGTGGAAAATTCGTATGGAGCGGTGTAGAGACCGACGAGGAGAGTACATTGAAGGAGATAACATGAAATTGTAAATAATTGTAAATAAATGTTTTTTCCAGCATCAGTCCGGTTTTTTTCTAGCCGCACCTCGTATCTTGCCCTGAAGGGCAACAAAACGGAGCGCAGCATATCGTCAACGTGCTGCTGTGCTGTCAGGGTGGTGCGGAGTGCAACAAAAGGGGCCCTAGTATGAAAAGAAACGGCACTGGAGACTATCACACCTGGTTGTCGGGATGTATGGACGTTGCCATCCCACCGCTGTCCAAGGCGTATTCGATGGTCATCGGCGTTCAGTTCTAAGTGCGTTTCATCACTAAAGGCAATTATACTCCAATCAGTGAGGTTCCAGGCAAAAGACGTGTCTGAAGACGCCGTGGACAGCGGTGGAATACCAGAGTGATTGTTGCCCGCCATACGGCCCGCCAATCAGAACTGATGGTGTGGGGTGCTATTGCTTTTCATAGCAGGACCCCTTTGAGTGTCAACCGCGGCGCCCTTATTGGACAGCGGTACGTCGACAGCATTCTACGCCCCGTTTTGATGCCCTTCACGTCATGCTATCCTGGACTCACATGTGAGGAAGGTAACTCCCGCCCGCACACGGCAAGAGTATTTACTGCTTGTCTTCGTGATTACCAAACCCTAACTGGGCGATCAAGGTCATCGGATCTCTCCCCAGCTGAGGACGTCTGGATCAGTACGGGCAGAGTCCTCCAACCAGCCCGATATGTTGACGATCTAACGCTCCAGTTGGACAGAATTTAGTATGATATCCCTCTGTCAACCTGTACCAAGCCGAATAATTGCTTGCATAAGGGCCAGGTGTGGACCTACTCACTATTGACTTGCTCAATTTGTGAAGCTCTTTCTCCTGAATAAATCATCCAATTTTTCTGAAACTGTAATCATTTGTTTGTACTATAACATCTATCGATTTATGTCCCATTCGGATAATTCCTTCGTGTAGAGATTTTTTTTTGTCTAAGAGGGCATTTTGTTCCTTGATAAATACAGTCTTTCCTCCGCTGAAGAATCTGAACCATCGACAAAGAACTGTAAAAATAGCAATCAAGCAGCATTGTGCATCCCATGTGCAAAAAGAAAGGCACCTTGCAGCCAATGGGGTGAAGATTGTGGGATGTGCCAAATGTCCGCGAAGTGGGAAATTGAAACATTATGCTTTCTGAAAAGCTGAGTAATCTTAACGAGCGTCACATAAAATCATGTGCGAACTGCAAACATAATAAATACCAGGTCGACAGTAAAAGAAGATGCAGCCGTGCACGGGAAAGAAACTAAACCCGATCGCTTTGGTGGAACGATTAATGAAATTACCTGTTATCTTTGCAAGGGACGACAACATCTGTCGAAAGAAAACCGGCTACAGAAAGAGTCAAAAGACAGTGGTCCAGTGTGAAGAATAAAGCGAGAAGAGATACATCCACACAATTCGAAAACGTGGCTGAGGTATATGGCGATAATGAGAATGGGCAGTAATAATGATAACAGAGAGAAGCAATGGAATTTCTAGAGGTGGCTAATAAGAAAGGAATACAAGAGACGGACAGATAGACTACAATTCAGACAAAGAGGACTTGAAGAGTAGCATCCTCTCAAATTCAGAAGAAGTGGAAAGTGTGATGAATGCAAGGTGTGACAGTACGTAACACCTTATAGCAGCGGAGCAACAGCTAACAGAATCAGGATATGTAAACACACAGATCACAGGAGAACCACCGGGCGAGGTGGCGCAGTGGTTAGTTCGATGGACTTTGCGTTCGGGAGGACGACGCTTCAAATTCCCGTCCGGCCATCAAGTTTAAAGTTTTCCGGGATTTCCTTAAATCATTCCAAGCAAATGCCAGAATGGTTCCTTCGGGAAGGGCACGGCCGAGTTCGTTCTCCGTCCTTTCGTGATCAGAGCTTGTGCTTCGCCTCTAATGACGACGCTGTCGACGGGACGTTCAGCTCTAATCTGGCTTCCTTTCTTCATAGTAGAGTAGATGACAATGGGAATTCCGAGCAGAATATAAAAAGACATCGACCTGACATCAGAAATGGAACAAGTTTCTGGTCTGTCGCGGCTTATTTACAAAAGGGATGAAAACGCAATGAGATTAGTTAAATGAGTGGATATGCGTGAGGATATGCATTTTTTAACCACAGCAATAAGATACATGCTTAGGCACATTCAGCCAAAGTGCTACACCATAAGTTTTCCTGTGACAGAGGAAGTCGATCCAAATTCAACTCAGCAACTGCCTACAGATACAGCAGAACTACAGACTTTACTTCACGTCGTCTTTAGGAGGACGCAGAAGGCACTCAACATCGACCGTCTTTACGTGGAGTAGTGACATCAAATGGCCGAATCGCTCACGGTCGAAGACTAGAAAGATTCCACAGTACATGCTCAGTCGGCACCCGTAACACTCGCACGCAATAATTTTCACCCTAACGATAATTGAATATATAAAAACGTTTAAAATCGATCAGAGAAATGCAATGCGCAGTTCTTTGGTGAGGCAAGAAATGGCGAAAGTGTTAGACGAGTTGGACCTACGCCATAAGCCATATTCCAGAAATGGGCAGTACCTCATGCCAGCTGCAACACATATCTAGCATCAGGCCCTCATTCAATGACGTCAAGCATCAGCCAATGGCCTCCATTGCGGTGCCGGATAACAACACAATAGGGACAAAACTGCATCAACTATGCGGGGAAACTGGCCGGGGTGGCCGAGCGGTTCTAGGCGCTACAGTCTGGAACCGCGCGACCGCTACGGTCGCAGGTTCGAATCCTGCCTCGGGCATGGTTGTGTGTGATGTCCTTAGGTTGGTTAGGTTTAAATAGTTCTAAGTTCTAGGGGACTGATGACCTCCGAAGTTAAGTCCCATAGTGCTCAGAGCCATTTTGAGCCTATGCGGGGAACGCGCGGCGGCTTTATAAATAAGGAATGGCATAAGAAAGTTCTGTATAACCAATGAATATTTTGACTACAGTCGGGAGATACAGCCACATGTAGAAAAGTTAAAAACAACAGCAATAGAGAGTCAACAGAACAGACACAATTTCGCTAATGCTACTGTGATATCAGCAATGAGGCACAGCAGAGTAACTGAAGAAAGATTATACTTCATTCAAGATGCTTTACAACAACTAATGTCATGAATATATTTTTTAACCCTTCTACGTCCCAAAACAGCGCAGGCGTGGCAACAAACACAGATACCACATTTTCAATCTGGGAGGTCAGTGACTGCACTGCAAACTGGAAGATCTACGGCGGATTTAGAAGTGACCAGAATCTCAAATACACTCCTGGAAATGGAAAAAAGAACACATTGACACCGGTGTGTCAGACCCACCATACTTGCTCCGGACACTGCGAGAGGGCTGTACAAGCAATGATCACACGCACGGCACAGCGGACACACCAGGAACCGCGGTGTTGGCCGTCGAATGGCGCTAGCTGCGCAGCATTTGTGCACCGCCGCCGTCAGTGTCAGCCAGTTTGCCGTGGCATACGGAGCTCCATCGCAGTCTGTAACACTGGTAGCACGCCGCGACAGCGTGGACGTGAACCGTATGTGCAGTTGACGGACTTTGAGCGAGGGCGTATAGTGGGCATGCGGGAGGCCGGGTGGACGTACCGCCGAATTCCTCAACACGTGGGGCGTGAGGTCTCCACAGTACATCGATGTTGTCGCCAGTGGTCGGCGGAAGGTGCACGTGCCCGTCGACCTGGGACCGGACCGCAGCGACGCACGGATGCACGCCAAGACCGTAGGATCCTACGCAGTGCCGTAGGGGACCGCACCGCCACCTCCCAGCAAATTAGGGACACTGTTGCTCCTGGGGTATCGGCGAGAACCATTCGCAACCGTCTCCATGAAGCTGGGCTACGGTCCCGCACACCGTTAGGCCGTCTTCCGCTCACGCCCCAACATCGTGCAGCCCGCCTCCAGTGGTGTCGCGACAGGCGTGAATGGAGGGACGAATGGAGACGTGTCGTCTTCAGCGATGAGAGTCGCTTCTGCCTTGGTGCCAATGATGGTCGTATGCGTGTTTGGCGCCGTGCAGGTGAGCGCCACAATCAGGACTGCATACGTCCGAGGCACACAGGGCCAACACCCGGCATCATGGTGTGGGGAGCGATCTCCTACACTGGCCGTACACCACTGGTGATCGTCGAGGGGACACTGAATAGTGCACGGTACATCCAAACCGTCATCGAACCCATCGTTCTACCATTCCTAGACCGGCAAGGGAACTTGCTGTTCCAACAGGACAATGCACGTCCGCATGTATCCCGTGCCACCCAACGTGCTCCAGAAGGTGTAAGTCAACTACCCGGGCCAGCAAGATCTCCGGATCTGTCCCCCATTGAGCATGTTTGGGACTGGATGAAGCGTCGTCTCACGCGGTCTGCACGTCCAGCACGAACGCTGGTCCAACTGAGGCGCCAGGTGGAAATGGCATGGCAAGCCGTTCCACAGGACTACATCCAGCATCTCTACGATCGTCTCCATGGGAGAATAGCAGCCTGCATTGCTGCGAAAGGTGGATATACACTGTACTAGTGCCGACATTGTGCATGCTCTGTTGCCTGTGTCTATGTGCCTGTGGTTCTGTCAGTGTGATCATGTGATGTATCTGACCCCAGGAATGTGTCAATAAAGTTTCCCCTTCCTGGGACAATGAATTCACGGTGTTCTTATTTCAATTTCCAGGAGTGTATAATAAACAACCAACTCAGACACTGGCTTAGAGAATGACGTTCGACTTAGGGGCGTATACAGTCTACGTAAAGTTAACCGGGCTCTTCCATAGGCAGAATTTGAGATAGAACCATTTGAAGCTGGTGCTATTCCAGTGCCCACTGTAGTGATTTATTGGAACCAGACGAGACCTAAACAGTTTTGTTTAGATGGGGTTTGGTATTGACCTCCCTGAACACGAATACATTTTATTGGCCACTCCAACTGTTTTACAGATATTCCTCATACATGGGACTCACTACCGACGCTTGGGACTATTTCGCTATTGAAGAATTCAGGTACCTTAATTCGTAATTTCCCATGTGTCGTATTAAATAGGTTTTGACAGCATTAATTGTTTCATCCTATTCCAAGAGCCAATAGTAAATAACAACATTAAAATTCGACCGAATAAATCGTTCTTACCTTCTTCTACTAAACGATTGTTTAGCCGTATATTGTCAACAGCATTACTCGTGGCTTGCGGTGACGCCATAATCTGTATTTAGTGAGCGCTTGTGTTCTTTTACGGTTTTTGAGTAGCGGGTGGGCAGGACGGCGCAGGCGATTGTGGCAGGGGCGATCAAGAGACGTAAATAGAATCAAAAGACGTCACCGTTTATTGCAGTGTACAGGTTACCGCCTCCAGGAAACACGGGCTTAACCTGAACGCTAGTCTTCTGGGAAACACGTGTGTGTTTGTGTGTGTGTGTGTGTGTGTGCGCGCGCGCGCCTGATGACGAGCGTTGAAGATATTTCGAAGACAAATGACATTCTTAGCACGAAGGAAAAATAACAGTGAAAGAGAGCACTGGCAGACTGGCAAAGTCCTGGAGCAGAACCAAACCAGAATATCCAGTCTGAGGTGGATGACTTAACCCATCTGCCCTAGAGCAGAACTGAAAACACGAGACAGATTTGCGAGAGCCTCCCTGCAGTCACATGGCCTCTCTCCCACGCATCCTGATTGGTTATTCAAAGACTGCTGATCTACGCCGCGTATCCGTACTGATTCTGCATTGTCCTTGCACTCAGCTACATCATGTATAAGTAGCAGTCAAAGGAAAATAAGTAAGTAAACTGTTTATTATTTCAAAAGTAATCGTCATAACGGTTAATACATTTATCCCACTGTGTGACGAGACGGTCAGTGCCTTCGTGGAAAAATGTTTGCGTTTACCTACGGAACCATGATTGTACCCAGGCGGGCCCACATGTTGCGAAGGTTGTTTCAAGTACGCTGCACAAGTTTCGCTGGGAAGCCCTTTCACATCCTCCGTACAGTCCCTATCTCCCTGCATGCACTTTCCATATTTTTTTGGAGCCCTGGAGAATGGCATTCGTGGCCGTCGATTTGCTTCGGACGAAGTGGTGTACGCCCGGGTACAATCGTAGTTCCGTAGGCAAAGGCAAACATTTTTCCATGAAGGCGCCGACCGTCTTCTCTTACGTACGTATTAACAGCTACGGCGATTGCTTTTAAAATAATAAACAGTTTTTCTCCATCTGTCTCGTTTTCATTTCACTCTCCCTAACAGCTGGGAGCGTGTACCCTGCTAGAAGAATTGAATAGAGAACGTAATACCTTAACGAAGAACATAAAAAATTATCAACATTATTAATTTCTGAGAGATGCACTATGAGACACATAATCGAAGCAACAAGTACTGGTAAACCAGACTATTAAGAACACCTTTACCATCCGGTACGACATTTTAAAGTTCATGCAAGTGTCCACTAACTGTGTATTTTTACATCGTAATCAGTCTTCAGTGTTTCGAATACCTTCTCTCACCCATTTCTATCCAACGCCAAATATTCATCTCTGCTTGTCTAATCGATAAACTTGTAACATGTCCGCCTGCTTAACTGGGTGGTAACATGCTCGCCTCTCCTGCAAGCGTGCCCGGTTTCGATTCCCGTCCGCGTTGGAGATTTTATCCACTCGTGGACTGGGTGTTGTGTTATCCTCATCATCATTTCATCCTCATCACGGCGCGCAAGTCACCCAATGTGACGTCGAATGAAATAAGACTTGCACTTGGCGGCCGAACTTCCCCGAATAGGGGCCTCCCAGCCAACGGTGCCATACGCTCATTTCATTTTCTCTTGTAACATACACTTCTGGAAATGGAAAAAAGAACACATTGACACCGGTGTGTCAGACCCACCATACTTGCTCCGGACACTGCGAGAGGGCTGTACAAGCAATGATCACACTCACGGCACAGCGGACACACCAGGAACCGCGGTGTTGGCCGTCGAATGGCGCTAGCTGCGCAGCATTTGTGCACCGCCGACGTCAGTGTCAACCAGTTTGCCATGGCATACGGAGCTCCATCGCAGTCTTTAACACTGGTAGCATGCCGCGACAGCGTGGACGTGAACCGTATGTGCAGTTGACGGACTTTGAGCGAGGGCGTATAGTGGGCATGCGGGAGGCCGGGTGGACGTACCGCCGAATTGCTCAACACGTGGGGCGTGAGGTCTCCACAGTACATCGATGTTGTCGCCAGTGGTCGGCGGAAGGTGCACGTGCCCGTCGACCTGGGACCGGACCGCAGCGACGCACGGATGCACGCCAAGACCGTAGGATCCTACGCAGTGCCGTAGGGGACCGCACCGCCAATTCCCAGCAAATTAGGGACACTGTTGCTCCTGGGGTATCGGCGAGGACCATTCGCAACCGTCTCCATGAAGCTGGGCTACGGTCCCGCACACCGTTAGGCTGTCTTCCGCTCACGCCCCAACATCGTGCAGCCCGCCTCCAGTGGTGTCGCGACAGGCGTGAATGGAGGGACGAATGGAGATGTGTCGTCTTCAGCGATGAGAGTCGCTTCTGCCTTGGTGCCAGTGATGGTCGTATGCGTGTTTGGCGCCGTGCAGGTGAGCGCCACAATCAGGACTGCATACGACCGAGGCACACAGGGCCAACACCCGGCATCATGGTGTGGGGAGCGATCTCCTACACTGGCCGTACACCACTGGTGATCGTCGAGGGGACACTGAATAGTGCACGGTACATCCAAACCGTCATCGAACCCATCGTTCTACCATTCCTAGACCGGCAAGGGAACTTGCTGTTCCAACAGGACAATGCACGTCCGCATGTATCCCGTGCCACCCAACGTGCTCTAGAAGGTGTAAGTCAACTACCCTGGCCAGCAAGATCTCCGGATCTGTCCCCCATTGAGCATGTTTGGGACTGGATGAAGCGTCGTCTCACGCGGTCTGCACGTCCAGCACGAACGCTGGTCCAACTGAGGCGCCAGGTGGAAATGGCATGGCAAGCCGTTCCACAGGACTACATCCAGCATCTCTACGATCGTCTCCATGGGAGAATAGCAGCCTGCATTGCTGCGAAAGGTGGATATACACTGTACTAGTGCCGACATTGTGCATGCTCTGTTGCCTGTGTCTATGTGCCTGTGGTTCTGTCAGTGTGATCATGTGATGTATCTGACCCCAGGAATGTGTCAATAAAGTTTCCCCTTCCTGGGACAATGAATTCACGGTGTTCTTATTTCAATTTCCAGGAGTGTATTTACATAGTACTGCTATATTTCTGTTTACTACTCCCTGGTTTTCTAGTTACACAGGTGCTTCGTAGCTTAGCATGAATTGCACTAAAAAATGTCTTTCCTTGTCATTAAACCTGCCTCCATTTCACCATTATACACATTAATTATGGCTGCTTAAAAGAATCGTTTCACTATTTTCCCATTTTTACGTTTGTAATGTTATTTCGCACTGCTGCGGAAGTTCACAATCTGGCTGTTATTTATCTAAATTTATCTGCCTAGCAATTTATCAACTACATATAATAATCGAAAGGACGAGTGTTTTTTATTTTCAACCAGAATAACAATGCCATGTGCGAGGTTTAACTTCAATAAGTAGTTCCCCTGTAGATTTACTCATGCTCTGAACTCTTATTTCATGTTGTTGATTGTCCTTGTACATATAACAGAAGCAGTAGTCGAGATACAATGGAGACATGTTTCTGTCCTTTCTGTTATTTTTGTCCTTTCCGGTCTTTGCAATAAATGCTCACAATTGTACGAGACGGTCTACGAGAGGTGCAGGCATGTCTCCGTTGGTCACATCTCCTATTAACCAAATTACATACATTAAATACTCACTAACTGTAATATGTTTGATTAAGCCACAGAAGACGTCATGTAATATCCGGTACAGGGTTGTTTGGTAAGGAAAATCCTCATTGTATTACGTTGATGCCTAAGCTCGTAGCGTTTTTGCTTTGGATATTGGTATTCTGGTTGCTATCGGTTTATTTATAGACTGCTATTTTTTTTATTTGTAGTTAGCTGCTGCTGTTGCATTTACATATTGTCATTTTGTCATTTGGAGATAGTGAGTGACGATGTGGACGCTAGGAAATGGAGTGCCAAGTGGAGAAACAGGAACGTTTCCGACATATTCTCTTGTTTGAGTTCAATATAGGCGTGAAAGCAGTGGAGGCAGCCACAAACATTTGCTCCATGTATGGGGATAATGCCACTGGACAGAGCATGCCGAGAAAATGGTTTTCTCTTTTTAAGGAGGATCTTTTTGAAACTAGTGACTCCTCACGTTCAGGAAGGCTTTCGGCGTTTGATGAAGATCATTTAAACGCATTAAACCGCAATGATCTACTTCAATGTACTAGAGAACTGACAAATCTGATGAACTGTGATCGTTCCACGATTGTGCGACATTTACTTGTAATGGGGGAAGGTTCAAAGCTGAAATCATAACAATCATATGGTGGCCATATGTGGATCTTTGTTTGCTCGTCATCAGTTGCCTCGTGAACACCACCGAACATACCTATCATGTATTGTTACTGGTGACGAGAAATGGCGTCCTTATGTTTACATTAGGAAAAGGAAGGAATGGTTGTCCCCAAACAAAGCAGAAACTCCCCGTAGAAAGACGGTGTGGTGTACAACGAACTGGCTCTCCGAGGTGTAACCATCTCTGTTGGCATTTATTGTCAACAACTGAAACGTCTTCCAGAGGCAATCCAAGTACAACGACCAGCAAGACTGCGTGAAGCCATGCTACTCCACGGTAATGCCCGCCCGCATTCTGCTGGACTGACAAAAAACACGCTACAGACGTTGGGGTGGGAAGTTATTCCGCAATCACCTTATTCACCTGACCTTCTGCCCTCAGATTTTCGTCTTATCCGAAAAGTTACCCCAGCGTTGGCAGACTTGTAAATAGTGAAACAGAATGATGGCTACAGTCTCTGTTACGTATATCTGTTGTGTTTATTACACTTGTGGAAAAACACTACGAACTTATGCACCATATGAATCGTTGAGAAGCATGTACTTATAATGTGTCAGATTAGTCCATCCGCTTGCAGTTCACTTCAGTAGTGTTTACATGGTCGTTGTTACAGACTGTACAGAAATTTACCGTTTTGTCGGTTTATGGTGCGCCATTACATGCGATACTGGATGTATTACCGGTATGTAAAATTACGAACACATTTTGAACAGATGCTTGTCATTTACTGTCCTTTTGCTGAATGACACTTTCTTTTATTCTCAGAACGTAAAGCACGAGAAATGACGGGTCTGTTGTACCAGATACTCAGAAAACATCTCTGAAAAACATCCGAAATTTTGTTCACGGTGTTCGGTAGTGATGTCAAGAACCGGCTTAATATAAAAGAAAGAAGAAATAGAATGTTGAGTGGGAAAGACAGAGGGTAAGCCCCAACTAGCATATAAATGTCAGCTATAGTGCACAGCTGATTGGTGCACATAGCAAATGAAAGTTACTAATTTTGTTCTGTAGACTGTATCAGAAAACGGATCGTTCATTTACTGACCTGTTATCAATTAATTTTTAACTTAAATACTTGGTTAATTGTGTTAGGCCTTTAAAGTAAAAATATAGCTTGTAATGAATGGAATACTGAAGCTAACAAGATTTGGGGATCTTGAGAAACTGCAAAAAGTTGCAAGAAGAATTCTAAACCTAGAAGTAATAGTAATCTTGAATACAGATTAAGATCAAACAGAGAACTCTATTTGAAAATGGATAAGCTAACTAACATAATGACGAAAAGAAGACTACAGTTTTAAGCCCACATGTAACGAATGAATAATAACAGGCTAACCAAGCAGAGCTTCAACTTAGTAAACAGCTTCAAATCAACCCACGTAGTTCACCAAAAGTGACAAAGATACGAAAAACAGAGGAATTAGAATGGATATAATAGATAACAGAATACCTTTTAGGAAACCAATAGAAAAACAGGATTCCCGGAGAGGGACACTCTCGAAGGATGAAGGAAGTCTGGGACAAGGAAAATTGAACACAAAGAAGCAAAACCAAAGTTGATTTATCGTACGCTCCAAAAGGGTTTTTCATATACAGGGTGATCCATTGATAGTGACTGGGCCAAATATCTCACGAAATAAGCATCAAATGAAAAAACTACAAAGAACGAAACTCGTCTAGCTTGAAGGGGGAAACCAGATGGCGCTGTGGTTGGCCTGCTAGATGGCGCCGCCATAGGTCAAACGGATATCAACTGCGTTTTTTAAAATAGGAACCCCCATTTTTATTACATAGTCGTGTTGTACGTAAATAAATATAAATGTTTTAGTTGGAACACTTTTTTCGCTTTGTGATAGATGGCGCTGTAATAGTCACAAACGTATAAGTACGTGGTATCACGTAACATTCCGCCTGTGCGGACGGTATTTGCTTCGTGATACATTACCCGTGTTAAAACGGACCGTTTACCAATTGCGGAAATGGTCGATATCGTGTTGATGTATGGCTATTGTCATCAAAATGCCCAACGAGCGTGTGCTATGTATGCTGCTCGGTATCCTGGACGACGTCATCCAAGTGTCTGGCCCGTTCGCCGGATAGTTACGTTATTTAAGGTAACAGGGAGTGTTCAGCCACATGTGAAACGTCAACCACGACCTGCAACAAATGATGATGCCCAAGTAGATGGTTCAGCTGCTGTCGCGGCTAATTCGCACATCAGTAGCAGACAAATTGCGCGAGAATCGGGAATCCCAAAAATGTCGGTGTTGAGAATGCTACATCAACATCGAATGCAAAAATTCAAATGGCTCTGAGCACTATGGGACTTAACATCTGAGGTCATCAGTCCCCTAGAACTTAGAATTACTTAAATCTAACTAACCTAAGGACATCCCACACATCCATACCCGAGGCAGGATTCGAACCTGCGACCGTAGCAGTCGCGCGGTTCCGGACTGAAGCGCCTAGAACATCGACTGCTCCCGTACCATATTTCTGTGCACCAGGAATTGCATGGCGACGACTTTGAACGTCGTGTACAGTTCTGCCAATGGGCACAAAAGAAATTACGGGACGGTTCAAAATGGTTCAAATGGCTCTGAGCACTATGAGACTCAACTTCTGAGGTCATTAGTCCCCTAGAACTTAGAACTAGTTAATCCTAACTAACCTAAGGACATCACACACACCAATGCCCGAGGCAGGATTCGAACCTGCGACCGTAGCGGTCCCGCGGTTCCAGGCTGCAGCGCCTAGAACCGCACGGCCACTTCGGCCGGCAAATTACGGGACGACGACAGATTTTTTGCACGCCTCCTATTTAGCGACGAAGCATCATTCACCAACAGCGGTAACGTAAACCGACGTAATATGCATTATTGGGCAACGGAAAATCCACGATGGCTGCGACAAGTTGAACATCAGCGACCTTGGTGGGTTAATGTATGGTGCGGCATTATGGGAGGAAGGATAATTGGCCCCCATTTTATCGATGGCAATCTAAATGGTGCAGTGTATGCTGATTTCCTACGTAATGTTCTACCGATGTTACTACAAGATGTTTCACTGCATGACAGAATGACGAAGTACTTCCAACATAATGGATGTCCGGCACATAGCTCGCGTGCGGTTGAAGCGGTATTGAATAGCGTATTTCATGCCACGTGGATTGGTCGTCGAAGCACCATACCATGGCCCGCAAGTTCACCGGATCCCTTTTTGTGGGGAAAGTTGAAGGACATTTGCTATCGTGATCCACCCACAACGCCTGACAACATGCGTCAGCGCATTGTCAATGCATGTGCGAACATTACGGAAGGCCAACTACTCGCTGTTGAGAGGAATGTCGTTACACGTACTGCCAAATGCATTGAGGTTGACGGACATCATTTTGAGCATTTATTGCATTAATGTGGTGTTTACAGATAATCACGCTGTAACAGCATGCGTTCTCAGAAATGATAAGTTCACAAAGGTACATTGGAACAACTGAAATAAAATATTCAAACGTACCTACGTTCTGTATTTTAATTTAAAAAACCTACCTGTTACCAACTCTTCGTTTAAAATTGTGAGCCATATGTTTGTGACTATTACAGCGCCATCTATCACAAAGCGAAAAAAGTGGTCCAACTAAAATATTCGTATTTATTTACGTACTACACGAATATGTAATAAAAAATGGGGGTTCCTATGTAAAAAAAAATGCAGTTGATATTCGTTTGACTTATGGCAGCGCATCTAGCGGGCCAACCATAGCGCCATCTGGTTTCCCCCTTCAAGCAAGACAAGTTTCGTTCTTCGTAGTTTTTTCGTTTGACGCTTATTTTGTGAGATATTTGGCCCGGTCACGATCAATGCACCACCCTAAATAAGTATATTTTGACAGCATTTTCACTTTTTTAATTCGGTCAATAATTATGTGAAATATTGAAGATCGAAGTTTTGTTACCCCTGCTAGATGTTAGATAGGCAACCTGTGACTAGGACTGGGTTGAACGTTTTAGTCTTTTAGCAATGTAGAAGTGTTCAGGGTCCACCTCTTTCTCCACGTTGAAAGGTGGCTACACTGAGCCACTGCGCCAGAGATTGCGCCAAAGAGTACTATTAAGCCGCCTCCACAGTGCTAGGAGAGAGCTCGTAGAAGTCAGTGCTTGTCCAGAGCTCGTAGTGGTCAGTTCGTGCCGAGATGTGCTAGTGGGCACTGCTTGTCGTGAAGTCGGAGGGAGATGTGATAGTGCAGAGTGCTGTTCCATGTTTTATGCAGTTATTTGATGGGAGAGATAGCAGATGTTATTCTAATGGAAATACTGTAACAATCAGAGTGTTTTTCGTCAATATATATGAAGGTAAAATATTGCGTGATTTTTTTATTATTTCCATGTTTTAAATAATGCGTCATGACGGGTTCAGTCAACAAAGCATCTGGCTTGTGTTCTTGTATTGGAGAGTAGTTCTGGTTTTCCTGAGTAATTATGGTATTTTTATTTCCTTTAGTTACTTCTGTATAAATGGTATTTAAAATTTCTTGTCTTGTTGAAGAAGAACCGTGCCAGATGTGCGTTGAGTCGTACTACCACATACAGAACAGCTACACTTGTGCTTTGGTTGAGTAGGTTTTATAGTTGCTGGGGACTTAATTAATTAACTGTGTTTATGAAAATT